>NW_027555847.1:712890454-712917954 GCF_003287225.1 Phascolarctos cinereus
ATCAGAGGTCCTGAGTTCAAATTCCATCTCTGCCATTTCTTCTTCAGCCAGTCAGTCACCAGACATTTATTAAATGCTTAATGTGGGCCAGGCCTTCTGCCAGGAATACAGAGAAATCAGACCCTGCCCTCAAGGAACTTGCATGCTAATGAGGGAGCACATAACACTCCATGGCTATGCACAGACTAGCTATGGACAGGATAAATTGGAGCAACCTTGGAAGGAAGGTGCTAGCATGGAGGGGGACTAGGAAAGGCTGTCTGCAGAAAGTCACCTGTGTATGGGGCAGCTAGATGGCACAGTGGATAGAGCACCTGCCCTGGATTCAGGAAGACCTGAGTTCAAATCTGGCCTCAGACACTTACACTTACTGCCTGTGTGACCCTGGGCAAGTCACTTAAGCCTTTTTGCCTCAGTTTCCTCATCTGTAAAATGAGCTGGAGAAGGAAATGCCAAACTACTCCAGTGTCTTTGCCAAGAAAACCCCTTATGGGGTCACAAAGAGTCAGTTGTGACTAAAACAGACAGGTAACAACAAAATGGGGGAACTGATAGCACTTTTTTATTTTTTTTGCTTTTTGGCTAGGCAATGGGGTTAAGTGACTTGCCCAGGGTCACACAGCTAGTAAGTGTCAAGTGTCTGAGGTTAGATTTGAACTCAGGTCCTCCTAACTCCAAGGCTGGAGCTCTCTCCACTGCGCCACCTGGCGACCCCCCAATAGCACCTTTTAAGGGCTGTTGTGAGGACTAACAGAGGTAATAATTGTACTCAGCACAGAACCTAGTAGATGTGGAAAGTGCTATGTAAATGTAGGCGGTTATTAAAATCATCATCGTCGTTGTTGTTGTATGAACGCTTGAAGGAGGGCAGGGCAGTGATTCTCTCCATTTGATTTGATGCATGAAGAAGTTGAACCCCAGAGAGGGCAGCATCCTGTACAGGGTCACCCAGCTAGCAGGCGGTGGGATGGGGCTTGTACCTTCTCTGTTACTGCCTCTCCTGGGTAGTCTAACAGAGCCTTGCCCCCAGTAGAGATTTGTGGCTTGATTCTGTGGTTTACAGTGACTTCTTTGCCCCGTCTTTGCCAACAGAAGAGAAATCAATCAAGAAGGAGTCGTCGGATGAAGAGGAGAAGCCGTCCAGGTCAGAAAGGACCACGCTTAGCCAGCCCCAGAGGCTCCCCATCTTCCCAGGCGTGGATCCTTCTGTGCTCAAGGTATGGCTGCCTGGCTTTCTCATGAGCGGGTTAGATCGGCCACTCTCAGCCGGCCGCTGGCTCAGGTCAGTGCCTCTGTGTCCTTGGAAAGAGAGGTGGGGAATTGTCCTATCCAGACAGTGTCTTCATCGTCATCAAAAGAGGCACCATGGCCTTCTGAAGAGAGTTCTGGGCTTGGAGTCAGGACGACTTGGATTCATGTCTGATGCTTACCACGGGCGTTTGTGGGCCTTGTTTTCCTCATCTGTGAAATGCAGGACTCAGTGGTGTCAAAGTCAAACAGAAATGGGGGCTACATATTGACTTAGAAAACTACACATTAACACTCTCTATGTTCCCTTATACTTTTATTTATTTTGTTTAATATTTCCCAATTCCATTTTAATCTGGCGGTATGCAAAAGACCTCTAATGTCCCTTTCAGGGACCTGTGGCATCTGTGGGACTCAGAGAACTCTCTAGACTTTGCTTACTAAATCAGAGATAGGTGTTGATCTGTATTGGTGGGGAGAAGTCCCCATACCAGGAATGCCTTGTGCTGAGGAAGTCTCAAGTCTTTGTGTATTCTAATCACTATTAATGATAACTCACTTTGCTACAGTGCTTGAAGGTTGTTTATCATTATTATTATTATTATTATTAGCAGTAGTAGTAGTAGTAGTAGCAGCTAGCATTTACATAGTACTTGAAGGATATTATTTTTATTATCATTATCATTAGGAGGAGTTATAGCTAGCATTTACATAGTAATTGAAGGATTATTCTTATTCTTATCACTACTAGTAGTAGTAGCTAGCATTTACATGGTGCTTGAAGGCTTGTAAAACACTTTACAGATATTATCTCATTTTGTTCTCACCACAACCTGGTGAGTTCAGTATGGTTACTATCCCTAGATGAGGAACCCGGGCTTATAGAGGTTCAATGACTTGCCCAGGGTCATACAGCTAATTAAGATTGGCACCCACCACACACCTCATTCCCTATTTGCCAAGCTCAGAAGATTCTCCCCAAATAAAGCTGGCATCTCTATCATAGTTCTAATGTCTGGACCTAGCTAAAGAGCTGGTACGGTGTTTTCTTCTTCCAGGCTCAGCTTCGGAAGCGGAACGAGTCAGACAGCCCCGGAGAAGTCCAGGCTTCAGCCCAGCTGTCCAAGTCTCCCAAGTCCCCCTTCCAGCCTGGAGTCCTGGGCAGTCGTGTGTTACCCTCCAGTGTGGAGAAGGAGGAGAGGTGAGTGAGCATCCTTCCTAACCGAGTCCCAGCATCCTGGCTGTGGAGCTCACCAGCCATCCAGCCCAACCCTTTCCTCTGACACACAGGGACCATTCAGGTAGATAGGTTTTCTGTGGCTTGGCAAGTCTATTTAAGTGAAACTTTACATTTTTCAATGAACAAAATTCAATTTTCTTTTCCTCCCACTTGCCCAAGAGGTTAAAAAAAAACCCAATAAGCCAGAACCTTCTAATAAATATACATAGTCAGGCAAAACTAATTGCCATATTGACCATGCTCAAAAAAATACATGTCTCATTTGGCAGCCTGTATCCATCCCTTCTGTTCTAGGAGGTGGGAAGCATCCTTGGTGTTCAGTCCTTTGGGATCATGGTTAATCACTGAACTTAGCAAAGGGCTACTTGGGGATCACTTAGTCAGCTTGGGTATTATATTGTGGTCGCTGGAATAAGCCCTGTGAGACAGGTAGGCCAAGCATAATTATGCACATGAATATAAAATGTTCTGGATGTGGACACTGAGTGTAAGAGCAGGGAAGCTCATGATTGCACAGCTAGTGAGAGTCTGAGCTAGGGCCCTCATTTCCCTCCTGGTGCTGGGGGACCCCACACAACATTGGTGGGGGCTGGCGATGTGATACAGCATTGCCCTGCCCTTGTTCTCAGCCAGGGAGCGGGTCTGCCCACTGTGAGGAAGAGAGATGGTGAGAAATGTCCCCATCTCTCCTCACCTCCCTGATCTCCCCAGCTTACCCAGTGAACCTGGCCAGGATCTTTCCCTTGGTATCTTAACATCCATTACATGCACACCTTCTCTCCACTCACCTCTCACCTGATTGTTACTGTTGATTTCTGACTCGTCTCTCTCTTAGGCATCCCTCTAATGATGATGAAAATAATGGCTAACATTTATATAGCTCTCACTATGTGCCAGGCACTCTATTAAACACTGTACAATTATTACAGCAATCTTGCAAAGTCGGTGCTATTATTATCCCCTTTTACAGGTAAGGAGACTGAGGCAGATGAAGGTTAAGTGACTTGCCCAGGGTCACACAGCTAGGTAGTATCTGAGGTCTTCCGGGTTTCAGGCCCAGTGCTGATACATCCCCTGCCCAGCTACCAGCCTGAAATTCCTAAAACACAGGTCTGACCTTAGCCCTCTCCTACTCACAAATCTGCCGTGGCTCCCAATTGCTTCAGAATAAAATGCAAAATACTCAGGCTGGCATTCCAAGTCCCACCTGCCTTTCAGTCTTATCTCATGTGGCTTCTGGTCACTTGCTCTCTGTTCTAGTCAAGCTCTGTGGGTTGTTCTCTGTATACACCATCGCATTTCCTACCCTCCACACCTTTGAACAGATGGGCCTCCTCACTTCTTCCTCTCTGGATTCCTTCAAAGCACAGCACTCGGGGCCTTTCCTAATCCTTCTGACATTAGTTCTCTCTCCCTCTTCAAATTACTTGTTATAACTTTCTATTTCCTTATCCCGTCATAGCTTTCCTATAAATTCCTTGAGGGCAGAAACAGTTTCATTTTTGTTGATATCTCAAGTATCTAGTACAGTGTCAGGCACAAATATTTGTTGATGGCGTAGTGGATAGATTACTAGGCCTAGGGTCAGAAAAACCTGAGTTCAAATCCAGCTTCACATATTTACTAGCTGTGGTGACCCTGGTCAAGTCACTTAACCTCTGTCTGCCTTTCTTTCCCCATCTGTAAAATGGGGACAATAATAGCACCTCCTTCCCAGGGTTGTAGTATGGACCAAATGTGATGATAGGCATAAGGAATTTGACAAGCCTCGAGCGGTATATAAATGCTAGCTATTAGCTGCTGATGGTTTGGTTTTGTTCTGTTTTAAGCTGGTGTTCTTGGTTTAATTATTAAAAAGTAAGAGGTAGACTAATTAGACTTGAAATTCTAAATCCAATAGTACTGTAATCTCTCTTACCTCCGGCTGGTCTTCCCTTCCCTAACCAAGTCGTTTTCCTGACTCTGTTGACTTTCTAGGTGGGGTTGGAGCCAAAGAGTTCCCTTACCTATCCTCCTACGCTCTAACTAAAAATATTCTCTGTGTGTTTTCAAACAAAATAAAGGTGTGAAAAACATTTGATGGTGTTTACCTTGGGAAAGTCAGTCTCGGGGCCTCAGTTTCCCTATCTGTGAAATGGGGGGGTTGGCTTCTGGGGTACCTTCTAGCAGAGGCCCTCTGAAACAACAGCTCTCCCCTGCTCTCTGGTCCTAGGTCAGAGGAAACGTCTCCACAGTGGCTGAAAGATTTGAAATCCAAGAAGAGGCAAAGCCAGTATGAGAATCAAGCTTGAAAAGGTATATGGCGGCCGTGAAGGCAGGGGAATGCTATCCAGGGGGCCGAGGCTTCCCAACCATTCTGCAGAGATTTGTGTGAGGAAAGGCTGGTAGAAATGCCTCAATGAGGAAAAGACTGAAGGATTCAGGGATGGTTCCTGAATGAACAGGCACCAGCAGAAAAGAAAGCAGGACAGGGCCTTCAGTGCTGGGTCGGAATCCCATCTCCAGCATTTATTAGCTGAGTGACCATGGGCAGGTCACTTGATTTCTTTCCTGAGACTCAGTTTCCTTATCTGTAAAATGTAGATAATCATATTTGTATTGCCCACCTTATGAAGTTGTTTAGGGGAAAGTGCTTCCGGAAATGTTAAGCATTCTAGAAAGGGATTAGTGGCTACTGCTCATTTTATCCTGGAAAAGGGAACACTGAGGGATATATAGAGTCTCACTTATGCTATATACTACATACATATATCTATACACATATACTATATACTACATGTATATACTATACTGTATACCATACTACATCGTACAATAATTATTACATAATAGTGTATATTATATACTATGTATTGTATATTATTTACTATTATATGTATGATACTATATTATATATAATCAAATAGTAGCATATACTACATTACAATGCATCGTGTATTCATATATAAGTAATTTATTATATATAGTATGTTGTATATAGCATTTAATATATTATCATATATATTATATTAAATTATTATATTATATGAAGGTGTATTTAGTGTTATATATTATCTATAGTATTTAATACATACTATAGTATGTAGTATTGATAGTATTATATATAGTGTATATATGATATGCACACATACCATAGATAGTATGTGTATATGTAGTATAGTATATATAGTGTGTATGTGTTTATATGTATATGTAATATATATATATATGTATATGTAATATATATAAACAATATACAGTATATATTTTCTATGGTATCACATAAATATATTATCATAAAATAACATAGTATTATGATATATTATTATCATAGAATATATTATATATAAATAATTCAAATTATAAATATAAATAATTACATGTAATATAAAATTATTATATGTAAAATACAATACGTAATTGGCAAAGCACTTTATATGCATGTATAATATATGATTCCATTACTTCCATAATATGTGATTCTGTTAATTTGTTTTGCTTAGACCATTAAAT
The DNA here is from genome assembly GCF_003287225.1 of Phascolarctos cinereus. NCBI lineage: Eukaryota > Metazoa > Chordata > Mammalia > Diprotodontia > Phascolarctidae > Phascolarctos > Phascolarctos cinereus. The sequence goes on from NW_027555847.1 coordinate 712,896,435, forward strand.
GTTGGTAGCTCTTTATCAGCTAGCTGCAGTTGTGTAGGTAGACACACACACACACACACACACACACACACACACACACCCATACACACCCATGTTTTCAAGGTGACTAGACCATGGCCAGTATTTGTCCCCTGGCTCACTGTGTCCCTTCCCTCCTAGGTAAACAAGAATGCTGAAGTCTCATTAACAGAAGCCTTAATTGTCCAAACCTGAAGACAAAAGTTCTGCTGCTGTTTGCTTCCTGCCTCTGCGGTTAGGTGCCTGATGGGCCAAGAAAGCTGCTTAGTATATTCCCAGTCCCAGAAGGGAAGAAACTCTTGTTGGGTCCTACGGGGAAGGAGAGTACCTGGGACAGAACTCGAAGCCTGGGCTGGTCCTCCCCAGTCTCCCCAGGTTGCCCTTCAGGGCCGGGGAGCACGATCTCTCTGTTCTCTTGTTTTGTTTTGTTTTCAGTGAAATCCCTCATGTCCACCACTTCAGATATCCTCAGCAGCCTCCGAGACAAACGCATCCCTTGCACATCTGCCAGGGAGGGTTGTGTGGAGGCTGGACTTGTCTCTGTGGTCTCTGGGACTATCTGAATTGGGATCGTGCCCACGTCTCTCTTCACCGTGCCGTAATCCTTGCTGAAAAAAAAATCGAGTTTCTGTGGGGCATGAAAGACCGATGGGTTTCCTGCCATGCCCGCAGCCCACAGGGTACGCTGCTGATTCTGTAATATAGCGGTTCTTGATCAATACTCCCACCAGTTACTTACCCTCAGAGATCTGCAGGCCTGATTGTAAAATGCGTCGATGAGGTGGAGGTCCGGCCTGGTGGCAGGGATGTGTCCGAGTTAGCAGTGCTGGACCAACCTCTTCATTGGAGCGCCATTTTCTGCTCTTTAGAGGGAGGGGGAGGGGCACAAAGCAATAATTCCATTGATTCTCTTTCCTATCTGTAGATGGGCTTTTTATGTGAAAAGAAAAGGAAGGCATGTGTGATGTGTGGAGCTGGTCTCATGGCTTCAAACACCTCAGGTTATTTCCACCCAATTATTTTGGTCATTGTCTCTGTAAATACCCATATCTTTTTCTTCCTTCCCCTCTGCTCTGATTTCGGTGGGTTAACCGATCTCCCTGGAGTCTCTGGGCTTCTTAAGAGGAAATGTGGCCCATTGTGTTACTGACCGGAACCTTAGCCACACAGGCCCCAGGGTAGCGAGCGGGATGGACCTTGGCTGCCTGGGATTCTCCTCTTTCTGGAGCCATTTCTGTAGTCAGCATGCCTAGAGATTCCGTATTCAGTTGTATTTTTTGATTTCTTCTTTTTTTTGTTATTGTTGTTCTGCCCTGTCTATAAAAAAAAGTGCTCTTTTCAAAAAAATAAACCCAAATGTAGATAGGAATGGACTTCCTGAGATTCTCAACCTCTCCCAGGACTAGAGCCGAGAGATGGATGGAGAGACTGGTCAAAGAGGTTGTAGTTTCCCTCTGTCCACTCCCTTTCTAAAGCAAAAGTGCCCATGAACTGCCTTCCTCTGCAATGTCTAGGGCTACTGAGTTCCCCCAAACACATCTGCCTTTTGGGTATGGAAGCTTTTCCGGATAGCCCCCCTGACCCTGTCATTCCCTCCTACCTGACGCCCAATATCCCAGCTGACCAGTGGGGACCTCCCAGACACACAGCCATTTAGTGGGTCATAAGCGGCCACAAACTTTGTGCCAACCCCGTTTAAAAGAAACCATGAAGACGCAAATGCCAGCAGCTCGCACAGCCGCAGAGCATCACGGGCCAAAATCTTCTGAGATGTCCATGGGCGGACGATGCATTCTTTGGTCCCACCCTGAGAATGAGAGGGGACTCTTGACCTCTACGTGGAGAACTTGAATATGCACATCTCTGCCTTGTCTGATGGGAGGAAGACGAAAGGTGCCAGGAAGTCTATGTTTCTCCCCTCCCCTCGAATTCATGGTCATTGAACTCCCAACCATGGCTTCCTGGTGAAACCTTCCCCCGCCTTCCTCTCCCTCCTTTCCTGTTGAAGAGCATCAAACATTGCCACTCTAGATTTCCAGGCAAGGACGAGGTTGTGGGTTGAGATCATTCTAGGGAGCTCCTCCACTGGACCCCTTTAAGAGAAACCATTGTCTTCCTCCAGACTCAGTTGCGTCTGGAACCTCCATTCTACATTTGCTTCATGGAGTCCAGGGTTCTTTTCTCACCCCTTACAGCAGTTACCTCGGCGTTTGCCCAGCAACTAAGTATTCTAGTGGCCAGTGAGTGTATATTTAAGGGACCTCATGTTGGAAGTGACCTCCATGGAGAGCCTAGAACACCTGTGTCCAGGCAGCTCCCATGTTTCAGAAGGAAGTGGTTACAGAGAAAGACGGCTGTTTAGTGGGACGTGCTTTCCCCCTGCATCACCCCCTCCAGCTATGTGATCATTTTAAGTCCTAATTTGTATCTTTCCCCATGCAGCAATGTGGAAATAGTCAACACTGGAGGGCTTTTCCAGCCAACAGTCTCATTAAGTGGCTCGCACATTCCCAGAGATTTCCCTTCCTTCATTAGCTGCTGTGTTTACATTTCTAGACGGGGATGAGATCAAGGGGCACTGGTCTGTACTGAACTCCTGATGGGATGTGGCCCTCTGTGTTTGATCAGTGTGATGACATCCACCGGACAGTATTTTAATTGGGAGTAAGAAATGTCCCTCACTCCAAACCTCGAAGGCCTGCAGAGCGAGATTCTGGGCTAGGAAGAAAAACTCCAATTCCTTCTTGAAATTCACCAACCAACTTCACAGCAATAGAACCGTCCTTTGGGACTTTACCTCTAAAGTCCCTCATGTTGAAAACTTTTGGTTTTTAACCATTATTTCCCCAACACCGCTAAAATGGGCCCGTTGCTCAGGGCTATGAGATGTACCCTTCTGCTTTCTTTAAGTTTTGGTCTTTGCTGACGCAGCAGTGAGGATACTTAGAAATCCCTCACGAACACGCTGGTGACTGGTTCACTTTGGGTTTAGCTAAGACATAACTAACTTTTATTTACCTCTCTGTCAAAATGGGAGGTTGTCTCCATGACTTCCCAGGAATATCCACCGGTTTTATCTCCAGGCTTGAGCCCTCTTTGGAAGTTTGGCCTTCATGTAGACTGGAAAAGGTTTCAGTCATTTTGAAGGCAATTTAGCTATTTTCCTCTTCACCAATACCTCCCTATTTGGTGATTCTTCTAGGAGCCTGCAAGCCATATTGAGAACGTGAAATCACTTTCACCTGCAAGCTTTCTCTTTCCCTCTTTCTTCCATCTTTTGGCAACAGCCAACTGCTGGGACCTGTTGGTCCCAATGAGCAAGAGATCTTTGTCCTCCATTGTCTGCCATCTAAACTCCGGGACTCTGGCCTGGGAGACCCCATTGGGAATCTTTAGCCTTGCAATAACATGGATGTGAATGTCCAATTGGAACTCTGGTTTCCCAAGGAATTCTCCTGAAACAGAAATCTCATGTCGAGGGCATGGAATTTGGTTTATTTTGAGCCCAAGAGCCCGGGTTGTTAATGGCCCAGTAAGACAGCCATCAATTTGGGATGATTTCTAAGCCCCAGAGTCCAATGATATCTCCTTGTTTGTTTGTACCAATCCCGCTCATCCTTCGTGCGGTCTCCATGAATATCATCTTTCTGCTGCGTCATTAGAGGGAGAGAGAAAAGAGGCCAAACTTTTGGACTCTGAAGTCCCTAAACCTAATCAGTTGAGCAAATGATTCCAAGAAGGCCTGGAAAGAAACTATCTGGAAGAAACCTCAGCCCTACAAACTGTAGCTGCTGGCTGCCTTATCGATTGATGTTTTTAATCTTTTAGAGGCTCTCTAGGGTTCCAGGACTGGTGCACAATTATAAATATGCAGATCCTTAAGCGTGCAATAGATAACCCCAGAAACTCCCCGGTTGGGGCCCAGGGAGAGGAGGGAAAACATGGCTAAATTCGGACCTAAATGTTTTCACCAAGAACTCAGGTCAAGTCTCTTTGGCCTCTTGGATTTTGGGAAATGGATACCTAGTGAAAGTAAAGACATGAATAGAATGACCCTCTCCACCCTGAATACTTCCAGTGGCCCAGCCCAAGAAAGGCAAGCCTTTTAAAGCTTAGTTCTTTTTTCCAATGTGTGATTTGGGGGAGCATGAATAAGATATACCAAATCCATCTCTTAACTATTTGGGGATCATCCCTTTAAAAATTGGCCAAGCTTAAATGGGAGGGGAGGGTGGGGTAAAGAGAAGTCACCCCAAAGTATCTCAATGTGCCTTTTTCTTTATAGTCCGCAGCCAACAATCCCCGTGGTGTGTGGCTGGACTAGAATGTCAGGAGAACGGTATTGTAGAGCGACTAGAAATGAGTGGTCCAGGAGGGAACCAAGTGTAGCTTTCTGGTGTTCTCAGCATGAAGACAGGGATGGACCCACACCTCCAACCTTCCCTGGGCAGTGGGCAACTATCCTTAATTGGCTGGGAGCCAATGGCTGTGGTGGGATGATGAATGAGGTGGGTGGTCCTGTGCCAAGAAGGTGATGCCCAAGTCTGAATGGGACCAGTGCCCTGGGCAGGCAAACCCCAGAACCTGCCAAGTGGTTGTGGGGCTGTGTCCATTGCTAAGTGAGGAGTCACTCCATCCAAGAAGAAGAGACTGTGAACAAGTCCATGTTGGACTCAAGACGTTGATTTCTGAGCGTGGCTCTGGTGTTGACCTGTGGAGCAGGAGATGAAGGCGGTTGGGGATAAATTCCAGCGCTATACTCAGGAAATGTAGTAGAGGAGACTTCTAGGATGTTAATTCTTAAAAGTAGAAAAAGGCCAGGGCTCCAAAGAGATGCTCTCCCATCTCCCCTCTCTTTCTCATTCCCCAGCACACTTGGGAGATCATTTCTGGAATGCACACTCCAAATTCCTGGAAATGGGAATTAGTCCAGTTTCCTATAAGGGGAGATAGGGGTGGGGAGGAAGGAGGAAGAGAGAAGTGGTCCCTGATCTCAGCAGACTGCTTTCCCTGCCAGCTGTGTCCCAGCATATTAAATAGAGTTACTATACAGAGCATCTGTTTTTTTTTTAAATAAATCTCATTCCAGATAGCCTTATAGTCCCTGTAAATATGGAGCACCCCAAATTAATATATTGTGTTATAGAAAATATTTTGTACCACATTTCTTTCCTAAGCAATGCCACCTTCCTTGGTGTCACGTCCTTGTATGAATGCAACTCCAAGAATGCTTTGTCAGGTTTTTAAAATATATATACATATATATATATATTATATTTTCTAATATTTCTGCCGGTATCATTCCTCAGAGATTTAGGCAGTGGCGGCAGACAGAAATTGAGTTCTGCTAGAAAAAACAATTCTATTGTCCCAGCACCCTTGCTTTTTACCTTTGCCTTATGGGCAAGCAGGCTAGCTCTGTGAACTCTGAACAAATCTAAGCCAGATCATGGGCACTTTAGACATCCTAGAAAGGACCCCCAGTCAGGTTATAGAGAACACATCAGTACACAAAGGCCTATATTTTTAATGTCAGATGAAAAGAGTGTATCTTTACTTTGGGATGCTAGCAATTTTTTTCAGGAGCTCCTTTGCCCTACAAAGTATCAGATGTAAAGAAGTCCTTTTATATTTTACCACTGAAGAATTTCCTATTCGTAGAAAAAAAAAACTTTTGAAAATGTGATCCAGGACTGCAACAGAGATGACCTAGAGAAATGATGGCCTCATCCTGTGGCTCTTTGCATGTATAAACAAATGTTGCATTTGAACTATGAACATAGAAAATAAAGCTTTGAAGCCAGTTGTATGCAACGAATTGGTGTGTGTTGTTAAGTGGCTGTCTCAGAAGATAAAGGGGTTTTCCACATCCCCATCACTGCTCAGCAAGCTAAGAGGGCAGCTAGTTGGTTCAATGGATAGAGTGCCAAGCCTGAAGTCAGAAGGACCTGAGTTCAAATCTGGGCTCAGACACTAGCTGTGTGACCCTACACAGGTCACTTAACCCTGTTTGCCTCAGTTTCCTCATCTGTAAAATGAGCTGGAGAAGGAAATGGCAACCCACTCCAGTATGTCTGCCAAGAAAACCCTAAATGAGTCATGAAGAGTCAGAGGCAACTGAAAAGACTAGAAAGAGATTTGGATCTGGAATCAGAAAGACCTAGTTTGGAATCCTGACTCTTGCTCTTAGCAGGGGTGGATAGAGAGCCAGCCTCAAAGTCCAACCATACTGGGCAAGTCACATAACCTCCCTAGTGTCCCTTAAATTATGGGAGTCTAGGAGGAGGGGAAAATGCTTATTCATCTGCATTAATAGAAGAGCTTTTCCTTGCTGGGAGCTCATAAATCAATGAAACCACGGGTCTGGTTAAAATTTTAAAAAAGAAACAATGTAAATATGGGAAGAGGTGATCCAGGCCAGAGGTGTCAAACACTAAAATGTAAGGAGGAAATATTTAACAAAATAAATAAAAAGTACAATAAAATGTAAATAATGTTAATATATGGTTTTCTAAGTAGCCAGCATTTTTATTTGAGTTTAACCTTTCTGCTTTAGGTAGCTCAGAGGCTCAAGACAGAGCTGCTTAACCTCACAGACCCCTCAGGTAGGCCTGTGGGAACCTCTGAATACCTTCTCAGAATGGTGGTTTTCACTTCGTAAGATAAACATTACATAGGAACACAAGGAAAACCAATTCGATTGAAACACAGTTTAAAAAATCAATTTCCTGGACTCCAGTTGAAGACCTCCTGTTTTAGAAAGAACCAGCCTGCATTGAGAGAGGGAATTTCCTCATGTGATGTTTAAAAAGGTCAAGAGACATCATTTCTGGGTAATTAATCATTTCATTAATAACGCTGGCATTTTATTAATAAAAGAGTCAATGACACTCTTGAATACCAAAGACCTCTCATGGTGGTGAGCTCACAGTTTATATGCCCTTGGAAGAGTGGGTGTTCCTAAGGGTGGCAGTTAACTCTGGTTGAGAGAGAGAGAGAGAAATATAATGAGAGATGGATGTATTCTAATAAGGAGCTGGGAAGATATAACTGATCATGTCATTTACCTCCAAATTGTCCAGCCTGGGGCAATCTAATAAAAGAATTTCCCCCCTTCCAAACCTGTGAAGAGTACAGTGGGCTTCCCCACCTTAGATTAATTCCCTTGTGAGGTTGGGTGAGGTCTGACCAAGATTGGGGAGAGTGTTAATTTTGTCTTCATTATCAGCAAATTGTTCTTCAGAGACTCAGCTTTGAAATGGGGACTTTAGAAAAAGGGGGAACTCTGGATCACCCCAAATCATTGGTTTTTAATAATCATTTCTCTCACTTACTTGAAAGTTCCCTGTGCCCATGAAATTACAAATCCAGCCCCTGTCTTCTAGAAATATGAGTCATTATTTCTATAGAACTCAAGTGCCCTCTAAGCACTTTTCTCATAACCACCTGTAGTACGGGGTAAGAGCTATTCTTCTTGCTTTATGGAAAAGGACATTGAGAGAGGTGACAACTCCCCCAACATCACCCATTTAGGACGTGAGGAAGCTAGAACTCGAACCCAGATCTTCCTGTCTCCGAAGCTTCATGGCAGCATTTCAGAAGCATCCACACTATTCAGTAATTTTACTCTCCCTCTTCTGTGAAAAGTCAGCTAAACGGATTTGACTTTGATGCCCCTTCCCAGCCCCCAGCTAGCTTTCAGGAGTATGGATGAACCCCATTCTGGCAGGACACCCCTTTTTGCCTCCTCCTTGAACATACATAAGGAACTCATGTGCCAGACAGTGCCCAAAATGTCGTGGAAAGAAGACTCACTGCTTATCATTTAGAGAATCAAGTCAGTAAAAAAGCTTTATTTCATGCACAGTTCCAAGCTAGAGCTTGGCAGAAGAAGAGAAGCCTGTGAGGCAGGTGGACTTCTGAAGAAGGTGCTTAGAACATACAGAAAACACATAATCATTTTGGGTTCATAACCAGACAGTCATTGAGGGCATAGTTTGCTGTGTTCCAAGGGCGGGCTGACAAAGACTTCCTAGTCTGCTAGACTGCCATTGGCTTGGCGGTCCAGTTCAAGGCAGACTCTGTCTTATGGCTGGTCTTGTCCAAGGAAGAAACAACATAGGGATTAGATATAACTGGTCATTTATGCTGAAATGGAGGCTTTTTCTAAAATGGCATTTTTCATCTTAAGCTAAGAAAAATACAATTCCCTTCCTCCGACAGAACAGTTACACCATCACAAGGTCAATTATGACCTGAAAGAAAGCACACTGGAGTGCTTGGCACATGGCAGGAACTTAATAAATGCTTATTGACGGACTGAAGTTAGAGGTTGATTTACATCCCGCCTCTGACACTAGTTGTATGCCCCTGAGCAAGTAACTTCACCTCTGGGTCTAATTTCCTCATCTGTAAAATCAGGTGGGGGTTTCCTCAGATAGCCTCTGAAGTTCCTTCCAGCTAAAATCTGTAATCCTAGTTCTAGCACTCCCTCCAGGGATAATCCTTCAACATGAACCCACATTGTTGGAATAGATCCCCAGAGAGTGGCTGACTACTTCTCTCCTTAGGTTAGCCCTAAGGTGGTGGGACTTTCTGCTACTGTTGCTCATGAGCCCCCACCAGTGTACTTAGCATTGGTTCTCAGTCAAACTGAATTTGCTTTTAGAAAGGGTATTTATTAAACAAGTATAACAAGGACAATTTTTGCAAAAGCAATTTTCTCCCTTTCCTAAACCAGGGTCATACTTTCCCTTGCACAAACAAGATCCCTGGGGAGAGTGGACCCAAATCTATAGTAAACAAGTAGTGAAGCATCTGCATAGGAGACTCATTGCCCAAGGGGTCACTCCCAGCTCCCAGATAATGGACGTCTTTTTCTCTCTTTGTGGACTACTCATGAAGATCCCCTTAGGAGTAGCTTTCTTCTAGTCTCTAATGATTGTTGCTGTTACAGAAGCCCAGAGCTACCTTTCTCCCATTTTTAGCTCCAAAATTTGGAGTCCTTTCCGAGTTAATGACTGGTGCTGAACTAGGTTTTGATAGGTCATCCAAAAAGCGTGACCTGCTCTTCTGCCAATCACAAGATATTTCCTGTGTGGCATCACCTGTCTTTAGCTAATGACCCAAAAGCCACTGTGATCCCTTCTAATTGATTAAGGACTTAATCACATCTAGTTTAAGATTCATAAAGGGATTCAATTCATTAATTTCAATCCATCCAGTGAATGGGCTTTTTGTGATTAATTGGGATAGGAGCTGTTCCCCACCCTTATGCTATGGTCCTGTAATAGTTCACCCAGGAGACCAAAGGAAGCAGAGGAAGGCCTCCAGAATGTTGGGGAGGGTGGATCCAAAATGGAAAAATTTGGGAAAACATAGATAAAACTGGAATGGTATAAGATAATGTCGGATTGCTAAATTTTAGGTCCCTCAAATTCTCAAAGTCCCCTTTAGCTCTCCTAGTCTTTGGTTCTTTCCCTGAGTCCCAGATCTCTCCATGCAGCTACCTGAGTACCACCTATACCTACATCCTCCTGGCTCTGCCAGACTTCTGACATTTTTCTTATTTCTTGCTTTTTCTGCTCCTGTGGACTGAGCTCTCCTTGGCTACCTGGAGAAAGAGGAGGTCTCAAGGAATCTTCCCAGATCCTAGTTACCTTCTTGTCCTAGCTGCCCTGATCTTTAGAGAGACTGGACTCTTTGGGCTCCTCCTGGACCCAACTTCCAGTGGCGTCCTCTGTTACCTTCTGAATGCAGGTGTAAACGTGTCAAATGAGACAGTGGGTGTAAGTCATGCTATCGCCACGAGGTGTCGCAGTGAATAGACGGTTTGAATGGGAGTAGTGTAGATTGGTTTAGACAATCTTTGACTTACTGGCTATGGGAAACCTGGGCAAATCACTTCTCCTTTCACAACCTCAGTTTCCTCATCTGTAAAATGGAGCTAATAATTTACCTCCCATCTCCCTGCCAGGATTGTGGGGAGGATAAAACGGGACAATATTCGTAAAGCTCTTTGTTTGCCAGTTCCTTCTCCAGCCCATTTTACAGATGAGGAAACTGAGGCAAGCAGAGTGAAGTGACTTGCCCAGGGTCACACAGCTGGTAAGTGTCTGAAGCCAGATTTGAACTCAGGTCTTCCTGACTCTAGGCCCAGCACTTTATCCACTGCACCATCTAATTGCTATTATGATAATAATAATAACAACGATAACATTTATAAAGAACGTGCTATGTGCTAGACACCGTGCTAAGCACTTTACAATTACTGTCTCATTTGTTCATTATCACAAAGGCGCTATCGATATCTCCATTTTACGGATGAGGAAACTGAAGCAGACAGAGGTTAAGTGACTTGCCCAGGGTCACACATCTCAGAAGTATCTGAGGCTGGAGCTCTATCCACTGAATCATCTAGCTGCCCCATCATCATTATTATTACATTGCAAGCCTTAGAGAGCCATAGGAATGTCGGCTGTTATTATCATTGTTTTGATATTCAAGGCTCCCCACACTTGCTTAGTTTCTGAGGAGCTTTCACAACCTTATCTCGTCCTACCCCTCATTCACACTCTGGCCAAGCTAGGCTGGCTGGTCCTTATCTTGACCCCTGCTCTCTCTGTGACTTGACTTGCCCAGTTCTTTCGGCAGAAATAGACCCCACCACCGCCCCCTGTGTCCCACTCATTGTTCTGATGACGATCGTGAAGTGCAGGTGAGCGTGGAGGGTGTTGTGGGGAAGCCCAGCATGCATTGGCAGGAATATGTATGTATGATGACTCATTGACGGTATGATACTCTATGGCTGCATAATGCAATATTGCATCATCAAACTTTCAATGCAGGTAACCCCCCCCAAATTTACAATAAATTCTTACATTTAAGATGCATCATTTTTAAAAAAAAATATTTTTTGAAATGATGCAAATTTTTTTTAAAAAAACCATTAAAGAAAGTAGATTTTGGGGGGGGCCGCTGAGTAATTTTTTTTTAGGCAGTTGGGGTTAAGTGAGTTGCCCAAGGTCACACAGCTAATGTCAAGTATTTGGGCTGAGGTCATATTTGAACTCAGGGCCTCCTGATTTCAGGTCTGGTGCTCTATCCACTGTGCCACCTAGCTGCCCCTGGAATAATTTTTTAAAAAGGGGTGGTTGGCCAAATAAATTTGGGAACCTCTGATTCGTATTTAGAGTCTGGAAGACCAAGGTTCAATCTGTCTCTGATACTCGCTAGCTGTGTGACCTTGGACCAGTCTCTTGACATCTCTGGGCCTCAATTTCCTCATATACAAAAGGAGGGTGTTGGACTTGGCCTCTAAAATCCACCTCCAAACTGATGGCTCTGTACATGGGGCCAGGAGCGTGCTGGTGTTATACCGAGAAATGAGCGAGTTGACCACCCAAGCTAATTTTAAATTGTGGACTTTATTAGCTCGCGGCTGCCAGGGATATTCACATCCAAATCAAGCAGCCCTCATCAGGGGTCGAGCCAGGGTTTATATAGGGAGTATACAGGACAGGGAGGGGGATGGATCTTTGAAGTCTGGCAAGAGGAAGAGTTTTTTTTTTTTCAAGGACACCCCTCTCCCTCTATCTAGATATGATAATGCTCTGCAAACTTTCTCACAATGGAGGCTTCCAGAGATATGATCTGAGGGCTGTGGCCTGAGCAGCCAGATAAGGGTCTTGCTAAGGAATTTGGAGGTTTCCAGAGATATGATCTGAGGGCTGGAGCCTGAGCAGCCAGATAAGGGTCTTGCTAAGGAATTTGGAGTTTTCCATGGCCTAAAGGGTTCTACTACCTAAATGGTAAAATGATGTTCTGTGTTACATTGGGAGGGAAATCAGGTTGAGTTGACCTAATGAAACCTTCTCTCTTGAACTTTCCTCTATGTCCCCCCTAGATCTGGATTCCCCTTTTGCATCTGTTTTTCCCTGGTATACTCTACCCCAATTATCTCTCTCAGATGTACCAGAAACACCTTTTTATCCCCATTACTTTATAGAGTATCGATAATATTCCTATATTCTGGGTCGCGTAGGTGGCTCAGCACGCAGAGTGTTGAACTTGGAAGCTGGAAGACCTAAGACTGAATCCTGCCTCAGACATGTACTATCTGTGTGACTGAGCAAGTCACTTAACCTGACTCCTCTGAGCCTCGGTTTCCTCATCTGTAAAATGGTGATAACAATAGCCCCTCTCTCCCTCCCAGGGTTGTTGTGAGGATCAAATGAGATCCTATTTGTAAAGATCTTAGCATGGTGAGGTCCTGGCACATAGTAGGTGCTTAATAAATGCTCTTTCCCTTTCTTTCTTCTTTTCTAGTCACGCGTGTGCCTGGGGAGGTGACATGCACTGCTTCCCATGCACACATTGCTCACCGGCCATTCTTCTGAGACCCTGGTATTCCATGGTTCACAAATAGAGAGCATCTGGGGGACATCTGTTTCTCGCACCCCAACTTGGAATGGGTTCTCTGGCAGTCTTGACACCCCAATTAAGCTACAAGAGCCTAGCTTTTGTGGTCCAACCTTGGAACTACCCACCATGTGTAGTGTTGTTTCCATGAGAAAATGAGTTCAATGTTCTAAACAAACTTTTCACTCCACAACTCACAGAGGCAAGCATGGGGTAGTGTCCAGAGCACAGGACATGTATTCAGCAAGATCTGGGTTTGAATCCTGCTTCAGACACTTATTTGCTGTGTGATCCTAGGCAAGTCACTCAATCACTCTGTGCCTCAGTTTCTCCATCTGTAAAATGAAGGGGTTACACTAGGTGACCTCTCAGGCCCTTTCCAATTCGACATCTGTGACCCTATGAACCCGGTCACACCCTCACCTCCACCCTCCTCGCTTTGCCCTGGCTTGGAGAGTTTCTCTGTCTCTGCCGAGGCTGGGGATGCTTTATTACCCCCATTCAAGGTTTCCTTCACCCCGACGCCCCTCTCCACCCTCTTCCCGAAATAATGCTGATGGAGTGAGACAGAGGGGTTGGGAGGGGAGAGTGATCCCCTCTGCATTGGCCGGCAGGGACGGTGGAGAGGAGGACTCCCATATGCCAGCACCTGGGCCCCTTCTATTCAAGTGAAGTCAAATGGAGGGAATTTAGCGGACAGGGCTGCTGGCAAAGCAGGGCAGAATGTGCTGGCTTGGTCATAACGCTGCCATAAATAGGGGCCTGGGGGAGATCCAGCCCCATCCCTGCTGGTCCATTTTCTCTCTAAGAGGTAACAGAGGCTAGGTTAAGGCCAGGGAGGGAGGGAGGAGGGGCGGTGCGACTTATCTCTCTTTTTTGGGGGGGGAGGCGATTATTTGAGGGGTCTGAGGATCAATCCCTGCTCAGGCTTTCAGGTTCCTTTTGTGGGTTATTGCTAGGTGGGAGAACCTGGGAAGGCCATTTGTCCCTTGCCAAAGGCCAGAGCATGAAAACCTGGTTTGTATTGGGGGAGGAGGGTGGTTACCAATAGAATAACAATGGTCTGCAACCCTGAGGTCTTGGCAGGGATTGTCTTCTTTGGAGTGGCCTCATTTGCCTGGAGGCTGGGGCAGCCCCTTTTGGTTGGGGCGGGAGGGGGGTATGTAGTGACCCAATTTCTGTGGTTATTTAGGCTGAAGCCATCTGTGACCCTGCTTTGCCACTGGGAAAGTCTGGGAAAGTGGAACATTTCATTCTGGGTCCCTGAGTTCCAGCTGGGCGCTGGGCCAGTCCCACAGACCAATGAATGGGGAGATTGACTCTCGCTACAAAGTCCAGTTTTCTCTTGGGTTCTGACCATCAGGAGTAGCCCAGTCCTCAGATTTCCCGCAATTGTGTCAGTGAGAGTGATCATATGCACAACCATGTGCACGACTGTGTACAAGTGCGTGTGGGTCACAGCATCTGTGTGTGCGTGTCTGCTTGCCTCTCTGTGTGGCCCCCCAGCGTTTAAAATTCCACATGTGTGGATCACTGCCTTTGTGTGCGAAGGGTGTGAAGTGCTTTTCACTTTTGAAGTGGAAGACTGAAAATCTTTCACAGAATGTGATTTTGAGGGATTTTTCCTAAATCCCAATCAATTAAGTCCCTCCCTTGCCTCAAAATGACCTAGCCAGGACTCTCAGGTCGAAACTTTGGGTCTTTTTTTTCTTTTTTGGCATCTAGACAGCTTTGTCATAAGATGATGGAGCAGCAAAGTGTTCCAGAGCAGGCAGCTGCTGGGAAAAGCCATGGCGGCTTGGGAGGACCCTTCAAGGTACAGTGTGCAGTTCATGGAGGGATGGACATCTGTTGGGCTTAGACTGGCCCTGGGGCTCTGGGCTTCCTCTCCTGAGCAAGGAGAAGGGACAGAAGGCTGTGTTCAGTGCCTGCAGTCGCTGGGTGGGAGAGACATCCACTCAGGCCACAGATATACAGCCAGATGGGGTGAAAACTTGGGGTATGTCCCTGCTACAATCTGAGCCTTAATTTTTATATTCTCTGTTTCAAGATCCCTCCCAGCCCTGACATTCCCTGTTCTAAGATCCCTCCCAGTCCTGATATTCCCTGATCTAAGCCCCCTCTCAGTCTTGACATTCCCTGTTCTAAGGGCCCTCCCAGCTCTAAGATTCTATGATTTAATCAAGTAAGCCAAAGTCTGGCACAAGGAAGGGCAGATCCCAGGTTCCATTGACAGACCATGTCCGAGGGCTATTCCCTTTTCATGTCTTCCCCAGGACAGCTCAGGCAGTTGGGTCCATTGGTGGCAAAAAGCCCAGAGTGCCCAGCTGAGCCAGATTTGCTTGGCCAGCAGAGGGAAGTGTGGGCCTTCTCTTCCAGGTGACTGCCTGGTTGCTGTAGGATTTGCCTGGTGTTTCCAAGAAGCAAAGATGTAATCTGGGTTGGGGAGAACCCAAGCTTGCAGAAAACCAGAGTGACAAGGGCCTTGTTTGGGGGCACTCACAGGACACTGCTTGTTCCAGGTCTTGGTCTACGAGCTGGAGAACTTTCAGGGAAAGAAGTGTGACTTCTCCACTGAGTGCCCCAACTTGACTGAAAGTCTGCTGGAGAAGGTGGGCTCCATCCAGGTGGAATCTGGCCCGTAAGTGCTGCATGTACAAGGGGGCTGGGGAAGGGGGGGAGCGTACAAAGAGCCCGAGCAAACAGACAAAGGAGGCCCTCATACTGACCATCTACCAGGTGACCTGAGGTCAAGCACTGCATTGTAAGTCTGAGGGTCAGCTTGGAATCCTGGCTCTGGTCACTGCTACATGTGTGATGGCAAGCAAGAGTTTGCAGCTCTCTGGACCTCAGTTTTGTCACCTGTAAAATGGAGAGATTGTACTAGATGATCCCTGGGGTTCCTTCTAGCTCTGATTCTCTGTGTTCTGAGGGCCTTCTCACCTCTGACACTCCCTATTCTAAAGGCACTTCCAGCTCTGACATTCCCTGTTCTAAGGTTCCCCTTAGCTCTGACATTCTCTGTTCTAAGGTTCCTCTTAGCTCTGACATTCCATATTCTAAGAGTTCTCCCAGCTCTGACATTCCCTGTTCTAAGGGTCTTCCCAGGTCTGACATTTCCTGTCCTAAGGTCCTTTCCTCAGTTCTGACATTCTGTGTTCTAAGGCCTCTCCCAATTCCAACAGCTGATATCAATCCAGGCTTTCTCATTCCAGATGGTTGGCATTTGAACGCTGCGCCTTCCGGGGAGAACAGTTTGTCCTAGAAAAGGGAGATTACCCTAGGTGGGATGCCTGGTCCAACAGCCATCACAGCGACAGCCTCCTCTCCCTTAGGCCCCTACACATTGTGAGTATAGGCTTCTTCCTCCCAATGGGGCTGGGGGCTGGGCCTCCCCACCCGGGAAATTCCAGAAGGATGGGGAAGGTTGTGAGTTAGGCTGGACTGAACTCTGACAAGGCTTACAGTCCTTATCGTCTTAATCATGTTCAAAGCAGTCCTTCTCTCCAGGACATTTAAGAGATGGAGAAACCCTAGCCATGATCCAGGAAGACTGTCAGCCCTGGGTGGGCATTTTCTGACTTCTCCCATCTGTCAATTGATTCAGTTCCACTCAATTCAACAAATATTTCTTTTTATTTGCTTTTTCAAAAAGGAAAGGACAATGTCTTAACTCCTAATTTATTTTAAAATAATTTTTAAAAGACTTTGTTTTTTGGGATTTTTTGAGGTAATTGGGGTTAAATGATTTGCCCAGGGTCACATAGCTAATAAATGTCTGAAGCTGAATTTGAACTCAGGTCCTCCTGAGTCCAGGGCCAGTGCTCTATCCACTTTGCCACCTGGCTGCCCCTAAGATCTTTTGTTTCAACATCACCTAAGATTTCTCCATGTATCCCTTTTCCTTCCCCTTTCCAGAAAGCCATGCCTTATAAAAGAAATAATCATTTAAAAAAGAGTAAGATAAGAAAGAGATCAACAAAATTGATCAAAACATAAAAAAATCTGATAATGTATGCAATGTTTCACACCCAAGGACCCCCACTCTTGAAAAGAGTGAGTGAAGGTATCTTCTCATATCTCTTCTTTGAGGACAAGATTTCATCAAGTTCCTCCTTGTGCTCAGTCCAGGGGTACAAAGATGGAAAAATGACCCAAGAATTTTGTGGCCTGTTAGGAGGGGGTGTGATAGAACTCTGATATGAGATAGATGGTGATAAGGATAAAGCCAAAGTCTTATAAGGAATCTGAGAAGAGGGGATGGAGATGGGGATGGAGGGAGGGTGGCTTTCTGGAGGAAATGATATCTAAGCTGGCCTGGGAGAAAGGAAGCCTCTTTCATACGTGGAGGAGTAGAGAATATTCCAGCTTGGCTCAGGCACAGATTATATAAAGGAGAATAGAATGAGATAATGGGGACCCAGACTGGGGAGGCTTGACTCAATTAGTTTGCAAGCACCATTAAGTACCTACTGTGTCCAGGCACTGTGTTAAGTACTGGGGACTCAAAGAAGGGCAAAGACAAAGCCCCTTGCCATAACGGATCCACATTTGAGTACATGAGATAATATGGAAGTATTTATGGGCCAAGGTACATACAGGTTAAGTGGAATGTGGACTTGGAAGGAAAGGGAGGAGCAGTGAAGGTAGCCTCGAGGATGGCAGAATTTGAGCTGAGTCTTGAAGGAAACCAGGGGAGCCAGGTGGCCAAAGGAAGGAGGGAGAATGTTGTGGACATGGGGGACAACTAGTGCAAAGATACAGAGCCAGAAGTTGGAGTATGTGTGTGTGTGTGTGTGTGTGTGTGAGCGCGTGCTAGGTTGTGAAGTGGGTAGCATGCCAGGCCTAGATTCAGAAAGACCCAAGTTCAAATCTGCCCTCAGACACTTACCAGCTGTGTGATCCTGGGCAAGTCACTTAATCTCTGCCTCGATTTCCTCATCTGTAAAATGGGGATAATAAAAACACCTCTCAGGGTTGTTGTGATCAATAATGAAGTAATAATGGTAAAATGCTTAGCATAGCATCTGGCACATATAGTAGGCAGTATATAAATGTCAGTTGTTATTATAATTATTATGAAGTAGGTCAGTGTAGCTTGAATGAGGAGGTTGTATGTTTTTCAGTGGGTAATAGGGAGCCACTTACAGTTTTTGAGTATAGGAGTAACCCAATCATAATGGTGCATTAAGAAGATTACTTGGGGAGCAGTGTGGACAACGGCCCTTCTAGGTTGAATGGTCTCTAAGCAGAGAGCCACAGCTGACCCGTTGTCCCCCAGTCCGTTTTGATCCCATTCTGGCAATGGTAGCCGGTTATGTGAGCGTGGGAGCATGGCAGGATCAGGGATGGCTTGACTGATTGTTCTGAGGCCTCCTTCTAGGACAGCCCAGAGCACAAAATCCACCTGTTTGAGAATCCAGGCTACGGTGGCCGCAAGATGGAGATTGTGGATGACGACGTTCCCAGTCTCTGGGCTCACGGCTTCCAGGATCGGGTGGCCAGCATCCGAGTCATCAATGGAACGTAAGTGCAGAGCCACCCCCCCCTTCCTCTCTTCCTTCTTCTCCACCCCTAGCCTTTGACCTGAGATATCTTCCCACACTTTGGACTTTTTCCTACTAGGCTGGATATAACCTTGTGCAAACTCTAATTCTTCTTCACATTTAAATGGAAATAATAATATTTGCTCTACCCACCTCACAGAACTGTGATAGAGCAGAACCATAAGGCATCATTAACTATGAACCACAGGTAAGGTGCTATTGCAACCCTCATTTTATAAATGAGGAAACTGAGGCAAACATCAGTTAAGTGAGTTGCCCAGGGTCATGTAGCTAACTAAATGTCTGAGGCCAGATGTGAACTCCAGTGTTCCTGATTCCAGCACTCTCTGTACTATAGGGAAAGGAAGCAAGCATTTATTAAGCAACCTACTATGTGCTAAGTATTATCTCATTTGATCCTCAACAATAACCTTAGGAGGTAGGTGCTGTTATTATGCCCATTTTACAGTTGGGGAAACTGAGGCAGATAAAGGCGAATTGCCCAGGGTCACATAACTAGTAAGTGTCTGAGGCTGGATTTGAACTCAGGTTTTCCTGGCTCCAGGCATTCCGGCATCACCTAGCCACCATCTTATCTGGAATATCAAGCATTTTCTGCTACCGGCTTGCCCTTTGGTCCAAGCCTGGTCCCCTCCTCACAGGACTAATGCCAATTTCTATCTCTCCCAACCTCAACAGGTGGGTAGGCTATGAATTTCCTGGCTACCGAGGGCGCCAATATGTCTTTGAGCGGGGAGAGTACCGCCACTGGAATGAGTGGGATGCCAATCAGCCCCAAATCCAGTCCGTCCGGCGTATCCGTGACCGCAAGTGGCACAAACGTGGCTGCTTCCTCAGTAGCTGAAGGAGACCCAAGGCTGCCCATCCCCCACCCTCCCCAGGTAGCTGGCCCACCAAGAAGAGAAAGCTCTAGGGATGTTCAAAGTGGGCTCCCCCAGCCTGACAGGCTGTTCTCTCCCTCGTGCATCAGAACCTCCTCAATAAATCACTGGGGCTCCAAGGTCCCATCACCCTCTCGGCTTGGTTGACGTCATTAAATGAAGAGGGCAGCTTTGGTTCTTCTCCCTAGAGAAGTAGGTGGCTGCTGCTAGGTATGAGGAAGGGACAGGGACCTGTTGGTCCTTTGGGTCAGACCTTGGACAGCTCAGTTGGTGCAGATGCTGGTGTCCTCCCGGAGCCCATGGCCTGCCATGCAAACCCCGGTCACCTTGGACCCCACTCTGACTCAGGTTGGCATAGGGATTAACCATCCATTTTAATCTTCGTTAGCCACTGCTCTACCAGTCGTATTGACCTGGTGGAGGACACTTCCAGCTGTCTCACAGCCACATCTTGGTGGTCCACTGCCCTCCTGGCTTGGTTCACTGCCCTTGGGTGGGGGAGGGACATTCTGGTTTGCCCCCAGACTCTGAATCCATCCCATTGACTTCCTCCATCTATAAGCTTTGTCCCATTGGGTGCCCTGTGTCTCCTGATCCCTCCTTGGAGATAACAACCTGTCTGTGTGTGTGGGCAGGCTAAGGAGGTGGGGAACAGAAACTGAAAAGAATATAGTAATTTTCCATCATTTCAACCTGCATGTTTTCAAGTATGCATCTGAGAAAGCACGTCGGGTTATTTTTATCCTGCAGTATAATAAGCTGCTCAGGTGGGGTCTGAACCACTGAGGTGGGGGAGGGGACACAGGAAGGCAGGGGGCAGGTTCTCAGACCAGTGCCAGGCAGGAGCTCCTTCCTACCTAATCTTGCTTCAATCAATCAGTCAATAAAGTGCCTACTGTGTGCCAGGCACTATGCTAAGCCCTGGGGATACAAAAAGAGGCAATTCAATCCATTCACATCTATGACTGACCAACTGCGTTAGGCATTGGAGTTGATACAATGTTTTAATAAAACTCAGTGCCTGTCCTATTCTAGTAGGGAGGTCAAACATGTACACTGTTAATTGTAATATGTGATGAGGACATCTGGGGTTCAGTGGGGGAAGTGGGTATTAGGGAAGGCTTCATGGAGACAGCCCTGTAAAGGATGAGTAGGAATTTCTTCTCACTCTCTTTCCCGTGACTCCTTCCCCCACCCCATCCCAGGTCCCACCAGATACCTGCACAGGCAAGACGGTTCTCATTAAAGAGCCCAACCCAGTTTCCTTTGACAGTATAGGCCCAACAAGAGAAGGCCAGGGTAGAGACCAACTTTAGAAGCTCCTGTTTTCCCAGGTACTTCCAGGCTTCTGAATGATCTTTCTCCCAAGATGAAGAGACTGCATGAAGCGGTCCCTATTCTGGCTTGGCGTTATACTCTCATACATTTTCACTGTCCTCCTCTCCCACACACCCCTGAGGGGGAAAGCAGAAGAGGGATTTTTAGCAGATCCCAAGTTTAGACAAGCCTCTCTCCAGCATGAGCTGGGGGGAACCTTTAAGGAGAGGCCAGACTGCCCTAAGGGGAGGGAGAAGACATTTTCAGTGCCTCATAGCAGGCCCTGGGGCTACAATGCAGCTTTTGGGGCCCAGATCATTGCCATGGACCCTGCCTGAAGCTCTTCTCTCCCATACTCAACTTATGCCTTCAGCTCCAGAAATAGCAATGCTACTGGAAGGGAGGAGAAGGGGGGATGTGTTGGGGGGTGGGGGAGGGGGATGTGTTAGGGGGCAGGGGCAGGGGATGGGTTGAGGGGCACTGTTCCCTTCACTTGGCTCATTTACTTTGGAGTTCTCCTGACAGACAGTTGCTTAGCAACTCTCCCAGCTATTGCCTTCCCTTTGTTATCCCCCAATATCTGAGAGAAGAATAATTCCCAGGCAACAGCTATCCTTACTCCCTCCTTTAATGAAAAATCCCTTCCACAAGCCTTTGTTGCTGATCCGAGGGGAGGAAAGAAGGAAATGGGCAGGTTTCAAAAAGGGGGATTTTGCCTTAAATATTCTGGGGAATCAGAGTCCCAAGCCACAGAGAAGCAGGGCCCCCTCCCCTCCTGTGGCACATGCTCAAGCCCACCCCACGGCCGAATGGGAGCATATCTCTTCTCTAGTCAGTATGAGCCCCTCATAGTGTCTCCTCTCACCTGCTGAAATAAATCCATGTGAACTTTTTCTCCAGGGATTACAGGGTCCGTATCTTATGTCTCTTATAGCTCTCGTGTTCAATGTTCTGAAATTCTAGTTTTAACATTCCGTGTTCTAAGGTCCATTCTAACAGTTTATGTTACATGTTTTAAGGTCCTTTCTGTCAGTCAGTTAATAAACACTTATTAAACCTACTGTGTGCCAGGCACTGTGCTAAGCACCTGGGGATACAAAAAAAGGCAAAATACAGCACCTGCCCTTGAGGACTTCCCACAGCTGACAAAGAATTACGTTCAAACAAGCTCTGAAGGGGATAATCTGGAGATAATCAGAAGAGAAGGCACTGGGATTAAGAGGAACGGGAAAGGCCTCCTGTTAGGAGGGGCAGTGTTAGCTGGGACTTGATGGAAGCCAAGGAAGCAGAGATGAGGAGGGAGAGAATTCCAGGCAT
>NW_027555847.1:712925454-713002954 GCF_003287225.1 Phascolarctos cinereus
GCAGAGGTTAAGTGACCTGCCCGGGTTACAGAGCTAGTCTGAGTTCTTCCTGACTCCAGACCCAGCACTCTACCACTGTCCCTGATCATTTGATGCACTGCCCTCATTTGAGAAGCAGGCTGACTTGTCAACCGTCATATGATGAGTTAAGGGCAGAGTCCCAGCCTCCCCAAACACCAGCCCAGGGCTCTGCTTATAAAGGAGGAAATGATGAGACAGCCAGTCAGCCAATAAGCCTTCATTAAGCACCTACTCTGTTCCAGGCACTGTGTCGAGCTGTACAAGAGCATTCTGACTTTGGAGTCGGAAGGCTGTGGGTTTGAATCTCAGTCCTGCTACATTGCTACTTGTGCAACTTAAGGCAAATCGTCTCATCTCTCTGGACCCCATTTTGCTCACCTGTAAAATGACAGGGTCAGATTCTATTACCTCCAAGGTCCTTCTAGCTCGAAATCCTAAAAAGAAGGAAATGGGAAATATGTGGCATAGTGAAGAGTGCAGCTGGTGCCTAACCTGGCAACGAGTAAATCTGGCTTTGGGTTCAGATTCTGCTACTCTTTTTCCTTTGGCTGGTTCCCTTTTCTTCATCTCAATTTCTTCTTCTGCCCAATAAGAGAGTTGGACCGGACGATCTCTACGGGTCCCTTTATCTCCATCTCTGTTTCTGTTCTTGACCTGGGTTTTGGGAGACCTCCCCCACTGGAGGACCTGACCCAGGGAGAGTTCAAACGCAGGCTGGGATCGAACTTGGCACTCCAACTGACTTGCTCTGCAAAACCGATCGCACATCTATTTTCTATCACGAGGCTGCTGGAGATGTGCCTCCAGCCTGTCATGGTAGGCAAATCCCTGGCTCCACAGAGGCTGAGATAGGCCGGACCCCTGCATTGTCCAAAAGAGGAGCTCTGCAGGTTGGCACCCAGAGGGCTGATGCAGGCAAAGCTCTCCTCTTCTTGCCTATGCCCTGGACAATCCAAGCCCAGCCAAATGTGAAAGCTAATGAAATAATTGCCCTGAGACACAATGGCCAGTGAGCATCAGCTGAACTGGGTATTCACGGTGGGTTTAATCCGGCATTCTCCACTCGCATCGTGCTGGAACGATTTTTGTAACCTATCTTGGCACCAGGCACCCCCAGGGCAGTATAAATGCCACCTCCCAGCTGGAGGCCCTTCATGGGCAGGAGCGGGTACTGGTATTGCTGGTAAGAGCTTCTCTCTTCTGCTTTTCTCTCATTCTGGTTGCTGGATGGAAAATCATTGGTCACCATTTCAGAATGGGCCAGAGGTGAAGGGACTCTGGGGGCACAAGAAAACAGAATGGTGGAGGGGGAAGAGCACTGGAGTTGGGGGCAGAAGTGCTGGGTTCAAATCCTAGCTTGGATATTAACTACATGACTTTGGGCATGTCATTTCCCCTCTTTCAGCCTCAGTTTCCTCCTCTGTAAAACAAGAAAATCAGAATAGATACCCTTTAAATTCCCATCCAATTCTAAAAATCCTATAAGGTATCTTTTTTTGGAAGGGAAAGGGACAAGGCAAGGTTAAAAAATAAAGAAACTAGGTTTTTGCTGCAGATACTGGGCTGGTAAATGTTCTCAGATCTCTAAGTCAGTTCTGATTAAAGATTCTAAATAACAAGTAGACTCATAAGTGGGGCCATTGTCAATGGATAGAGAAAGTCTTTGGGAGTAAATCCTGAAGGTTAGGGTTATGAACGGAGGTAGCTAAGTAGCACAGTGGGCAAGGGCATTGGACTTGGAGTCAAGAAGACCTGAATTCAAATCCTGCCTCATCTGAGGCACTTGGCTCTGTGACCCTGGGCAAGTCATTTAACCTCTGTTTGCCTCAATTACCTCATTTGTAAGATGGAGGTAATAATAGCACCTACCTTCCAAGGTTGTTGTGAAGATCAGATGAGATGACACATTGTTAGTACTTTGTAGACCTTAAAGCATTGTATAATTTATTATTCATTATCTAATTATATTATATTAATGTAAATTATTATTAATATTATTATTATGCCAGTTAGCTGGGCAAGGAAGGACGGGGATCTCTCTATAACAAAAAGGGAACTAAGACTTTGGGCTCATCCCCTTGGATTGTTTTAATTTCTTCTCTGATGGCTGCTCCAGATGGCCGATGAGAAAGTGGTTTCTGAAAGGCAGAATTTTGCTTTGAAGTGACTAAGGAACTTTGGGGCCATGAGGTAGGGAGATGTATGAAGATCAAGGAGAGAGAAAGACAGATTCTTTGGGGCAGGGGTTCTGAACCGTTTGTGAGTGATGGACCCCTTTGACTGTCTGGTTCAGTCTAGGAAGCCCTTCTCAGAATGATGCAAGCAACAAAATTTGTAAGATTTCAGAGGAGGTTAGAGGCTAAGGAAAACAAAAATGCCATGTTTTTCCAATCTAAGTTCATAGACCCCCTACAGTGACCCCCTCTCTTTGAGAATCTGGGGGACCTCAGGTTAAGAACCCCTCCATTAGGTAAATAAAGCTGGCTCCTGAGGATGCTTTTGAAATCTCAATCTCTTTCTATTTTTTGCTCTTCAGGGCAGACTAGGCTCTATGCAGAGGCAGAGTCTTCCTGGGAGGTGGATTTTGAAGGTCAGGGGGCTGGCTGTCCATTCATCGGAACACAATATTCCCACAGTGGGAAATTTCACCACTAGAGTCCCAAAGGCCTTCAAGAATGCACTAATAAAACATAAATGTCTCTAGGAGGCATAGCAACCATTAGTATCACTTTGGGTGAGGGAAGATTGCCCTATAGAGACCTGGAGAGGTGTCCAGGGTAGCGAGAAGGAAATAAAAGGGACCAGAGAAAGGAGCAGTTCCCTGGAGCAGAAGGAGGAGAGAGAAAAGCTGCATGGGGGAGAAGTGTCCTGGAGAGGCAGGAGAAGTGAGGAGGGCTGGTTGGAGAAGAAGGGAGGGCACAAACAGGGAAGAAGGAAGGATCCCAAAGCCCAAATCTGCCCTCTCCAGGGACCCCACCATATACCACACAGTTCTAAGAGAGAGTGTTTTTTGGTGTAATGAGTAGGAAAGCTAGAGTAGGATGGAGGATGGATGTCCTTAGAGGACATCATTTTACAGGTGAGGAGACTGAGGCACAGATAGGATAAGTGACTTTTGCCACAACTGGGATCTGTCTGAGATGGAATTCGAACTTCCTAACTCCCAGTCTACTGCTCCACGCTGATGCACATTAAAATATAGCTTGATAGCAGTTCTGCATACTACACGAATGAGCTAGTGTATGACTCAGTGGTGGATAAAGAGAATAAGATCAGAAGCAACATTAAGAGAGGCAGAGCATCCCAGAATAAGGAGGTCTTAGTCTCACTGTGCTCTGCCCTGCTGAGACTCTCTCTGGAGTTCTGCGATCAGTTCTGGGGGCTCTGTGAGAGGAAGGATGCTGATAGGCTGGGGGAGCGCCCAGAGGAGAGGGCAGTCATCCATCTGATGAAAAGCCTAACGTTCATGGCTTCTCAGTAACGAGATTGTTTATTGTTGTTCACTTGTTTCAGTTGTACCCAACTCTTTGTGACCCCGTTTGGGGTTTTCTTGACAGAGATACTGGAGTGGTTTGCCATTTCCTTCTCCAGCTCATTTTTACAAATGAGGAAACTGAGGCAAACAGAGTGAAGTGACTTGCCCAGGGTCACACAGCTAGTAAGTGTCTGAGACTGGATTTGAACTCAGAAAGATGAGTCTTCCTGATTCCAAGCCCAGTGCTCAATCCACTGTGCCACCTAGCAGCCCTGAGGTTGTTTAACTTGCAGAAAGGGGAGACACGCTCATTGTCTTACAGGTTTTGAAGGTCTGTTACAGGAAAGAGGAATGAGTTTCATTCAGTTTGGTACTGGTGGCAGAACTAGGAGCCGTGGCCTGAAGTGAAAAAGAGACAATTTGGGCTGGACCGCTGGGAAGAATTGCCCCTAAGGGGTCTGGGCTGCCTTGGGAGAAAGTAATTCCCTGATCACTGGAGGTTTCCAAACAAAGTCTAGGTGACTCTTGTCTGGTAGATGGTGGAAAGCATCCTTTTTTTCAGGGCTATACCAGATGGCTACTGAAGTCCTTTTTCAAGTTAAGAAGTATGGGATTCTAGAATTCTGACTGACTGCAGAGAATCTTTCTCCGGGCTGCAGAAATCTGCCCAGATTTTGTTTGTTTTGGGGAGGGGGAAAGGTTCCTAACTGCCTCTTCTTGTTTCTACTCTCTTCAGCTTCCATCCTGAGTGAGACCATGGCATCAGACTACCAGACTCAGTCCTCTAAACCGCAGCCCCTCAATCCCAAGGTTGGTATATCCTTAAGCATGTTTCTTGGGTCATGATTCTAGCTAGCTCACTTTTCTGATCTGAGCCTTGGTTACCTCCTCTGTGAAGAGAGGTATTGAAATAAAGCAGGGGTTCTTAACCTGGTAATTCATGCTAAGGCTTTAATAACTTGTAGACTCACCAAATGTCAGGGTTGGGTGGGACCTTAGAGCTTATGTAATCCAAATCTTTCATTTTACAGAGAAGGAAAACTAGGGCCCCTGAGGGGAAGTGACTTGTCCGAGGTCACACAGCTACTAAGTGGTGGAGCCAGGGTTGGAGATGAGGCGTCCTGATTGCCCTTACCCAGCTCTCTTTCTACTTCCTGCCTCAGTAGAGAGAGTAGGCAAAGGAAGGAGGAGAGGGACAGGGAAGGCTATTTGGTGAGCCCTGGGTGAGGGAGGTTTTCTAGAAGGTGATGGGGGGCAGGGACATATTTCCAGGTGATATGTGTGTGTGTGTGTGTGTGTGTGTGTGTCTATGCAAGGGCGCACATATGTATGTTTGTATGTATTGTGTGTGTGCTCATATGCATGTGCCTACCCAAATTGGGGAAGGTGAGTGGATGGCCTCCAGACTTCCCTCTGAGGAACAAAATGTTCATCAGATTCTCAGATTCTTCCTTGGACAAAGCTGTGGCGCCCCACCCACTCCCAGCTCCACTCCCCATTGGCCCCAGTCGGGGGCAGGACAATTGTCCTTCTTTTTGCCGTGATTAGGTCATGGAGTGCTGGGTTGGTCCAAGATGCTAATCTTATCCAGTGACTGGGGAGGCCCAGCTGAGCCTGCAGAATCATCCACCGAGCGGCAGATAGCCCCTTACCCTCTTCCTCCTCCACTCTGCTGTTTCTTCAGGAGGATGAGAGTGAAGGCAGTTCTTGGAGTATGCTGATGCCAGGGGTCTCCTGGTGAAGTCCCACCTCTCACTGACCACCTCCTCCCCAGAAGTCTTTTTTTGGTTTTTCAACAGCGATTTATGCACCACCTCATAGGATCATAGGTCAAGAGCTGGAAGGGCCCTTAGGGCCTTCAAGTCCACCCCCTCCAGTGGTTTTCTCTTTTTTCTGGTGCTTAGATTGTCATCTTTGAGCAGGAGAACTTCCAGGGCCGATCCCATGAGCTGAGTGGGCCATGTTCCAACCTAAAGGAGACTGGAATGGAGAAGGCGGCCTCCATCCTTGTGCAGTCAGGACCGTAAGTGCCTTGTGGTCCAGCTAGCCATGGCATTGCTGGACCTAGTAAATGTCAGGGTCAGGCACCTAGCAAATGTCCACTATTTCTGGGGGAAGGGAAAGACAGAGCATGACCCTAAGCCCCTGGAAGTTTGGCCCAAAGGCCTGGTGTTGTAGAGAGATGAGCCTGGTCTATTTAATCCAGTTCAACAAACCCTTATCAAGCATGTACTCTGTTCATTGACCTGGGAATATAAAGAAATAGTTCCTACTTTCAGGGAGCTTGTGTTTTACTAAGTGGGGATAAAGAGACAATTATACAAAACCATAATAAAAATTATAATGTGATAAGAACATAAGAAAGGTCCAAGAGATCTGAAGACAATGAGGTCACAAGAAGGGTTCCCTGGGGGATGTAGCATCTTGGATGAAGGTTTCAGAGGAGATAGCATTCTGGCCCTGAGAAACATTGTATACAAAGGCGCAGAGGGGAGAAAGGGCTGAATGTGAGTAGTGCCTACAAAGGAAGGTGGAATTAGTGAAGGGGAATAGTAGATGAAAAAGTCAGAAAGGTGCGTGAGCTTCAGGTTACAGAGTCTTGAATGCCAGGCTAAGGAGAGAGAGAGAGAGAGAGAGGGAGGGAGGGAGAGAGACAGAGAGAGACAGACAGAGACAGAGACACAGAGACAAACATAGAGATGGAGAGAGAGACAGAGAGACAAAAAGAGAGACAGACAGACCCACGCACACACAGAAAGAGATGATAAGGAGATAGATGCTAGATAGGTAGATGGATAGATGCTAGATTAATTGATAGATGGATAGATAGATGACAGAGACTGTCTTAAGTGCTTATTATGTGCCAGGCACTGTGCATTTTTTTTTTTGGTAAGTTACTTTATTTCATAAGCAACAGGGAGCCATGGGCAGCTCTAGCATTCTCTGTCCTGTGTTCTCAGGTGTCTTCCAGCCCTGACATTCTCTAAATATGATTTTAAACTCCCTTCCAAACTCTCTGAATTTGTGTGCATTGGAAACTTCCGAAAGGAATGGCTTCATTCCTCCAAAAAGCTGTATTTTAACTCAAACTAAGGAAATCTTCAGCAAAAAAGACCTGGGCTGGCTCTCTGGTAGAAATTATTTGTCTAGGGCCCCCTGGGAGCATGGAGAAGCTCCCAAGGTCTTTTTGTTTGGTTCCAAGGTTTAAGGTTGAGATAAAGCAGCCTTGGAAGAAAAGAGAAGCATCTCTCTGGGTGGCAGACAGCTGGAATCCTCCTCTGGAATGTCAGAAAAGGATGATCAATGCTGTTCTGGCCCCGGAGATCTAAAGGAAGCCCCTTCCTTTTCCTTCCCAGGACATGGGCAAAAAAGTAGATGAGTGCTTGTGAGCCAAGCCAGCCCTCAAACGTTAATAACTCATGACCAGCCCCTGAAGGCCCTGGCTTGGCCTCTTAGCACCAGGCCCTCCAAGATGACAGGAAGCTCACTCTTTCCCAGGGCCTGGATGCAGGTGTCGCTGTGGCGCTGCTATTTATAGTGTGGTCAGTATTGAATGACAGAAGCTCACTGTGGTGCCTGTTAACACCTTTTTTTAGCTAGAAAATAACCCATGGAAAATTTATGGTTCTTTCTTCTCCCTCCCCCTCCACTCTCCCAATCCCAACCCCGACCCACCTAAGTTGGCCTCCTCTCTTTTCTGCAGAAGTGAGCTCGACTTTAAAGCCTATGCTTTCCTCCCCCAGGTTGGGGATGACAGAACTTGTTTGATTCAAGCATCCTGGCAGGGCCTTAATCAACTAGGCAGCGGGTGCTGGATCGGCCTTACTAGGCCTAGAGAAACCCGGTTCTCTGACTCTCTAGTTTAAAAGATATGGCTAGCTCGCATTTCTTTAGGTGGTGCAGTGGATAGAACCCTGGCATACAGTCAGGAAGATCTCAGTTCAAACCATGCCTCAGACATTTGCTATAGCAGTGAGACCCTGGGCCAGGGGCTTGAACTTTTGTCTGCCTCAGTTTACTCATCCATAAAATAGGGATAATAATAGCGTTTACCTTTCAGGGTGGTCATACTCGTTGTAAAAGAACTTAAAAATGCTACTATACAGATGCTAGCTAAAATTATTAAATGGTAGGACCGAATTGAACCTAGCTTCTTTGACTCCAAATCTAGAATTTTTTTCTACATGGCCCACACCCCTCATTTTTACAAGAGTCCATTGATTTTATCAAGGGAGATTGTGGCATCTCTTCCTTTGTAGATTTTTAGGCAGTAATAGACTAATTTAATGCTTCACGTTCTTTCCAGGCCTCAAGTTTTCTGGTTCGGTGCCTAAGCTCATCTTCAATCTTTATCACTTGCATCAATTATTTAATCATTAATTGCCAGCAGGAAGGGGCCTTGGAGGTGATGTACTCCAACCCTTCATTTGACAGATGAGGAAACTGAGGCTCCACAAGTTTCAGTGACTCACCAAAGATAATGCAGATGGCAAAGCTGGGATTA
The DNA here is from genome assembly GCF_003287225.1 of Phascolarctos cinereus. Lineage (NCBI taxonomy): Eukaryota > Metazoa > Chordata > Mammalia > Diprotodontia > Phascolarctidae > Phascolarctos > Phascolarctos cinereus. Next base: position 712,933,455 of record NW_027555847.1, read on the forward strand.
CCAAATCTGCTTTCAGCCCTGCTTTCCAAGGGCTATTAACTATGGAATTTCCTTTGGCAAATTAGAGACAGCAGTCCTGGAATTCAAAGAGCAGAGTGGAGGGTCTTACGTCAAAAAGACAACATAGTAGGTCCTTAAAGGAAGCTTATTGATTGATTGCTATGAGATTGGCAGTCCCAGACTCCGAAGGTTATCCCAAGCTGACCTTGGTTAAGAGCAGAGATCCCAAAGCTAGGATGTCGGAAGTGGATTCGCAGCTCCTCCAGTGACTACAAGGAAACACAAGACAGAGAGTGGACTAGTGGGGGCCCTCCAGCATTCCCCAAATCAGTCGATCCCTAGCGCCAAGTTGGAATTGGGCTGAGCTGAGCTTTCCTGGCAGGGAGAACCATAGCCTGGTGCTTGGGTCTTCTCCGGACATTCAGTAGAGGGACCTAGGAAGCATCATGGCCTGTATGAGGATTTTTTTAGGAAAAAGCTGGTGGGGAGGGTGTTGATGTGGGACTGGCGTGAGGGCCTCTAAGGAGAGAGGCTGCACCGCTGTGGTTTCTCTATCTGTGTTAACTCTGTCTGTCTGTCTGTCTGTGGCAGCTGGGTCGGGTATGAACAGGCCAACTGCAAAGGAGAGCAGTTTGTGTTTGAGAAAGGTGAGTACCCTCGCTGGGACTCTTGGACCAACAGCCGCCGGACTGATGCGCTCAGCTCGCTGAGGCCCATCAAAGTGGTGAGTCTTTCGTCCCCTTTCTGCCCCACTAATCTCCTCCTTCAAGGCCCAGGACCCCGGGAAGCAGAGATGAGCCAATGACCCTTCTGACCCTGGGTAGAAGACATTTGCGTTCAGTTTCCCACATGCTCCTGGTGTTTCTTTGCCCTTAATTCTGCTCTGTTAATTATTTCCCATTTATCCTATACTGTATATAGTTTGTTTGCAGGTTCTCTCTCCCACCTCCCCAATTAGATTGAAAGCTCCTTGAGGGCTGGGATTGCCTTTATCCTCTCCTTGTATCCCTAGCACTTAACACAGTGCCTGGCACATAGTAGGCACTTAATAAATGTTTATTGATTGATTCCCGAAGGCTCTGAGAGATCTTAGATCCTAGCTCCCCGTAACCCTCCTCTTGCTGTATCCCAAGAATCAGGAAGACACCTCATGCTGTCTATGTCATTACCTGATGTAATCTTTCGGTTCTGTACATCATGACCTAAGGGCCCTGTTCTCCCCAGATCTTCCGCTTTTTTGGTGAACCTTGAACAAATCACTTTCTCTCTCTGAGTCTCAGCTTCTTCAGGTGCGAAAGAAAAGGGTTTGACTAGGTAGCAGGTTCTTAATGTTTTTGTATCATAGAAGCCTTTGCCAAGTTGGGGAAGTCAGGGGACTCTTTCTCAGAGTAGCATTGAAAAAAATTGTAATTGAAAAAAACGCTAAATTTCCATTAAGGAACAGAAAACAAATATCACTTTTCCCCATCTAAATTCATGGACCCCCTGAAATCTATCTATGGACCCCAGGTTAAGAGTCCCTGGCCTTGATGATCTCGGGGCACTTTCTCACTCTGAATCTCAATTCTGTGTTCCTCTCTCACAGGACAGCCAGGAGCACAAAATCATCCTTTATGAAAATCCTAACTTCACTGGGAAGAAGATTGAGATCATTGATGACGATGTGCCCAGTTTCCATGCCCATGGCTACCAGGAGAAAGTATCATCTGTGAGGGTACAGAGTGGAACGTGAGTAGTGTCCAGGAGTGGGCATCACTGTGGTGGATGGCAGACACTGGTGTTCCACCACTTAGCAGCTATGTGACTTTGGACAAATGCCTTTGCCCTTCTGTGGATCAGTCTTCCCATCTGTAAAATGGAAATAATAACCTCTGCCTTATCTACCTTAGTCAGGCAAAAGACATTATAAAGCTCCTACTCTGTGACAGGAGACACATGCAGATGACTGTACAAATAAGTTATAGACAGGATTGATAATTGCAGGAGATAATCACAGAGGGAAGGCATTAGACTTAAGGGGGATTGGGAGTGATCAGGCAGATATAGCTGGCATGTAAGGGGGATTGGGAAAGATGTCTTCACAGAGTGATAGGGAAGATATAAAGGACATGTAAATGCTCAAAGGTGTCCCAGACTGCCATTCCTTTAGTCTTTTTCCCTGGGCTCCAGGCCACCTTTGGGAGGTCCAGAAGGAATCTCCATGCAGCTCAGGTGAGGTGATACTCTCAAATCTGACAAGGCTGACCCATGCTATCATTCTCTCTCTCTCTGTCTCTGCCTTTCACAGGTGGGTGGGCTACCAGTATCCAGGTTATCGAGGCTTCCAGTACCTATTTGAGAAGGGGGAATACAAGGACAGCAGCGATTTTGGGGCTCCCCACCCCCAAGTTCAGTCTGTAAGGCGCATACGGGATATGCAGTGGCATCAGCGAGGTGCCTTTCACCCTACCAACTAGATCCCCATCACCCCAGCACCACCATCATGCAGGGATGAGGACCCATGCTCCTCTCATCACTCCCAGTCCAGGCCACCCTACTGTCCAAGCAAGTTAATAAAGTGTGAACGGCAAAGCGGTTTTCTGCTTCTTCTTTGTTCTTTCTTAGTAATGAACGTGGGGAAATGCCTAATTTATGTGACCAGGCTCTGGGCTGGAAGTCAGGAGAGACCTGAATTCTTTTAGGCTCAGATTTGCCAATTAAGGGATAAACTGTCTATTTGGCCTGGAGGGAGAGGCTTAACTCTCTGATTTCCAATCACCTGTCAGATGGGAAAAATGGTACTTTCCTTGTCTACTTGACCTGAGGTGGATTGATTTCCTGGGGAGCTGAGGACCTGGGCTGGCCTCACAAGATGGTGGCTACCTCTGTATGATCTGAAGGGCCATTAGGCAGAACCCTTTACCTAAAAATAGCATTCCACCATTAGAGCTTTGGGCACTAATGTCTTTTCAAAGTTTAAGAACTTCTCAGTGAGTGGGAGAGGAGTTGGCAAGGGGAAGGAGAATTTGAAACTCAAAATTTTAAAAAAGAAGAAAGTTATACATAAATAAATAACAAATAAAAAAACTAAAGTTGATGAACAATATTAGCCGAAACCCCAGGGTCTCTGGACAGCTATTTTGTGAGTAGTGGGCTCTCTGGATTTGGCTAAAAGTCCAGGTTCTTTAGTTCTTTCATCTCACTTAGCAACAGGACTCTTTTTCTGTTGTGTTTCCCAGGCTGACCACAGTGTGTCAGCACAGCTTCGGGCACCACCGCTCTTGATCCCTATCAAAGCACCTAATGGCCTTCTTGCCTTTGAACTCTTTATTTATTATTTGGCTACCCTGATCCAAGAGAGTCACAAACTGTACTCTTTCTTTATCCTGAAAACCAGCTGCCTGATTAGCTGATCAAAGATGTCAGGCTGAAGTTGGGATGTCGTAGATTGTAAGAGATGGCAGAAAACTTCAGATGTTGTAGAACATAGAACGTCAGAACTGGCAGAGGTCTCAGAAGGCAGAGTGCCAGCATTGAGAGGGCTCTTAGAACACAGAACACAGAATAGCAAAAACCAGAGAGACCATAGTTGTTAGAGCTGGAAGGGTCTCCTTCATTGCATGATTAAAAAAAAAAAAGGGAGGGGCAGCTAGGTGTTGCAGTGGATTGAGCACTGGCCCTGGATTCGGGAGGACCTGAGTACAAATCCGGCCTCAGACACATAACACTTACTAGCTGTGTGACCCTGGGCAAGTCACTTAACCTCATTGTCTAGGTTAAAAAAAAAAAAGGAGGTCTACCAGCCCTGACACTGCATGACCTTGGGAATTTAGCTCAGCCTCAGTTTCTTCACTATGAAATGGGATTAGTCATACTTGAACTTTCACATCGGGTTATTGTAAGGAAAGCTAGGTAGCTTGGTGGACAGAGCCCTGGACCTGTAGTTAGAAAGACCTGAATTCAGTTGTAGCCTTGGATACTTAATTGCTCTGAGACCTCGGGCAAATCACTTAACCGTTTGTAGCCTCAGTTTCCCCATCTGTAAAACGGAAATAATAATAGTAGCTCCTTCCTTAGGGTTGTCATGAGGATAGACTGAGATGATATTTACAAAGTGTGTTCTGAACCTTAATGGGCTATATTTAATCATAATCAATAAATATGCTAATGATGATGATGAAAAGGCTAGGGAAATGTGAGATATCGTTATTACTGGAGGGGCCAAGTGTTTTGCCCAATATCTCATAGCTAGGGCAGAGCTGACACTGGAAGCCAGGTTTTCTGATTCTAAGCATCCTTTTCATTGTCCCTGATGCCCCTTTGTTCCTCTGGGTGAGGCACCGTCCTTTTTTTTTTTTTTAAGGAAGAGGATCCTTGGCACTCAGTCTGGAAGATCTTAGTGACTTCATAACATTCCTTTCCTCCATGCCAGCTGAAGCCCGAGGCCTGGAGGGACTAGAGAGAGAAGTGGGTGGGAAAGGTCTATAAGAAGAGATGGGGGCATTGAAGATGGAAATTGGACAAGTGCAGTTTTCCCCTGCCTCTTACTTCCCAGGGAGGAAAGCTGGGACTGTGGTCCCTCGCCTGCAGATATCCAAGAGATATTCCCTTTGTCAATTGCCAAATGCCCATCCCTGAGGTGCCCTGGGATAGATGCCATATAACTGCACCAGTGTTGAGACCTCTGCTCTCTGCCCTCCCCCAGGACTTAGGGCTGGGTTCTCTGTGGGGTGGCTCTATTATATAAGAGACCCCCTTGGCACCGTGCTGCCTTCTCATTCCTTGACGTTATTTCACATCATTTCACGCTCTGCGCAGATGCTTCTTCACATGGCATCATTATCTGGGTTTCACAGGACTGAAAACAGCATTGTGTGTGCCAAAGCTGGGACTTCCTGACCTTGGCCCTTGCCAGATTTCTGTTTGTCATCTGAGGGATGCTTGAAGGGAGGGAGGGAGATGGAGAAAGAGGAGAAATGAGTGAGAAAATGGGGGAGAGAGAGATTAGATGGTGGAGAAATGGGGAAAAGATGGCAGGGAGAGGGAAAGAGCAAAATAGAGAGTGGGGAGGGAGTGAGGGAGAGAGACACAGGGAGACAGAGAGAGAGAGACACACACACACACACACAGAGACAGACAGAGAGACAGAGACAGAGACAGAGAGAGAGCAGGGAGGGTGAGTTTAGCTGGTGGAGGAAGGGAGGAAAGGTGGAGGGCAGAGGGCGAGACAGCCAAGTAGAGAGTGGGAAGAAAGAAGAAAGGAGGGAGAGAAAAGGAGAGATTAGTTGGTGGGAAAGGGGAGAAGAAACAGGGAAGAGTGAGATGGGAGTAGGCAGAGATGCCAGCTGCAGGGGAGAGGGAGAGGAGAGGCATAGACAGAGGAGAGAGCCTGGGTTGAATTGAATGGCCGTATCTAAAGTCCTGTCTTCCTAGGCCGGACACTGGGAGCAGGGAGAAGTGCTCTGTGGTGCTGGTGGCAGGGGGCAAGGCGGATGGGGAGGTGGGGGGCAGATAGGAAAACCTAAGGGCAGCTGCTTTGAGCCGTAGGCTTTGGAAGGAAGGCATTCTCTGCAGTCTTCCCAGAGAGTCATCAGGAATCGGGGGCAGGAAACCTTGGCAAGGCTCTCCCTGCTGAATCTCTGCAGTCCTGGCCAGCTTCCTGCTGGGGGCCTTCCACACTGAGGAGTCATCCCCACCCTCACTCTCACCCCTCTCCTGCAGCTCTGGCTGGGGCATCGAGCCTTGAATCCAACAGGGAAAAGCTGGCTCTGGGCCTGAGCATGAGGCTCGAGGGAGGAAGGTGCCTTTTGACACCAAATGGTGCTTGGGTGGGGGGGGGGAAGCATTGCTCCCCTAAAGCATTTCATTGCATTAGTAAAATGCTTTATCCTTTTCTACTTTCCCATCCGTAGTCTCACCGGAGCCTCACATTAGCTCTGGGAGGTAGATAGAGTAGGAATCCTTAGGAGCAAATTGAAGCCCAGAGGTAAAAGGAATTGCCCCAGGTGAGATAAGATTAGAATCCTAGTGGGCTGGGCGTTGGAGGGTGGAGGGGGTCTTTGCCTTCACCGTGACTGAACTAGGTAGGATGCTCCAGCCAGGATCCAACTGTTAAATCATCAGTGGGAGCGTTCACACCCAGGAAATCTGCAAAGGCTGCGGATCAGAGCTTGGCTTATTATTTTGCGGATTGTCAAGATTGCTGAGAAAGAGATGGAGAAAATGTTAGGGATGCAGATTAAACTCTAACGTGTGTCCTGAGGACAATTTTGGAGAGCTGGTTGGCGAGCCATGGCTGACTGCGGCTCTGTTCGGTCAGAGTGCTGATCCATCCTGAACCTCGAGCCAGGTTCATTTTTCTAATGCAATGTTTTTGTCCTCGCTACTCTCCAGCTCAAAGACCTTCAATGACTCTTTAGTGCCCGCTGAATAAAATCCAGATTTCTTAGGTTAGCATAGCCCTCTGTTGTTTAGTCACAATTTGGTGCCATGAAAAGAAGCCTGGATTAATAACAACAACCATAAACATTCTTATAGTGTTTACTTCTTTCACAGCAGTTTAGGTTCTGTTACTACCTGTGTGACCTTGGTCAACTCATTTCACTACTATTACTTCTCTAGTACATTTGATCCTAGGATCTTTAGTGTTGAGGATTTTTGTATGTTAGGATTTAGGATCTTAGTATTTGGACCTAATAATAATGATATTTGGGTTAGGACTAACCCTAATAGTAATAACAATCGCATTTATATAGAGCCTACTAGGCACCAGGAACCAAGCAAAGCACTTTACAAATATTATCTAATTGGTCCTCACAACAACCCTAGGAGGTTGGTGCTACTATTGTCTTCATTTTACAGTTGAGGAAACTGAGGCAAACAGAGGTTAAGTGTTAAGTGTTCTAGGGTCCTACAGTGTCTGAGGCATGATCTGAGCTCAGATCTTCCTGGGACTCCAAGCCCAGCACTCCACCCACTAGGATACTTGGTTGCCTCAAAGCAGCTTAATGATCTTAATTGTTATCTTATCCACTTTATAAAGGAGGGAATTGAGTCCTAGGGGAGAGGAAATGATCCAAGGCCATGCGGCTAATAAAGAAGCAGCAGAACCCAGATTCAAACTGGGATTTTCTCACTCTGGGTCTTGTCCTCTTTCTGTTACAACAGTGCAAAAGTGAACAGCGTGTGGCTCAGTTCTCCAACTGCAAAGTACAGAAATTGGATGATTTTTGTTTTTGTGTTTGTGTGTGTGTGTGTGTGTGTGTGTGTGTGTGTGTGTGTGTGTGTTTTAAGGCAATGGGTTAAGCGACTTGTCCAGGGTCACACAGCTTGTAAGTGTCAAGTGTCTGAGGCCGGATTTGAACTCAGGGCCTCCTGAATTCAGCGTGGGTACTCTATCCACCGATCCACCTAGCTGCCCCCTGGATGATTTTTAATAAGAGTAATAGCTCGTTTTAATAGTGTTTTATGAGCACTCATTCATTCCTCTCTGTGCTCCGCTCCTGACTTTTGTTTCCATTACGTCACTGCAGCCCCCCCTGGAAGTTTCCTTGGCCCCTGTGGCCCCTTCCTCTGATTGGTCAGTTGCTCCTAGACCCTCCTCTGTAAGGAAAGTGACCAGGCCAATTGTGTCTTTGGTCCATTCTGGGCCTTACTCATTTTCACTTTCTGTGTGGTATTCCCAGTTAGAATGTAAACTCCTTTGGGCTGGGAATGTCTTCCATCTTCATCTTTCAATCCCCAGGGCTGAACACAGTGCGTGGCACACCATAAATTCTTAATAAATGTTTGTTGATTGACTGACTGAGCAGTGTTCTGTTTTGATATTCTGTGATTCTACCTTTCTCTCCCTATCTCTCATGGCTCTTCTTTCTCTATTGATCAGCAGGACCTGAGCCCCCAGACAACATGCCCCATGGTTTGGCCTCCCAGGACTGGAAGGTCTAACTTGCAGGAGAAGCCATGTTCAACAATTTCCTAATCAATTACTTTACGTAAACATTTATTAATTGCCTACTGTATACCAGGCACCGTGCTAAGCATTGGAGATACAAGAAGAGACAAAAGACACCCCCTGCTCTCAGGAAGCCCACCATCTAATGGGGGAGATAACATACAAACAAAGCCAGCTACGTGCAGGATAGATAGGAAATAATTAACAGTGTGAAGGCGCTGGAATGAAGAGGATCTCAGGAGGGTCCTCAGTGGGTGGTCTATCTGTCAATCAATTGGCAAGCATTTATTAAACATCTGCCTTGTGCCTGGCACTGTGTTAGGTGTTAGGGGTATAAATACAAAAGTGGGACAGTCCTTGACCCCAAGGGGCGTACGTATGGGTCAACATTCTCAGAAGTAAGACCCATCTGTGCCAGAAAGAAGGGAGGAATTGGATTCCGGGCGGCTGCATAGAGACTACGGGGATTGTGAATCAAGTGGAAAGTCAGAGCTTTGGGTGGGTGGGGGTATCAGCAGGGATATTAACCATCGTGAAGTATCTGCAGAGAGAACACAAACGGAAGGGCTGAGAGGATAAACCAGGAAAGAATTGATCAAAGTACTAGTGACTGGAGCGAATTTCCATCAGAGGTACCCTGGGGATGGGGGTACAGGGCTAGCCTCCCCATCCTGGTCCATAATCAAAGCTGGAAACTGGGGAAATAGCCGCCCTTTGGGAAGACTGACTCCCTGTTTCTCTCTCTCTCTCTCTCTCTCTCTCCCTCTCTCGCTTTTTTCTCTCTGTCTCTCTCTCCCCCCTTTCTCTCCTCTTCTTCCTCTTCTTCTTCTTCTTCTTCTTCTTCTTCTTCTTCTTCCTCTTCCTCTTCCTCTTCCTCCTCCTCCTCCTCCTCCTCCTCCTCTCTCTTTCTCTCTCTCTCTCTCTCCTTCTCTCCCTCTCTCCCTTTTCTCTCTCTGTCTCTCTCTCTCCCCCCTTTCTCTCCTCTTCTTCCTCTTCTTCTTCTTCTTCTTCTTCTTCTTCTTCTTCTTCTTCTTCTTCTTCTTCTCCTTCTCCTTCTTCTCCTCCTCCTCCTCCTCCTCTCTCTCTCTCTCTCTCCTCCTCTCTCCCTTTTCTCTCTCTGTCTCTCTCTCCCCCCTTTCTCTCCTCCTCCTCCTCTTCTTCTCTTCTTCTTCTTCTTCTTCTCCTTCTCTCTCTCTCTCTCTCTCTCTCTCTCTCTCTCTCTCTCTCTCTCTCTCTCTCTCTCTTTCTCTCTCTTCACCTCCCTTCCCCTTTTGCTCCATCCATCTAGTTCCATGTATTACTGCATCTAGAAACCTGGCCATGGGTAGCATCACCCCCAGCCTCCTCCTTTCATTGATTTGCTCCCAGGGTCAAGGAGGCAGTTATCCACAGGGGAGGAGCCAAACTAATGACAGGGTGGTGGCAGAAGCAGACTCTACTCACACAGACCACCCCTGGGGGATGCTGGGTTTGATCTGGTGTGTGTGTGTGTGAATCAGTGGGGGTCTTGGAAAGGGATAAGAGAGCAGGTTCAAGCCATTTAGGGAGTCCACTCAATCAGTGAGCGCACTCTGGGCCAGGGTGAGATGAGAAATTGCTTGTTAGAATTTCGGTGCATGAGTCTAATGACATTTGACTATGCAGTAAGAAATGACAAACCAGATGAACACAGACAAGTGTGAGAAGACTTCCACGAACTGATGCAGAGGGAAATAAGCAGAATTGGGAGAATGATTTATGCAATGACTACGGGATACTAATTTTAAAAGCCCAACAACCTCAAAATGACCCAAACAGAATGCTATAGATGTGTAAAGTATGAAAAACAAGACTGATCCCAAAGAAGAGATCTGAGAAGATATCTCCCCTCCCTTTTGTGGGGAGGATGGTCCACTGCATATATTGCCAGATTTTTTTTCAATGTATTGATCAGTATTGCTGCTTTTTCCTCTTCTTTCTCTTTCTTTTTCTTTTTCTTCTTTATTATAAGAGATGGCTCTTAGGGGGGTGGAAGGAGAAGAGATGTGGGGAACAAATTTAGGAGACATAAAACTAAAATATAGAGTGTCTAGATGGTGCAGTGGATGAGCGCCAGGCCTGGAATCAGAAAGACTCATCTCCCTGAGTTCAAATCTGGCCTCAGACACTTACTAGCTGTGTGACTTCACACTGTCTGCCTCAGTTTCCTCATCTGTAAAATAAGCTGGAGAAGGAAATGGCAAACCACTCCATTATTCCTGCCAAGAAAACTCCAAATGGGGTCACGGAGAGTCGGACGTGACTGAAATGACTGCAGAAAAATGGAAACATATCAATGCAAAATCTGTTTGAAAAAGAGTGTGGGGGGAGAGCCATATGTTTTGAATTAGATCAGTTCCTTTGCATTTTGTCATTGTCGTTGAGAGGGAGCAGGTAACCAAAAGGGAAGCTGAGGAAGCATTATGTACTTTTTTGGGGGGGAGTAATTGGGGTTAAGTGACTTGCCTATGGTCCCACAGCTAGTGTCAAGTGTCTAAGGCTGGATTTGAACTCAGATCCTCCTGACTCCAAGGCCAGTGCTCTATCCACTGCATCACCTAGCTGCCCTCAGCATCATGTACTTCTAAAAGAAATTCCTCCTTGTTTTTTCTTCCAGGAATTTCATATGTCCAGAATCATCCTGAGAGTAGGGCAAGCTAGGTTAATGGCCCTGTGTGTGCCCTGGCCTTCTTTCTTTTTTTTTGTTAATTTTTTTTTTATTTTTAACATATGTTTTTAAAACTTTGGGTTACAATTTTCTCCCTTCCTCCCTCCCCACTCACCTCATTGAAAAGGCAAGCATCTCGATACAGGTTATAGATGTGTAGTCATGCAAAACACTTCCACAGTAGTCCTGTTGTGAAAAACTAAGTATATTTCCCTTCATCCTATCCTACCTCCCATTTATTCTAGTCCTTCTTTTGACCCTGTCCCTCCTCAGAAGTGTTTGCTTTTGATTGTCCCCTCCCCCAATCTGCCCTCCCCTCTATCAACCCCCTGCTCTCTTGTCCCCTTCTCCCCTTATTTTCCTGTAGGGTAAGACAGATTTCCATACCCCATTGTGTATGTTATTTCCTCCTTAAGCCAAATCCTATGAGAATAAGATTCACTCATTCCCTCTCACCTTCCCCCATTTCCCCTCCCTGTAAAAGCCTTTTCTTTTCTGTTTCATGTGAGATAATTTACCCCATTCTACTTCTCCCTTTCTCCTCCCAGTATAATCCTCTCTCACCCTTAATTTTATTTTCCAGATATCACCCTTTCATCTTCAGCTCACCCTGTGCCCTCTATCTATGTATACATACGTATAATTTTTTTCCCCTCCCACTACCCTAATACTGACAAAGGACTCATGAGTTACAAATATCATCTTTCCATGCAGGAATGTAAATAGTTCAACCTTAATAAGTCTCTTATGATTTCTCTTTCCTGTTTACCTCTTCCATGTTTCACTTGAGTCTTGTATTTGAAAGTCAGATTTTCTATTCAGCTCTGGTCTTTTCCTCAGGAATGCTTGAAAGTCCCCTGTTTCATTGAATGACCATTTTTTACCCTGAAGGATTATACTCAGTTTTGCTGGGTAGGTGATTCTTGATTGTAGTCCTATCTCTTTTGCCCTCTGGAATATTATATTCCATGCCCTGTGGTCCTTTAATGTAGAAGCTGCTAAATCTTGTGTTATCCTGATTGTGTTTCCACAATACTTGAATTGTTTCTTTCTGGCTGCTTGTAATATTTTCTCCTTGACCTGGGAATCTGGAATTTGGCTACAGTATTCCCAGGAGTTTTCCTTTGGGGTTCTCTTTCAGTGATTTCTATTTTGCCCTCTGGTTCTAAAATATCAAGGCTGTTTTCCTTGATAATTTCTTGAAAGATGATGTCTAGGCTCTTTTTTTGATCATGGCTTTCAGATAGTCCAATAATTTTTAAGTTCTCTCTCCTGGATCTATTTTCCAGGTAAGTTGTTTTTCCAATGAGATATTTCACATTCTCTTCTATTTTTTCATTCTTTTGGATTAGTGTTACAGTGCCTTTATTTCTCAAATTGTCACTAGCTTCCAATTTCTCCATTCTAATTTTTAAGGAAGTATTTTCTTCAGTAAGCTTTTGGACTTCCTTTTCCATTTGGCCAATTTTGCTTTTTAGGGCATTCTTCTCTCATTGGCTTTTTGGACCTCTTTTGCCATTTGGGTTAGGCTATTTTTTAAGGTGTTATTTTCTTCAGTATTTTTTTGGGTCTCCTTTAGCATCACTCTCAGTTTTCCCTTTACTTCTCTTACTTGCTTCTCAAAATTCTTTTTGAGCTCTTCCATGGCCTGGGACCAATTCATATTTTTCTTGAAGGCTTTGGATGTAGGAGCTTTGACTTTGTTGTCTTCTGGTTGTATGTTTTGATCTTCTTTGTCACCAAAGTAAGATAATATAGTCTGACTCTTTTTGTGCTGCTTGCTCATGATCCCAGCCAATTACTTGAGTTATAAACTCTTTGTTAAGGTAGGAGTCTGTTTCCAGTGTGGAGAATGTACTGTCCCAAGCTTCAGGGGTTTTGTGCAGCTGTTTTCAGAGATACTTCCAGGGACCTGTACATTTTCAGTTCTTCCAAGGTGCCATGATCAAGGGCGAGGTGTTTTCTCCTTTCCTGGCCTATGTTGTGGTCTATGAGTGACCACAAGCAGTCTTTTCTGTCTTGCAACTGTGAGGGTTTCCTCTCCACAGCCACTACAAGCTCTACCACGCCAGCACTCCTCCTCACCTGAGGACAGCCACCCAGAACTGTGACCCAGATCCAAGCACCAGCACAGAGATACCTGCAATCCCCCTCTGATCAGCTGCCCGATTCCCCCTCAGTCTAAGGGCCAGAAGCTCAGGAGGCAGCTGCTGCCCTGAGAGCCATGTTCTCTGAAACTGGAACTAAGACCCCGAGCTCCTCTCTCAGCACTACAGAAACAGACTTTTCCCACTGACCTTCTAGCTTGTCTTTGGCGTTCGTGGGTTGAGAAGTCTGGAAACCGCTACAGCTGCCTGTGATTCAGTCCTCTAAGGCCTGCTCCAGGTTCACTGTGGCCTGTGTGCCCACACCAAACTGTGCTCCTTTACCCTCCCAGTGCGATATACCTTTCTGATCAACCATCCAGGTTGTCTTGGGCTGGAAATTTGCTTCACTCTGTGTTTTTGTGGATTCTGTTGCTTTAGAATTTGTTTAGAGACATTTTTCTTAGGTATTTGGAGGGGCTTGGGGGAGAGCTCAAGCAAGTCACTGCTTTTACTCCACCATCTTAGCTCTGCCTCCCCTGGCCTTCTGTGGGGACCAGGTTGGGCCTTGACTGAGAACCCCAACTGTAAGTGAGAAGAGAAGTCGGCATCTCCTTCCCTAATGGATCACTTATTAAAGGGCCACAATTCCAAATCTAATGATTTTTTCCCCCCTTAATATAATTTTGCAGCCCAGATCCCAGCGTCTCTCCCATCATATCACACCCCAGGCAAGGTGAAGTGAGCTTTGTCTCAGGTCCTGGAGCCCCCGTTTGGTCTCGAGCTGAAGAGAGAGGATTCCACTGTGAGCAGATGGAAGGATTTCCTCCAGGTCGATACTACTATTCTGGTCACGATTGTTGATTGATAAATTGTTTTCCCAACCACCCCCACCCCAGCCCTAAAACAGGCAGATGTGGGGCTGAGAGGAGACCCGTATGTAACTAAGAAGCTGCTGAGAATGTTGAGTCTGTCCTGCAGCCCTCACAGAGCCGTCCCCTCCATGGCCTTGCTGGAGGCTGGCAGCTGCTGCTCTGAGTTTGTTATGGGATCCCGTTCCCAGGAGATAGATTCGTCTTCAGGGTCGGCTGCCTGGCAAGACGCTGTTTCCTGCATAAAGGGCTACTGTGCCGGGCTGGGCTTTGCCACCTCTGGGAGGGGGTGGGAGTGCAGGGGCTAAAGAGAGTGCAAAGGGAGGAGGGAGGGAAGGGAGGCTGATGGCGGCGGAGTGGGGAAGCCAGAAGGCTGGGCAGAGAGTGGCCTGGTTTCAACCACAGAGATGGGCGAGATAGGAAGTGGACCCTGTTAACTCAGGTGTAGTGGATGGAGTGATTCACTTGGAACTGGGAAGATCTCCTGCCTCAGACATTCCCTAACTGTGTAACCTCTCTGGGCCTCAATTTCTTCATCTGTAAAACGGGAATACTGATAGCACCCACCTCCCGAGGTTGTGGTGAAAGCTCAAATGAGTTATTTGTAAAGTGCTTTGTAAAATGTGCTATGTAAACGTTAGCTATTATTATTGTTCTTAAACTCAGATGTGTTTAAGACTGGGTCTCATCTCACCCAGGTAGGTATTACAGAAGCCACTTATGGGTCTAATCTCACAGCCGATCGTCTGGGGAGCTTGGAGACTGGTACCCTCCTCTTCCCCATTCCTACTTCCAATATTAGTGCCTACTCCAGATCAGCTTTCGCCCTACTGCACCTCAGAACTTCCACCCCTAGCAGCTAGGTGCAATAGTGGAAAAAGCCCTGAGCCCAGAGTCAAAAAGATTTGAGTTCAAATCCAGCTGCAGACACTAGCTGTATGACCCTGGACAAGTCACTTAACCTCCGTCTGCCTCAGTTTCCTCAACTGTAAAATGGGGATAATAACAGCACCTACCTATATCCCAGAGTTGTTGTGTGAATCAAATAAAATAATATTTGTAAAGCACTTAACACAAGGCCTGACACATAGTAGGCATTTATTAAATGTGTATACCCTCCCAAGCTCAAGTGAACCACCAGCCTTAGGCTCTCTCAGTTACAAGGATCCTAGGAGAGCACCACCATGTCCCAGCCTTACCTCAGATTTTTAGAGCCCAACATTTGCTCAGAAGCGAAGAGCTTATTCACACTCATTTCTGCTAATTAATCCAATTGCATATCTGTACTGAGCTCATACTAGGGTCACAGTCTTTAGGACTGGAATCTTCATCTTACTGATGAGGAAACTGAGGCACAGGTAGACTCAGGGATTTGCTCCAGATCACAGTGGTAATATGTGGGAATTTTATTTTATTTTATTTTATTTTATTTTATTTTATTTTATTTTATTTTTTTGGCTAGGCAATGGGGTTAAGTGACTTGCCTAGGGTCACACAGCTAGTAAGTGTTTATGTGTCTGAGGCCAGATTTGAACTCAGGTCCTCCTGAATCTGGGGCCGATACTCTATCCACTGTGCCACCTAGCTGCCCCGCATGTGGGAATTTTAATTCAGGATTTCTGGCTCCAAATCCTGTGCTCTGTCTCCTCTGCCATGTCGCCTTCCCTTCTTCCATGTTCCTAGTTCAGGATGCAATCTTGTGACAGCCTAGGAGCCATTGTCTGCCCTCTAGAAGCTTAGAATCTCATTGTGCAGATGAGCAACCTTGATATGACAGTACTGAATGCTACAAGAGTGAGTAATTAAACACAACAGCCTATGAGCCTACTTGGTGGGTCAGGCCAGCGTGAGAGGGCTTCAGAAGAGGAAGAGTTGGCTGAAATAGTCAGGGAGAAAGTGTGATCTGAACTGGTCTTGAGATGGGTAAGACTTGGGGGGAGGGAAAAGGAGCTTAGAAGGTGAAAACAAGGAAGCAGGAAATTAATGCAGCCTGAAGCCATTTTCCATTAAGGAGCTGGAATAGCTTTTGGAGAGTTGAGAAAGGAACTTCTCTTAGATAAGGTCTTATTTCAGGGCAATTAGAATGAGTAGGTTAAAGGGAGAGATCTTGATGCCAGAGTCTAGAAGATCCTGAGGTAATAAAGGGCCAAACCAAGAGCCCAAGCTGACATCCGGAAGGCTTCTCACCCTAAGTGACTTGGTGAGTCAAAAGTAATCTTTTTTTTTTCCCTTAGGACACCAGAATTAGATTACACAGAGAGGGAGCACAATTGAAGTTTAGTCTAAAAAGTGCTTAATTTGTCCCTCGGTATATAATTGTCTTTAAATCTTTCTCTTTATTGTATTTCCCCCTAAAAGACACAAATATTACCAGTAATTAGAGCCATTAACTATTTGGGTTTTTGTAATAGATTCGGTAGGGTAAGGAAAGATAGGCTTCTAGGGACCCATTCTTTCCATCAAGACAATCTGCTCTGCTTGGTGCTAACCCTCATCTGGAAATTCACGATGGAATGGAGGGGCCCTGCCCCCAGTTATTCAGAGTGTGCACAGGTATTCTGTGACTGTTTCCTGTTTATTTACTGAGTAGTAAAGAAAAACCTTTTAATGGGCTGGAAGGGAGTATGTATTCAGAAGGATGTAACTGTCCACATTCAATTCTGGCTTTCCTGGTGGTGATGGGTGAGAAGATATGTTGTAAGCCTCTGGGTGGGCCACTAGCTGGCACATAGTGGGTGCTTAATAAATGTTTATTGGGGGCAGCTAGGTGGTGCCTGGAGTCAGGAAGACTCACTCATCTTCCTGAGTTCAAATCTGGCCTTAGACACTTACTAGCTATGTGACCACGGGCAAGTCACTTAAACCTATTTGTCTCAATTTCCTCATCTGTAAAATGAGCTCCAGAAGGAAAGGGTATCTTTGCCAAGAAAACCCCAAATGGGGTCACAGACACGACTGAATAGCAGCTTACTTACTCTATCCATTAGGTCACCTTTCTCAGTCCTGGCCCTATTGCTCTATCCTATGGTAGGTGTCTCACACAAACACTCTATCAGAAAATGGTGATTAAATAGCCAATGTATCTGTAGATCCCAGACTTCTCTGGCCAGATCCAGAGCCAGATAAGTCCCCTCCATGAGATCTTAAGTGAACATTTTTGGGGCTTTGGGCTCAGTGTGCGGCTCTGGGAACCATGGACAGAATCATCCAGCCAAGTTGTGGCAGGCAGGACTAGAACGGAAATCTCTCCACGTCCCAGGCTAGGGTACTTTCCATCACGTTATGTTGGAGAGAGTAGAACAAATTCTTTGAAACCTTCAGACTTGAGGGTGGGGAGGAGGAGGATGGGCAGGAAACCCTGACCCTGACTTTAAAAATAGGGAGACCGAAATAGCTTTTTCCATGGCTTCCCTATTGTGGCCTCCCATCAGGGTTGGACATCATGTCCTGCTGCTGTATTCTCTGCTGCTGCTTCTGGGTGACAGCCTGGGTTCAGAATCTGGGCCTCCTGCCAGGCCAGGGTCAGCGCCTCGAGTGATCAAAACAGTCTTCTCCCAAAGCCCAAATGTTTACTTCCAGTCTCATGGAGGGAGCTTATCTGGTGTTGAATCTGGCCAGAGGACTCTGGGATCCACAGCCTGCAGATGGGACCATCCTGCCTCCTGGCCTTGGAGAACTCCTATTAGAAGAGAGTTCCTCCTCAGCCCCAGCCCAGAGAATATTTGAGACTCCTGTTTCAGAGGGTCTGTTGTCATTAATGTGACTTGGATCATCACTCCTTCATTAATATCTCCTTCTTCTATAGTCTGAAGGTGGACAAAGCACTTTTCCAACCCTGGTCTCTGAGGTAATAGTGTTAAGTATTATTATGCCCATTTTACAGAGGAGAAAATTGAGGCTCATAAAATTACTTGCTCAGGGTCACACAGATAGTAAGTCACAGGACTGTGGATTCCCAGAGTTGGAAGGAACTCTTTTTCTCTCCTCTAACCACTATCCTTTTACTTATCATACTGACTAACATCCATTTCATTGAGATGACTAAGGGCATTACAGTGTGATCTCTGTCAGCTGACTTCTTCCATCCTTCAAAATTTCACTTTGTATCAGTTCATACAAGTCCTTCCAGGTTTTTCTGAAACTATCCCCTCCATCTTGTCTTTTTTTTTTTTGTTTGCGAGGCAATTGGGGTTAAGTCACTTGCCCAGGGCCACTCAGCTAGTGTCTGAGGCTGGATTTGAATTCAGGTCCTCCTGAATCCAGAGCCAGTGCTCTATCCATTGTGCCATCTAGCTGCCCCCCCCAACATTCCTTATAGCACAGTAGTGTCCTATCACATTCATATACTGTAACTTGTTCAGCCATTCCCCAATGGATAGGTATCCTTCTATTTCCAATTCTTTGCTACCACAAAAAAAGCTGCTAAAAATATTTTTGTATGTGTAGGTCCTTTTCCTCTTTCTTTGATCTTGTTGGGGTTTAGACCTAGTAGTGGTATTTCTGCTTAAAGGGTATGTACAGTTTAATAGCTTGGGGGACATAGTTTCAAATTGTTGAGAACCTACTCTGACCAGATCCTGTGAAAGGTACAAAGAAGAAAAAATAGAAGTCACTGCTTTCAAGGAATTTAAACGTTACTAGCTACAAAAAGAAATAGTCTATAGGTTTGGGAATGAAAATCTAAAAAATGTTCACTTGTGATCCCATGGAGGGGGCTTCTCTGATGCAGTTCATAAGTCTAATAAAAACCAGGCCGCAGAGAATTAAAGAATGAGTCTCAGAGAAATTTCTCAGACTGCCTTTCTATCTGTCCCTCTTCTTGTCTTCATCATGAATTTCAATAGGAATCTGTGTCTTAAAAAGCCTAATGGTTTCAGTGGCATAGATTCCTTGTGTAGAGGGGAAGAATGGATGGGGTTTGAAGCTGGACTTTGCCTCCCGATGACCTTGGCCAAGTCATTGAACTTTGGAATTCTGGTTCCTCTTCCACACAATGCTGCAGATGATCTTGAAGGTCACTACCAGCACTAAATGCTTTGATTGTCTCCTGTTCAGTGGTTACCATGGCACCTTCTAAAAAAGGCATGGGTGGGATTTTAGTAGGGGTTGGAATCTCAAGGTTTGGGCGGTGCCCATGCTTTTCCAATCTAGGCTCCATCTGGCCAAGGAATACCAGATAGGCGTCATCCAGGGAAAGTAGGAAAAAATATCCGGATACTGTTCCTCCACTATTGGTTTTTGCCTTACTTGAGGGCTGCCCTCTGATGCAGCCGCCCCCAGGGGAGCCCTTAGACCAACAATGCTTCCGATTTCTGGAGCATTTTGAGATTTCCAAAGGCATTGCTTCACAAATGAGGCAGATAACGACTGATTGGAAACTGAGGTTCAGAAAAGGTATGTGTCTTGCCCAAGGTCACTGAGTGGGGATTTGAACCCATCTCCTGACTCCAAGCCAACATTCTTTCTACTTACAAGATAGTTATTTACAGAGTAAGAGTGAACCCCCCCCCAAATGGATATCTAATGAAAACTCTAACCATTTTGTATGTTTGACCAGACCTGTGATCTCACTGGTGTTAGGGAGCTCCTGGGGAAGACCTCCCTCTACCCAGGCAGATCAACACCTACTCCTCACCTTACAATCCTAGATAAGTGACCTGCCCGGGGTCTTACAGCCTCTATCCCTCTGAGTCAGAGGAAGGACTATGAACCAGGTCTTTCTGACTCCAGGGACAGCTCTCTCTACTCTATGACATGTTACCTCCCTCACCTACCTGCCCTTAATGAGGCCTAAAAGAATTGACAGCACTCCTTGCCAAGTCCTTCTTTTTCTTTTTTTTTTCAATTTTAAAAAATTTATTTTGAATTATCAACAATCACTTCCATATGCTTTTGAGTTTGAAATTTTTCTCCCCCCACCACCTCCCTCCCCAAGATGTCGCACAATCTGATATAGGCTATACATATACATTGCTATTAAACATATTTTCATATTAGTGGTGTTGTAAAGAAGAATTAGAATCAATAGGATGAACCACCAGAAAGAGGAAACAAAACTCAACAGAAGGAAAAAAATAGCAAATAGTATGCTTCGATCTGCATTCAAACTCCATAGTTCTTTCTTCTTCATGGACAGCATTTTCCATCATGAGGCCTTTGGAGATGTCTAAGATCCTTGTACTGCTGAGAAAGGTTAAGTGTATCCATATTAGTCATTGCACAACTTGGCTGTTACTGTGTACAATGTTCTCCTGGTTCTGCTCACTTCATTCAGCATCCGTCCATACAAGTCTTTCCAGTTTTTCTGAAATCTGCCTGCTCATCATTTTTTATAGCACAATAGTATTCCATTACATTCATATACCACAACTTGTTCAGCCATTCCCCAGTGGATGGGCATCCTCTCAATTTCCATTTCTTTGCCACCACAAAAAGAGCTGCTATGAATATTTTTGTCCATGTGGGTCCTTTTCCCATTTGTTTGATCTCTTTGGGATATAGCCCTAGAAGTGCTATTGCTGGGTCAAAGGGTATGCACATTTGTATAGCCCTTTGGGCATAGTTCCAAATTGCTCTCCAAAATGGTTGGATCATTTCACAACTCCACCAGCAATGCATTAGTGTTCCAATTTTACCACACCTTCTCCAACATTTATCATTTTCCTGTTTTGTCATATTGGCCAATCTGATAGATGTGATGTGGTACCTCAGTGTTGTTTTGATTTGCATTTCTCTAATCAATAGTGATTTAGAACATTTTTTCATATGACTATGGATGGCTTTAATTTCTTCATCTGAGAACTGCCTGTTCATATCCTTTGACCATTTATCAATTGGGGAATGACTTGTATTCTTATAAATTTGACTTAATTCTACATATATTTTAGAAATGAGGCCCTTTTCAGAGACACTGGTTGTAAAAATTCTTTCCCAGTTTTCTACCTTCCTTCGAATCTTGGTTGCATTGGCTTTGTTTGTGCAAAACCTTTTCAATTTAATGTAATCAAAGTCATTTATTTTGCTTTTCGTAATGTTCTCTATCTCCTGTTTGGTCATGACTTCTTCTGTTCTCCATAAATCTGATAGGTAAACTATACTTTGCTCTCCCAGTTTGCTTACAGTATCAGCCTTTATATCTAAGTCATGAACTCATTTTGACTTTATTCTGGCATATGGTGTGAGATTTTCATCTATGCCTAGTTTCTGCCATACTCTTTTCCAGTTTTCCCAGCAGTTGTTTTCAAAGAGTAGGTTCTTATCCCAGAAGCTGGGGTCTTTGGGTTTATCAAATAATAGATTACTGTGCTCACTGACTGCTGTGTCTTGCATATTTAACCTATTCCACTGATCCACCACTCTATTTCTTAGCCAGTACCAAGCAGTTTTGATGATTGCTCTTTACAATACAATTTAAGATCTGGAATGGCTAGGCTACCTTACCCTGCATTTCTTTTCATTAATTCCTTGGATATTCTGGACCTTTTGTTCTTCCAAATGAATCTTGTTATTATTTTTTCTAACTCTATAGGATAATTTTTTGGTAGTTTGATTGGTATGGCACTGAACAAGTAAATTAGCTTAGGTAGGATTGTCATTTTTATTATATTAGCTCTTGCTGAGCCCTTCTTAACTTTCTTTGAAAGATTCTGGGGAATATGAAACCTTGGGACTGGAGAAGGGCAAACATGTTCCCAATTTTCCAAAAAGAGAGGAGAATGACCTCTTCAAACTATAAGCCAGTGAGTTTGACTTTAATTCCTGGGGGAAAAAAAGTTGTTGAGGATGCATTATTAAAAGGGGAACTAGGTGGCATACTGATTAGAGCGCCAGGCCTACAGTTAGGAAGATTCATCTTCATGAATTCAAATCTGGCCTCAGATACTTATTAGCTGTGTGGCCCTGGGCAAGTCATTTCACCCTGTTTACCTCAGTTTCCTCATCTGTAAAATGAGCTAGAGAAGGAAATAGGAAACCGCTCTAGTATCTTTGCCAAGAAAACCTCAAATAGGGTCACAAAGAGTCAGACATGACTGAAAAATGAATAAGAACAGCAAAAATTCTTGAAGGGATGATGAATAGACTGGAAGTATGGCAGTGCCCATCCACTGGGGAATGGCTGAACAGAGTGTGGTGCATGAATGCAATGGAATACTATTGAGCTGTTAAATAATATAACAATAACAATAATAGCTAACATTTGTATAGTGCCTAGTGTGCAGTGGGTACTATGAAAAGCACTTTACAAATATTATCTGATTAGATCCTCACAACAACCCATGGAGGCAGGTGCTGTTATTATTTCCATTTCACAGATAAGGAAACTGAGGCAAACAGAGGTTAAATGACTTACTCAAGGTCATACAGCTAATAAGTGTCTGAGGTCAGACTTGAACTCAGATCTTCCTGACTCTGTTCCCTGTGCTCCATTTGCCCCAGAAACAAACAAAGGGATAGTTTCAGAGAAGCGGGGAAGACTCACATGAACTGTTGGAAAGTGAAGTGAGCAGACCCAGGAGAACACTGTAGAAACAAACAACTCTGAAAAAGGTAAGAACTCTGAGCAAAGCAGTGGCTGATTGTGATTCCAGGGGCCTGATGGCGATGCTGGCTGTCTGCCTTCTGAGAGAGGCGTGAGGGATTCAGAATGAGATGCATTTTTGGAAATGGCCAATGTGGCAATTTGTTTGGCATATTTGTTAAAAGGTTCCCCTGCCCCCCTCAACTGGGGGAAGCGGTGGGAGAGAGAAAAATAGACTTTTGTTAAGTTTTTTTAAAAAAAAGATTAAATTAAAAAAAATTCTAGTAGCCCTGCTCTGGGAGTTTGACACTAGTGACCTTCAGTTACTGATTCCCAGGAATCCCTTTCTTTCTGCTCAGACCTGGCCAGCCCATAGTCTACAGAATCTGGAACAGGAATCAAGCCTTCTACTGTGGGCTTGCCACACAATGAACCTGATGCAATCAATCTTCTGCCTTGTGTATCAGAACCAGTCACCAAATGCTACTGTATCTTGGCAACCATGCAATCAAAACAGGTTATTATTAAAAAGACAAAGCTAGAAAAGAAAAAAAAACCCAGCCTTCGCGTGACTGTCAGCCAGCCCTCCAATGTACGCCAAGCGTGGGCTTTGTGTACCTATGTCTGAAGTGTTTTTCAAATTACATCCCATTTTATGACTGCAGGGCCAAGGCCCAGACCAGACAGTGGATTAAAAACACAACAGAAAACTTGGCCTGCTGAATTTCTTGCTGCCAGACCTGGAGGAAAAGGGCTATTAACGGAGGCTGATTTATGGGGCCTTGTCTGCCTTGAGTGGGCATGCTGCCCTTTGGGCCAGGGGCCAGTTTATCAGAGGCAGACTTGCATTTACCAGGCATCTTATCAGATTCTAAGCAGCAAGCAGCCCATTTCCCTGAATGACTGGGCTCAGGCACACCCATCACTCTGTTATTAATAATGTTTATCATTCATTTATAAGTATTACAGCAGCCATGTATTATTTACGATACCCCGCATTTCTGGAGTGCTCTGCCACTCATAAAATGCTTTCTCATTCACTGTGACAGCCCAGGGAGGGCATTATTATCACCATTTGACGAAGGAAATCACTTAAGCTGGAAAAACAAGAGACTTGCTTATACTCACACAGCTAGAAAGGAGCCGGTCAGGACTTGAACCCAGGTCTTTGGACACTAAGGTGGGATGCTTTCACTGAAGAGTGAAAGGTCACACTGTATTTCATATTAGTAGGTTGCCTCTTGATAATAATCATAGTTAGCATTTGTGTGGGACTTTACAGTATGCAAAGTATTTTATAGATGTTATATATGTTATATACATTACATAATATTTTTTCCCCTCACATCACAAGTGGGGAACTTGATATATCCACCTGCCACTCTTGCTCTTGTCATATAAATATTAGTTATTACAAGAATTTTCATTAACAGTTCTGAATTTGGGATTTAATATAACGTGTAAGTTGTATCTCCATTTTATGGATGGGAAAACTGAACCTTTAGAAGTGAAGCAGCTAATTCACTATTGATCCAAGAAATACAAATTAAAACAACTCTGAGATACCACCTCACACCTATCAGATTGGCCAACATGACGAAACAGGAAAATGATAAATGTTGGAGAAGATGTAAGAAAACTGGGACACTACTGCACTGTTGGTGGAGTTGTGAACTGATTCAGTCATTCTGGAGAGCAATTTGGAGCTATGCCTGAAGGGCTATAAAACTGTGCATACCCTTTGACCCAGCAATAGCACTGCTAAGTCTATATCCCAAAGACATCCAAAAAAGAGGAAAAGGACCTATTTGTACAAAAATATTTATAGCAGCTCCTTTTGTGTTGACTAAGAATTGGAAATTGAGAGGCTGCCCATCGATTGGGAAATGGCTGAACAAGTTGTGGTATATGAATGTAATGGGATACTATTGCACTATAAGAAATGATGAGCAGGATGGGTTCAGAAAAACCTGGAAAGACTTACTGATGCATAGTGAAGTGAACAGAACCAGAAGAACATTGTATACAGTAATAGCAACATTGTTCCATGAAGAATTGTGAATGATTTAGCTCTTCTCAGCAATACAATGATACAAGACAATCCCAAAGGACTCATGATGAAGCATGCTGTCTGCCTCCAGAGAAAGAACTGATATTGATTGAATACAGACTGAAAGATGCTATTTTTCACTTTTTTCATTTTTTTCCTTTTATTCGAATCTTCTTATGCAAAATGACAAATATGGAAATCTTTTATATAATTGCACATGTAAAACCTGTATCTGATTACATACCATCTCAGGGAGGGGACAGGGGAGGAGGGGGGGAGAGATAGAATGTGAAACTCAAAGCTTTGAATAAAAATGTTAAAAATTGGGGGAAAAAAAGAAGTGTAGCAGGTAGTAAGAGGAAGAGTTTAGATTTGAACCTAGGGCTCCTGATTCCAAGCCCAGAAAGAACACTTCGCTCCAGAATGCTGTCTGTCTGTCTCTTTTCCTCTCTGTCTGTCTGTCTGTCTGTCTGTCTCTCTCTCTCTGTCTCTCTGTCTCTCTCAATGGTTTGCCTTCTCCTGGGATGGAAAGCAAAAAATCTAATAATTTAGTGAGAGTATGGGAGCAAAACATCTCCTGGGCAAAGTGGCAATTAAGAAACATCTGTTCTTTGTAAGCCCGTATTGGAAACAACCATGTGGCGCTCTGATGGGATTTGAACTTGTTAGAGGATGATAATGATCCTTTGGCAGCAGAGAGTGCTGGGGTTTCTTCTCTGCTTGGAGACCTCTGTCCTATCAGTTTAGTCAGGGAGCTGATCCTGAACATGCCTGTTAGGAAGAGGATAGGAGAAAGGAAATCCAGGTGGCCCATGGCTCTGCTATAGGCACCAGGAAGCCTGGGAAGTGGAGGCATCTATGGAGGCCTCTGTGATCAGGAGCCTCCAAGTGAGGAAGTCACGATTGCTATGTGGATCTTAGCATCTTCCTGTATAAGAAGAGGGGACTGCAACATATCTTTAATATCTTTTTGATCTTTGACCTTCCTGTTCTAAGGCCCCTCTCAACTCTGACACTCCCTATTCTAAGGCCCTTCCCTTACCCTCTGTACCCCTACCTACATATAAGATTCTATAATCCCGTGAGTCAGAGTCATGAGGTAAACAGCAAGCAGGGTGTTAAGGAATTAAATGTCACAAGACAGAGTTAGGCAGGAGGGTCTTCCAGAGGCCCAGGTAATTGGGATTCTGAAATAGATGAAGCAACATCTCTGTCTCATTTATCTGGACTCCTGACCTAGTGATTGGATATCTTTTTTTCACCCCTAGGTGATGGGGTTAAGTGACTTGCCCAATGTCACCCAGCTAGTAAGTGTCAAGTGTCTGAAGTTGAATTTGAACTCAAGCCCTCCTGACTTCAGGGCTGGTGCTCTATCCACTGTGCCACCTAGCTGCCCCATTGGGTATATTCTTGATTCTGATTTTGTCTTTCTAGATTTCCAATCTATTGCCTTCTTTGGCCTTGGATATTCTAAAAACCCCTAGGTTTCCTGGTACCAACACCTACTTGGTATTGACCCCTACTCTGCCACAACTGTCACAAACTCCATGGGAATGGAGTCATGCCCTAGGAAATCTTAGGATCATGGATTTTGAGATGGAAGGGAGTCAATACTTTCATTTCACAAGTGCAAAAATGAAAGCTTCTAGGAGAGATTTGTATCCCCAGTACCAAGCATTATACCAGGCACATAGTAGGTGCTCACTAACTGCTTGTTCATTGGTTACCTAGTTTTACAAGCCTAGACGTAAAGGAGCTATAAGTCAACCTCAGATTCTTTCCAATGTCCTTTCCATCTTGGCTTAGAACTTGGTCCATGTCCTCTGTCCTGAAGACTGATGGTCTCTTAAAATCCCAGATGTTGGTGCCATTGGGAAGTGGATGGCTTAGGAATAAAAACCAAGAGAGGCCAAAAGCTTGAAGAGTATATAGAAATCTCAAGCCAGTTTATCATATCCTTCTTCCAGAAGAAAGTCAGAAGGTGCTGGGAATGATGAGCACCAAATAACATCACAAGAAATAAAACTGATCATATTTGAACAGGAAATGGCTGGTCACTGATGGGCAAGGGACTTCTGAATCATTTGCCTCTATACAGTCAGATTACTTTGTTAAAACAAAAAATAAAATCAGTATTAAATTAGAAGAGGGCATAACAAAATGAGAAAATATGTAACAGTATTGAAGTACCTCCAACCTGATCTATTTAACAAGACTGTTGACACTAAAAAATGGGAAATGACAAAAGAACAGACATCAATTTAATAATTCCTTCCCACAAACCCAGACAGTTATCATTTCCTAATGAAATTTCATTTCATAACAAGGAGATGAAGAGAACCTAGAACCACATCAGTGCAGAAAAATGGGCACCAAAGGCAATATTAGCTTAAAATATAAATTTATTTATAAAATCTTACGTGGAAGGATGCTGGAGGATTATGAGCAATATTCCCTCCTCTGCCTCTCTAGGCTTTCCTTTCCTCATTCGTAAAACGAGGTAGGGAAGTAGATGAGACAACCTTTTAATTAAAATAGCAAAAATCAGTGGAGGGAGGAACAGGGTTACAGAAAACTTATGGGATATCCATGTAAGTCAGATCATCTAAGGGCAAATAATAGAGGAAATTAGAAGGAGGAAAACAGACAGATGAAAAGTGGAAAAGATCTGTAAAAGTTTGATAACAAATTATTTTTTTCTATCAATGGCAGAAGTGATGTCAAATTCTATTTGGACTTTAATGTGATATTGCCTGATGGGACACATGAGCAAATAGAAATGTCACACAAGGAAAACAGATGGGAGGAGAAGCTGGACTGGACCAAAGTAGAGTGTCCCAGAAATCTCAATGCAATTTTAAGCTATTAAAGATTCAACAAAGCTTTAGAGACTTAAAAAAAAAAGGAAATGGTAAAAGAACAGACGTCAATTCAAGGATTCCCTTCAAAACTCCCAGTTAAAGTTATCAGAGCTTAAAATTACACTAAGACTGTTGGGATACCCTGTATTCAAATCTGATCCAATCCAAGAAACATTTATTAAGCACCTACAATGTGGCAGATACTTGATAAGTGGTGGGGATACAATCGAAAAGAGAGACAGTCCCTGCCTTCAAGAAGCTCTAATGGAGGTGGGGACAACACACAAAAAAGGCAGGAATGTGTGTGTGTGTGTGTGTGTGTGTGTGTGTGTGTGTGTGTGTGTGTGTGTGTGTGCGTGTGTGTGCGTGTGTGTGTGTGTGTGTGTGTGTGTAAGGAGACCAAGGGGTCTTGTGTCATGGAGCCGAAACCAGGGAAAGCAGCAGATGCAGAGTGGAGTGAGCCAAAAAGTCCAGTCTCTGCCTCTGTAAAGGAAGGCAGTGGGAGGAGTTTGACATGCTCCCCTCCAACCCTCCAATCAGAGGGAAGAGCAGTTGAGCAGGGAGGCAGCATTAGTGATGCTCGAGTTAGCAGCATGGTGATGGGATTAGAGTTTCACCTGGGAAGGGCATTGTGCTCTGTAGCTAGAGCAGCAGATGCAGGGTGGCAGTCCATGCTGGAAGCAACACAATTTTGAGGGCATTGAGGGAAACAATTCTCAGGACATTTAAAAAGGTGATTCTGCCACTACATCTCTTATATCATTCCCCTTCTTTCCTCATACACAACCACTATCCTAGTCCAGGTAGCGACCCCTCTAATCCCTCCTACACAAAGTAGGCAAATTAATATTCCTGAAATCCAGGAATGGCCATGCCATTCCTCTACCTTAAAATCTCCAGTGGCTCTCAAATGCCTGGAACTTAATGCCCTCCACAATCTGACTCCCATCTATCCTTCCTGACCTCTTCCAATTAGTCAGTCAATCAATTAGTATTTATTAAGTACCTTCTGGGCACAATGGATAGAGCCGCTGGCCCAAAGTCAGGAAAACTCATCTTTGTGAGTTCAAATCTGGCCCCAGACACTTAGTAGCTGTGTGACCCTGGGTAAGTCGCTTCACCCTGTTTGCCTCAGTTTCCTCATCTGTAAAAAGAACTGGAGAAGGAAACGGTAAAACATGCCAAGAAAGAGCCTAATGGAGTTATGAAGAGTTGGACATGCCTGAAATGACTGAACAAGAGCCTTCTCCGTGCCCGGCACTGTGCTAAGCATCGGTGATATGCCCTGCTCTTCCTTGGCATCTCTGCCTCTTGACTTCAAGTTTCTTCCTAGGTGTTGCCGTCTACATCACGATCCCTCCCCTTGCACCCTGCTCCTCAGTTATTACATCCTGAGATTGCTTTGTATTTACTTATCTGTTGAAACGTTACATCCCTGGGTAGAAGGAACACTTTCCAAGGTTGAGTGCTACTACATTTTTTGTTTCTGTTTCCCCAGAGCCTAGTACAGTGCTTTCTACATAACAGACATCTAATAAATACTTAATTAAACTGAATAACAAATGCTTGGGGGAAAGATCACAGAATTTATTATTATCACAATAGGGAACCCCCCCAAGGGACCCATAAGTCTACTTTTGTACCTTTATGAAATTGTTATGATAATGATCTAGCCATGACTCATGAGCCTTGGGTAATGAATGTAGTGAGAACTGGAGTAGAATTGGAAGTCAGAGAACCTGGGTTCAAATGTCAGCTCCATGACCTTGGGCAAAGAACACTCAGACTCTCTGGGCTTCACTTTCTCATTTGTAAAATTGGGTGTGGGAGTAGATTAGACAATGTCCTACTTCCCTTCCAGTTCCAAATCTATTATTCGATGGGAAAGGCTGGTCTACAGCAAGTTACACAATTCATGGAAGAGCATTGGGAAGAAAGCCCATGTTGCTTTTTGTCTGTTGACTATTAAAAAAAATTCGATTGAGTTGAGCAAAATGTTGCCTTTAAGTAGAGGTTCTTAATTTTTTTTTAATGCCATAGATCTTTGGCCATCTGGTGAAGCCCATGCACCCTTTCTCAGAATAATGCTTTTAAATATATACATGAAGTCCAGAAACCCTGAGGGTCTTCCCCTTCTAGATTGATTTTATTATTATTATTTTTTTTGACTAGGTAAAAGAGGCCATTCTTTGCTTCATTTTTACCTAGCCTTAATCACTGAATGGGGGTTGCCTCAGACAAATTGAGACCTGGGAAAGACCTTAGCTCAAAAAGGCCAAGGTCTCTCACTGCATCCAGTCTTCTCGATCTATATTTGGACACTGGACCCTGATGGCTCCGGAGGAGAAAGTGAGACCGGTGACTTTGCACAGCCCCTGCCTCACTTAAATCCAATTCACTTCTATGTCATGGCATTGTGTTCAAATATTAATCCAAACTATTGAAGAGGGTGATTCCATCGATGAGATGACAGATCAATTGAATTATCACAGTACTAAGGAGGCATAGAAGTGTTTAACGAGATTTCATAGCATTGGCAATAGAAGGGGCCTTAGAGATCCTCTCCTTTATTTTATAGGAAATGGAGAACCAAGGAGGGAAGTGATTTGTCCAGAGTCACACAGGTAAGCCAGGATTCAAACTCAAGTCTTGTGACTCAGGATATGATTTTTTTCATTGTGCTGTTTACTTAGCTCTGCTCTCTGCCTTCGTACATCTTAAAGGATCACCATTCCCATTTTATGGAGAAGGCAACTCAGGCCCCAAAGG
This sequence comes from Phascolarctos cinereus, assembly GCF_003287225.1. Taxonomy (NCBI): domain Eukaryota; kingdom Metazoa; phylum Chordata; class Mammalia; order Diprotodontia; family Phascolarctidae; genus Phascolarctos; species Phascolarctos cinereus. Next base: position 712,963,228 of record NW_027555847.1, read on the forward strand.
AGAAGTGATTTGCCTAAAATCACTCAGAGGCAGTTAGTGATAGACCCAGATATAGAAACCAGGTCACTGGCCTCTTAGGGACCAGTCAAAGTACCTGAATCTTCTCTCTGGCACCCTGACCCTTTATCTCTTTTGCCCCCTTTCCCGGTCTCTGGGTTCCGGGGTTCAGTCTGTTTTTCCTCTTTTTTAAAAAAATCAATTCATGCTTCCTGGGAAAAGTCTAATAAACTCACTCATGGGAAAGTGTTTAAATGTTTAAGGTGTTTACATGGATAGCACAGGAAAACTTCCGGGAATATCTGTATTTTAACCAATCAGAATCTTAAGCCAAAGGAACAAATCAGGCATCCCTCAGTGGGTAGCGATGACAAGGATGAGCGGTTTCCCTGCCCTACTGAAATTACCCAGTGTGGGTGACTGACTCTCCTGCCTAAAGGAAAAGTTGGTCTTCTTCTTAGACCAAAGAGAAAGGGGCAGCCTTGGCTGTTGGACAGAGGGGCCCCCAAAGAGGAGGATCTGCCAGCAGCAATCCCGTCTCCCCTGGTAGGTGGCCTGTGCATCTCTTGCCTGTTTATTTCACCCTCTGTTTAGGATCCCAAGAGCCTTTTAAATTACTTAATCGGCTGTGCCGCCAATTGCCATGGTAAAGCAAAGCACACTAGCTGCTGACTCCCCACTGGCAGGCGGGGCAGGATGAGTTTATGAGCCTGGCTGGTGGCGCTGCTGTCACGGATGCCAGCGGGAGACACGCTGGGTTAATGTTTACTCTCCTCACCCCCCTTCCTCTGCGGCAGCAGCTGCCAGGGCCGGGGCCACTGATTAGCAGAACGTGTGGGCTGAGCACTGTGCCAGTCACCACAGGCTACCCTGATAGAGTGGAGGGAGAATAAAACAGGGTGAGTCACAGCCCAGCTGCTTTTGTGTGGCACAGAGGAAAGAACGTTGGATCTCACAGAGGGGCAGAGGTGGGTTCTAGCTCAGGCTTGGCTACTTCCTAGCTGTGTGGCCTTTTTCAAGTCACTTAACTTCCTTGGGTCTCAGTTTCCTCATCTGCAAAATGGGTACAGCAATCCTTGCTCTAATTCCCTCACATATTATGGAATTTGGAAGGACCATATATCATAAGCTACAGAAAGTGCTTTATCAGCTCTAAAATGTTACATAAACATATGTGATTAATTGATTCGGAAGGAGAGACATCTGGCCTTCTTTGATTCTAGCCTCAGAAGGCATAGAAGCAAGAGGGTGCAGATTCTAGTTCCAACTCTCCCACTACCTTGGACAAGTAACCCTAGTTCTATATTCTTGGCTAAGTCACTTAACCTCATCTCTTCTGTAAAATGAGAGGATTAGACCTGTGGAAGTCTGTTAGATTTTTTTGAGGGGGAATCTATGAATATGGAGGAAGATACCTCTCCATTTTCATTAACTTTTAACTGAAATGACACATCCTTCAATTATTTAAAAACATGATTCTGAGAAGAGGTCCACAGGCATCACCAGACTGACCTCCAAAGCGAAGGTCCCTGTTACCAAAGAGGCTAACACCCTTCCCCCCATCTCTCCACCACCCAACTAAATAGTCACCAAAGCTCTTGCATCTTTATAACAGCTCACATTTAGATTGAACTTAAATGTTCCCAAGATGCTTTCCTTACAACCACCTCCCCTTCCCGCTTTTAGGAAATTCAGACTAAGGTGAAGTGATTTGTATATGGTGGTCACACAGCTAAGTGCTTGAGGTTTACTTTGCATCTATCTCCCGATTTCAAGCCCAGCTTTCCAAGACCAGCCCAATCAAAGCAATTAGGTTACCAGCGGCCGCCAAAGATGATTTATTTCCTTTTATTTTCAGAAAAATATTCCATCACAAAGCACTTTTTATGGGGGTGGGGTGTCTGTTTATTTACATTTTAATTTTTTTAATTATAGATACCAATATGCCAGTAGAAGCAACTGACCTTCCTATATCTGGGCAGCCAGCCAATCCCTGTCAGGCTGTTGCTTTTTACACTCGGATCATGGCCCATTAACTCCAGACCCTCAGAGATGAGCCCCACGGTGATTTCATCACTTCATATTTGCACTAATATTTTTGCATAAGCAAGAGCCCTTCGAAGCCAAGAGCAGCCCTGAGTGTTCTGGGTAGAGCCTGAGATGCTCAGGTGAGCCAGCAGAAGTAAGTGGGACCACCCAGTCCCAAAGCATCAATGAGGAAAAATGAAGCATGAATTGGAGGAGCCATCCGCCGAGGGGGAGGAGAGCGGTTGCAAATCCCCCCATCCCCACCCCGCACAGGCCTCTCTCCCTTCCTACACACCGTGACCCCTTAGATGAAATCAAGTCACAGTGGCCAGAAGGGTCAGCCTTGATGGAGTATGTCGAAGGGGATGAAGGGGGAGTTGTTGCTGGGTAACCCAGCCCAGGTCTGGGATGTTTACAGGCTGATGATGTGTATGTGAACCTCAGCTGTTTGGCTTTGCTTTTAGCATAAATTGGGGTAGAACTCTGTCCTTCCCCACCTGCTGTTGCCTTGAATCACTGCCAAAACATTCGACTACTCCAATAACCCAGAGCTGCCAGATCACAGAGCCCAACACAGTCTCCCTTCCTTTTCCCCTGGAACCTAGGACAGTTTTGTGGCAGCATAGATAGTGTGTTAGATTAGATGACTGAGATAGATAGATAGATAGATAGATAGATAGATAGATAGATAGAGAGTTAAATGATAGATTGTCTTTCTGTATAGATGATATATGTGTCTCTTATAGACAGCCACATATATTTGTATATACACATCTATATCTATCTAGATGGATGATAGATTAGGTAGATATAAATATATTGTCTATATAGATAATATATATGTCTCATAGAAAAACATACATCTATGTCTATCTAGACAGATGGATAGATCAGATAGATACATAAATGATAGATTGTCTCTCCGTATAGATGATCTATAGACTAGATAGATTAGATAGATATATAAATGATAGATTGTCTCTCTGTATAGATGATACACATGTCTCTTATAAAGAGACATGTGTGTCATCTATATCTATCTAGACAGATGGATAGATTAGATAGATACATAAATGATATATTGTCACTCCATATAGATGACCTATATATTAGACAGATATATAAATGATAGATTGTCTCTCTGTATAGATGGATGGATAGATTAGATAGATAAATAGATGGACAGATGGAGAGAGAGAAAGGGGGAGAGAGAGGGAGGGAAGGAGAGGTAGATAGGTGTTGTTCTTCTTTCACGTCTGACTCTTCATGATCCCATTTGGGGTTTTATTGGCAAAGATACCAGAGTGGTTTGCCATTTCCTTCTCTGGCTCATTTTACAGATGAGGAAACTGAGGCCAACAGGGTGAAGTGACTTGCCCAGGGTCACACAACTAGGAAGTGTTTGAGGCCAGATTTGAAGTCAGGAGGATGAGTCTTTACACTGGGTACTCTATGCACCTTACTGCCCTGGGTAGACATGTAGGTAGACACATTTATTAAGTGTTACTATGTGCCAGGCATCGTGCTAAGTACTGGGGATAGGCTTTACATAGGAGAAGACAAAACACAAAGGGGAGCAGGAAAATGGGGGGGGCAGTGCTAGGAACAAAGCAACTAATGGGGGGAGGTAGAGCAGACCTGAGAGTGGGCAGAAGGGAAGGGTTAGAAAGAACCTGGGGCTGATAGTGACGACACCTAAGCTCTAGTCCCAATTCTGGAACCTGGAGCAGGAATGTATGATCCTGTTCAAGTCATTTCTCCTGCAGGGGCTTCCATTTTTCTCTCCATAAAACGAATCAGTTGAATTGGGAGATCTCTCCCAGCCCGTGCTCTTTCTAGCTCAGACATTTTATGAGTCTGACTCGCTGATGGACAGGAGCCCCGTTTACTAGAATAAACCCCAATTCACTAACACTAATGAACATGGCCACTGACACGTGTTAATATGCCTCCTCTGTTGTCGCTGAGCTTGGCGAGACGGGAGTTCTTCATAATGGAGACCTCTATAAGACAGAGTTCATCCCTCATGAACCTAACAGCCTATTAAATGGGACTATGATATCTAGTGACGCTCACTGTGATATAAGGAGAACTGTGTCGTGGGAGGGAGCCAAATCCCTTACTGAAGTATCTGAAGGACCGTGACATTCTAGAGGGCATCAGATGTTCTACTTGGCAGAGGGCAGAACCGGAATTCATGGGAAGAAGCAGCCGAGACACAGATGTAAGCTGATACCTGGAAAAATTAGTAGGGGATGGCCAGTTTGGGAGAAGGGCAAATTCTTCTTTACTGGTGGTTTTCCAGAAGAGGCCAGACAACCACTTGCTGGGGATGGACTCGAGGGCCTCTGGAGCCACTTCCAACTCTTGGACTTTCTAGGCCTCAGTTTCCTCATTTGTAAAATGAGGGGGTTGAACTAGATCTGTGGTGTCAAACTCATATGGAAATGAGGGTGCTAAATTATCCCTGTGGCCCGATATTGTTTTAAGAAAACCATATATGTTTATATATTTCTTTTTTATTAATACGTAAACACATTAATATCAGATAGGAACCGTATTTTAATCTGGTTTTTGGGAGTGTTGTGAGTCACACGCAGCCTATGGGCCATACTACCTCTGGACTAGGTGACCTCTCAGGTCCCTTCCTATGATCTCTTGGATTCTGGAATGCTTAAATATTATACATAGCACTACATGATAAGGTAGGAGGCAACATAATACAGTGGAAAGAGCCCTAGATTTGGGTCCTGGTTCAAATACTATATCTGTTACTTTCTATCTGTGTGACCTTGGGCAAGTCACTTGACCTCTATGACTTTCAGTTTGTAGTTCTTATTTTTCTGTTGTTCAGTTGTGGACAGTTCTTTGTGACTCCCTTTGGGGTTTTCTAAGCTAAGATACTGGAGGGTTTGCCATTTCCTTCTCCAACTCAGGAAACTGAGGCAAACGGTGCAGTGACTTGCCCAGGGTCACTCAGCTACAAAGTGTCTAAGGCTGGATTTGAACTCAGATCTATGCTGACTCCAGGGCCGGCATTCTAACTACTGAGCCATCTAGCTGCCTAGTTCTTTCTCGTCTCTCTGAAATGAAAGGGCTGTACTAAAAGGTCTTTCTTCCAACTTTAAATCTTTGATCTTCAAGACTCCATCAGGAAAGTGCTGAGAAGTATAAGGAGGACTCCAGACACATGCGGCAGTAAGTAAAGGGACAGAGGCAAAAAGGGCCAGGCCGTTTTCTGGGAGGGAGGGGGCTGGACCAGAGTTTGTGAACGAGAGCAGAAAGAGATCAGGATGGCAAGGCAAGGTGCTGTTTGATTAGGCAGAGGAGTTGGAAATCAGCCGGTGGTCAAATATTTATGAAACACCTACTGTGTGCCAGGCACTGTTCTAAGTGCTGGGGATTTGAATGTGAAACAGAAAGACAGTCCCTGCCTTCATGGAGCTTACAATCTAATGGGGGAAAACCACACAGAAAAGGAAGCTGAAGTGGGTAGAGCATTGGCCCTGAAGTCAGAAGGACCTGAGTTCAAATCTGGCCTCAGACCAAACACTTGACACTCACTAGCTGTGTGACCCTGGACAAGTCACTTAACCCCAATTGTCTAAAAATTGAAAAAAAAATTAAAATTAAAAAAGGAAGCTGAAGAGGGAGGTGGGCGAAGGCACCCAGGTGGAAGGGCATGATGGAGAAATCAAAGAAGTACCACATGATTTGTCCTGTGCTCCCTTCTTAAATGGAGGTGAAGGCGTTCATGGCTCCACCTTCCAATTAGAAGGCAAACAAACATTCGATCAATATTTATTAAGTACCCTACCATGTGTCAGCCACTGTGCTAATGATCCATAAAAAGGCCCCGCCCTCAAGGAGCTTACAATCTAATGGGAGTATGGATATCAAGGATCTTTCTTTTTCAGATTATTTATTTATCCATTCATTTGTTCATTTGCTTGGACTTGTTGGGTCTTGCAGTTTGATGACACAGACACCCCAATGATGAGGACCGCCCTTGATGGCATCTTGAAGAAGTCATTAAGTCCAAATTGAGAAATTCCCTCAATGGACAATATAGAAGTACTGAAGCAGGTCAGTGTCAAACCAGGAGAAATGTGGATTTCAGCTCATTGATTCCTGAAAGCCCAGAAAGACTGGAAATAGTGATGCACTAAAAATGAGTACAGATCATTCCAGTAGCCAGGATACATTGCTGCTGCTTAGAACACTCGATGGACTGAGCTAATCACGCAGCCTATTCCTCTGACACCAACAGGGTGTTCAGGTGCACAATGCCAGTCGGTTTAATCTTGTTTTCATTGATCCAGCACCCAGAATGCTGCTGGCCAGTTGAAGAAGCCAGATTTTCCAGACGGCTGATGATGAAGCAGGCCACTGGCTTCCTGGCAGAGAGGAGATGGACTCTTGGTACAGAATGAGATATACGTTATGGGAGGTGGCCAATGTGGGAATTTGTTTTGCCTGACTATGAATATTTCCTGGCAAGGATTTGGTTTGTCTTACCCTCCCTCCCTCCCCACTTGCTTCCATCAAGGGCAAGGGAAAGGGGGAAATAGAAAGGATTGAGAACATTTTTGTCAACTGAAGACAAATGGAATTTTTAAAATAAAAAATGTTTAAAAGGACAGATTTTGACCTAGTGGCATATGACGTGAAACTAGAAATGATCTTCAGCGAAATGGTTGGGTGGTGACATTGAGTCCTCTTGGTGGGGGTGAGGGTGGGAGTGGGAGGAGGGTCATGCTTTGGCTCCTGAAAAACATTCCCTCGTTGCTTTTCTGCTGCGGCTCCAGCAGACACTCCCCAAAGGAATAATGTGTTTGCCTGGTCCCCTTCTTACACGTGAGCTGGTTTACAGTAGAAAGCCTTGGCAGAATTGTGGTAAATTACTCATGGGTTCATGTGCTGGGTGCTGGATTCCAGCCCCTGGGGGGAGGCAGAGTCCTTTGTGCCTTAAGTAATTAATTATTCCATATGGCAAAGAAACACAACAAGATTTATGGTGGAGTTGGGCAGCAGATGGCCCTGAGTGAAAAACACAGATCCACCACTGGCAGTTTCCATACCCAGTGTCTTAGCTCAGAGGAGAGGAGAGGCACCAGCTGCCAAAGACCCTCTGGAAGGAAATGAGGTCCTGCCTGCAAATGTCAGATGCCACAGACATCAGGAGGCGTCGACATTTTTCCCATGGATTTTTTTTTTAAACGCAACTGTCCCGATTCTTTGTGGGAAGGATGAAGGATGAAGGATGAGAAATCAACATGGTAAATTGTAGAGGAAAGCTCAGGGGAATAAGACGCAGGAGACCACGGTTTGACTCTTGGCTCTGCTCAAGAATACTCATTCCTCTCTCTGGCCTCATCATTTAAAGCTATAAAATAGCAGGGCCAGGGAGGAGTAGGGGCTTTTCGTCTTTTCTGTCACAGACCCTTTTGGTGAAACCTAGGAATCCTTTCTTGGAGAAGGTTTTTAAATCCACAAAATACGTTATGTAGGATTTAAAAAACCAATTAAATTGAAATATGGTCATCAAAATATATATTTTTTGGAGTTCACAGATTGCAGGTTAAGAACTCCGGGACTAAATGGGCTCTGACATTCCCTGTTCTAATGCCTTTCCCAGCCCTGACATTCCCTATTCTGAGGTACCTCCCAGCTTTGACCTAGCCCTTCCCAGCCTTGATATTCTCTGCTCTAAGGTCCCTCCCAACTCTGACATTCTGTGTTCTCAGATCTATGCAAACTCTGACATTCTGTAATCTGATGAGAGAATCTGAAAGAAGAAGCTTCCCGCTCTGTGTACTTGACCCCACATACTCTGGAAATCTCAAGCCTGTGCAGGTCAGTGAGCCCCTCCTGTAGAACAACTTAGCTCTTTCAGAAGCTTATCAGGGAGAGGTTCCTGCTGGAGGAGCTCTGGTGGGACAAGAGTTAGAGGCAGCTGGGAGAATATCAAATCAAACGCCTTGCTTGCTAGCTCACAAGAACCGAAACACGGTGCTGCTTACTAATTGGCCATAGCTATTGGTAGCCAAGACATGTACGAAAGGGGCTGGTGGGGACAATCATATTTCTGATATTGGAGCAGATCACAGAATCACAGAATTTGAGAGCTGGAAGAAATCCCAGCAGACACCTGGTCTAACCCCTACCTGAAAGGAATGCCCATTGTAACCTACCCACCCAACATATGGTCACCTAGTTCCTCCTTAAGACACTCTTATGTTCTGGGGGCAGCTAGGCGGACACTTACTAGCCGTGTGACCCTGGGCAAGTCACTCAACCCTGATTGCCTCACCAAAAAGCAAACAAAACAAAACAAAACAAAAATCCCCCCAAAACCACTCTAATATTTTTACTGTAATGTAATTCCCAGTACTTAGAGCAGGCCTTGATGCATAGCAGGTAGAAGAAGAGAATAAGCATTTATTAAGCAGCCCAAGTAGTGCCACAGCGGACAGAACACCAGGCCTGGGAGTCAGGAAGACCTGAATTCAAATCCAGACTCAGACACTTACTAGCTGTGTGACCCTCGACAAGTCATTTCACTCTGCTTGCCTCAGTTTCCTCATCTGCAAAATGAGCTAGAGAAGGAAATGGCAAACCACTCCAGTACCTCTGCTAAGAAAACCCCAAATGGTGTCATGAAGAGTTGGACACAGCTGAAATGACTCAGCAACCTTCATTATTCTGTGTGTCCTGGTCTGGACCATCTCCAGCTTGTTCTATACTGTATCACAAACACAATACTCGAGACGGGGGGTCTATCCAGGTCAGAGGAGAGGAGGAACGTCATCTCTTCTTCCTGGAGGTTTTGCCTCTCTTTACATAGACCCCATGGCCACAATTCTTTGTTATCTAGCATTGAGAAAGGCTAAGGATATGGAATACTAGCAATAGGAGACAGAGGAAGGGTCCCGGGTCAAAGGTGCCATCTTGGTGGCTTGTTTTTTCTTTACAGTTAAAATTTGATTCAGCTGGAAATGAAGGAGGGAATGTGTAGAGAAAATCTAAGCTTCAAACACTGGGAACTGCTGAGAGTTTTCACATTTAAGTAATGATGATAAAGTTGATGTAATAGAATGAGGTAATGTAATGATGGTTAAGTACCCCGTGGGATTGCCACATGGGGCCCAATGGAGAGAGGGTATGGTGGGGGAAAATGTGTGAGAACCCTTACTTTTAACAGGGCTCTGTTAAAACAACTTCCATTCCATTATCGCTGCTGGCATCACCTACCTAGGGTGCTCGTTCTGTGTCTGCAAGGGGGGACGTTTGAGGCAGATGGGCAGCTGGGGTCCCACGCTTAAGGTATTTGGGAAAGACAGCTAAGGGCTTTTCTTAGGTGGCCTGAGGGGAAAGGGGCAACATCCCTAAACTCTAGGAACTGGTCACTGGCATTCAAAGCCCTTTATCACCTGGCCACTTGCTACTTTTCCTGTCTTCTCACACCTTACTTCCCTCCATGTTCTCTGTGATTCCATGACACTGGCCTCCTCGTTCCTGACACAAGAGCCTCCACGTCCCCTACTCAGGGTCTTGCTGTTGGCCGTCCCACAAGCCTGAAATTCTCTCCCTTCCCAGCTCCACCTCCTGGCTTCCTCAGCTTCCTTCAAGTCCCAGGTAAAATCTCACCAGTCCCTCTTAATGCCTGCTCCTTCCCTTGGTTAATGATCTCCAGTTTATCCTGTATGCAGATATCATGATTGCTTGCATGTTGTCTCCTCCATTAGACTCTGAGCTCCTCCAGATGAAGGACTGTCCTTTGTCTTTCTTTGTATTCCCAGCATTTAGTAGAATCCCTGGCACATAGTAGGTACTTAAATGCTTGTTGACTGAGTGACTATCAGAGTGAAGATGAAGGGAAGAACATTGGATGTGGAGGTATTAGGAGAGCTGCGTTCCAGTATTTCTTTACCACCATTCTGTTGTTGGTTTTCAGTTGTGTCCAACTCTTTGTGACTCCACGGACCATACTGTTAAGGACTTTTCTTGGCAAAAATGATGGCATGTTTCGCTATTTTCTTCTCTGGTAGATTAAGGCAAACAGAGGTTGTGACTTGCCCAGGGTCACATAGCTAGTAGGTGTCTAAGGGCGGATTTGAACTCAAATCTTCTTGAGTCCAGGTCCAGCGCTCTATCCGCTGAGCCATCTAGTTGCCCTGGGCAAATCACTTTTTGGAAGGCCGACTTCATCATCTGTAAAATGAGGAAGCTGGTTGAGACAGTTTCTAAGGTTCTTTTCTGCTAATATTCTATGTTCTAAAGGTCTTTTCTAACTCTGAAATTCTGTGCTGTGTGATTTAAAACCTCATTGGCATTTGATTTTCTGTTCTACAACTTGGCTTTGTGCCCATAAAGGAAAATGACATCTCGTCTACTCTCAGGAGCTCAGCCTGGTAGCTTCATCTCCCAAGCAGGATGTTATCTTCTGCTGAGAGCCCGTGAAGCCAAGCCTATGGGGCAGCAGGGCAGAGGGACCCAAGACAGGATGAAGAGGATGAGGGCAAGAGAGGAACTGAGTGAAGCCATGAGAACTGATGCTGGGGATACAGAGGACAGCTCAGATGAGGTGAAAATGGTACCCAACATTGGAGGAAATAGCTTACTAGCCCCCTTGCCACCTCCTCTATGGCTTCCCTTTACATTTCAAGAATGTATAGCTTCCAGAAGCTTCCCAGAGCAACATGTGACAAGGATTAAGCCCAAGGGTCTTCAGGTGAGCGCCATCCCTGGGGAAGTCCAACTACTGGCTGGAAATCCAAGTCCAAACCTGGCATCGTCCAGGCTAGACTCGAATAATTCTTTGGCACAAAAGTAAGGATTATTACTATTATTTTTTTGCTAGGCAATGGGGTTAAGTGACTTGCCCAGGGTCACACAGCTAGTAAGTGTTATATGTTTGAGGCCAGATTTGAACTCAGGTCCTTCTGAATCCAGGGCCAGTGCTCTATCCACTGCGCCACCTAGCTGCCCCAGAAGTAAGGATTATTAAGGCACTGATAGGTCCAGAGGAGAGAAGGGAAGCATCAATTAATTAATATTTAGTGAGGACCTACTATGTGCTATCTACTGTGTTAAGTGCTGAGGACTCAAAGACATAAAATGAAAAAATTCCTACTTATAATGGGCTTATATTTTAATAGAGGAGACCACAAAATTCATTTGAAAATATATACATATAAAAACGTGCATACCCTTTGATCCAGCAATAGCACTTCTAGGTCTGTATCCCAAAAAGATCATAAAAACGGGGAAAGGACCCACATGTACAAAAATATTCATAGCAGCTCTTTCTGTGGAGGCAAAGAATCGGAAATTGAGAGGTTGCCCATCCATTGGGGAATGGCTGAACAAGCTGTGGTATATGAATGTAATGGAATACTATTGTGCTATAAGAAATGATGAACAGGAGGACTTCAGAAAAACCTGGGAAGACTTGTATGGACTGATGCTGAGTGAAGTGAGCAGAACCAGGAGAACGTTGTACACAATAACAGCCACGTTGTGTGATGACTGATATTGATAGACATAACCCTTCTCAGCAATGCAAGGATCTAAGACATCTCCAAAAGTCTCATGATGAAAATGCCATCTACATCCAGAGGAAGAACTAGGACGTTTGAATGCAGATCAAAGCAGACTATCTGCTCTTTTTTCTTCTGTTGTGTTTTGTTTCCTCTTTCTGGTGGTTCCTCCTCTTGGTTCTAATCCTTCCTTGCAACATCGCTGGTGTGAAAATATGTTTAATAGGAATGTATACGTATAGCCTATATCAAATTGCACACCAACTTGGGGATGGAGGTGGGGAGGGAGAGGAAGAAAAATTTAAAACTCAAAAGCTTCTGGAAGTGATTGTTGATAAATCAAAATAAATTAATAAAAATATTTTTAAAAATAAATGTTAATTGACTGACTTGTTGACTGACCTTGCTAGGTAGTGAGGTGGCACAGTGGATCGAGGGTAGGACTTGGAATCACAAATCCTATTTCATATTCTCACTAGCTGGGTGGCACTAGGCAAGTTACTCACCCTTTCTTTACTTAACTTTTCTAATCTGTAAAATAGGAATAATAGCCCCTATTTCCCAGGGTTGTTGTGAGGATCAAATGAGTAGATATATACGTAAAGCACATTGCAAATTAAAGCTCTATATAAATAAATGCTAATGATAAATATTATGAGATTAAATTCAAAAGAAAAAGAAAATATATACAGCATGAAGTTGATAAATACATGTATGTATATATGTATATACATATACTCTTTTAGAGAGGGGGAGGAAAGAAGGAAAAAATTTGGAACTCAAAATTTAAAAAACATGCTTAAAATTGTTTTACATGTAATTGGAAAAATAAAATATTATTTTAAAATATAAAAAGGAAAAAAATTATATATATATTTGTTAATTACATAGTAGTTTGGGAGGGAGGCCACAAGAATTTGGGGGAATCAGGAAAGGCTTCGTGCAGAAGACTGTGCCTGAGGTTTATTCTAAGGGAAGAGAGGGACTTCATGATGAGGAAGGAGAACATTCCAGGCATTGGGAATATCCTGGAAATGCAAAGGCAAGAAGGCCCGGAGCTGGAGTGAAGTGTGTGAAGAACAGAAGGAAGGTCATTTCATCGGGGTCATAGCATGTGAAAAGGGGAGAGCAACAGTCTCTGAGACTGAAAAGATAGGTTGGGACCAAGTTTATCCCAGAGACAGCAGGCAGCCACTGGAAATGGATGAGAGTAGGAAAGCCACATGGTCAGAGTGGCATTTAAGGAAAATGACCTTGACAGAACTGTATAGGATGAACTAGAGGCAGAGAGGGACATTAGGAGGCATAAGGAAAGTGGAGGCTGGGGATGATTTCAAAATTTGTCATTTTACTCTAATGGGCACAGAGACAAAAGTCACTTTGTCCCTCTGGCTTCAGTTTCCCCATCTCTAAAATAAATCAAGGGGACTAAATTATTTCTAAATTCCCCTCTAGGACCTTTTCTGCTCTGGCGTTCTTTCTAGCTCTAACATTCTAAGAGTCCATGAACATTCATCTATGAATTTATCTAGAAGTCTATGGGAAATCACCCACATCCAAGCTAATATTCAAGAACTGACAGTTGAACAAGAGAGAGAGGGCTCCCCACCAAAATAGTTCAGTCTTTACTCAGTTTGGCATTACTGACATCCCCTTCTCCCAGCCCTGACATCCCCTGTTCTAAGGCCCCTCCCAGCCCTGACATCCCCTGTTCTAAGGCCCCTCCCAGCCCTGACATTCCCTGTTCTAAGGCCCTCCCAGCCTGACATCCCCTGTTCTAAGGCCCCTCCCAGCTCTGACATCCCTGTTCTAAGGCCCCTCCCAGCCCTGACATTCCCTGTTCTAAGGCCCCTCCCAGCCCTGACATCCCTGTTCTAAGGCCCCTCCCAGCCCTGACATCCCCTGTTCTAAGGCCCCTCCCAGCCCTGACATTCCCTGTTCTAAGGCCCCTCCCAGCCCTGACATCCCCTGTTCTAAGGCCCCTCCCAGCTCTGACATCCCCTGTTCTAAGGCCCCTCCCAGCCCTGACATTCCCTGTTCTAAGGCCCCTCCCAGCCCTGACATCCCCTGTTCTAAGGCCCCTCCCAGCTCTGACATCCCCTGTTCTAAGGCCCCTCCCAGCTTCTCATAATCTTTTTACATTCATTTTATATTCTAAGGTTCCTAATGTGTCACTAGTCAATCTTCCCCAGTGATGGAAGTTTGCGTTCAGTCACAAAAGATAATCAGATACTTAGTTTGGGAGCTGAATTTGTAGGACACATTATCACTATTCAGATCCCAACTTGGACATGGTCTAAGTACTGTCTTCTGAGCAGTTTGGAACCCAGCCGTGACCATACGAGATCACCAGTTCAACCCAGAAATCTATGAGCTCCCAGAGTTACGGCAGCCAGGACCACACAATGCAGCTTAAGGAAGATGGAGGAAAAAAAGCGTAGACTCTTACAACTGGCCAGAACAGTCTTCTTGGAGCTGTCTCCTTCCTCCTCCCTTCCTGTATTGAACTGCAACTCTGACAGAGGCTGGTGAAAGTAGCCTGGCTTCGGAGGACGCACAAAGATAGCCAAGCTCGGGTGGAGCCCCTGGGGGCGGCCTCAGCTGAGAACCCTTCTCACTGTGCTTGTCCTTCAGTGTTCTGTCTCCTTCAAAGTGCCCAGAAATGGAGGCCACTGGACATCCCCTTGTGTCGTTTTTTGGGTTGAGAACTAAAGCCGGCAGGCTAAGGGGAAGCAGCACGAGGGGATAGAGTAGTGGATTTGGGAACTAGGATACCTAAGGCCTGGTCCATGTTCTGCTATTTGCTTACTAAGTCATCATGGATGAATCTCTAGTTTACTCGTGTGTGTAATGGGAATAACCTTTGCTCTACCCAGCTCACAAAGTCATGAATGAAGCAGAAACTAGGTATCATGGATAACAACAATAATTAGGATTTAGGTAGTGTTTTAAGGTTTACAAAACAGAAGACCATTATCTCATTTTTATCTTGACAACAACCTGGGAAGGTGTTATTGTTATACCCATTTTACATTTGAGGAAACTGAGGCTGAGAGAGGAAGGAAACAAGCATTTATATGTGCTTACAATGTCCTAAGCTCTTTACAAACATTATCTCTTTTGATCCTCAAAATAACCCTGGAAGAGAGATGCTATTACCGTTATCCCCATTTTACAGAGGAAGAAACTGAGGCAGGCATCCATGAAGGCATTTGCCCAGGGTTACACAGTTAGTAAGTGTCTGAGGTCAGATCTGAACTCAACTCTTCCTGGCTGCAGGTCCAAAGCTCTATCAAATGTGAGGCTTTGAAAATTAGAGACACAACTTGTTAGTCAGTGTTGAGGTGCTTCCTCATGATTCCACACTCAATGTGCGGAAGACTTCAGTGAAGCTCTGTTCACATCGATGCAGTTCCTCCTTCCAAGCAGATAGGTCCCAGCATGCCCATCCTTGTCCATCTTGTTTGACACTTACCCGTCGTTCCTCCGATAAGTTCCTCCCAGAGGCCCATTAACTATGCTGGGGCCCTTCCTCACTTTCCCTTGACCATAGGAGATCCTGAGGACCCCGGAGGAGAGTCTGAGCCGCCCAAAGGCCATCCTTCAGTATCACCACAAGACCAGCCTGGGTTCTTTCCACTCATGTAGTCCTTTGATGAAATTCTTTTCTCTACTTCTTTTTTCATTCTTTTGGTTGATGAAAGTATGGAGAGACATCAGCTTTCCCCTAAGGACCCCTGCGGCTGCACCCCAAGTGTTTTGGCTTGCTGATTCATTGTTACCCAGTTGTCTCAATACAGCCTTAACACTCATACACTGAATCTACCATCAGACTCATTCCCACCTATCTTTTCCCCAAATCTACCACTGCGTTTCATTCTGGGAAAGAGAGTTCTAAGGACTTAATCTCAACAAACTTCAATTCAATGAATGTATTCAAGGTACTTTGCTAAGTTCTGGAGATACAAAGATTTTCTTTTCTTTTTGGTGACGCAATCGGGGTTAAGTGCCTTGCCCAGGGTCACACAGCTAGTAAGTGTCAAGGGTCTGCGGCAAATATTTTTTTTTAATGGTGTTCCATGTATAGTAGAAGGTGATAGGAATTAGACTTGTGATTTTGTTGGTAGGGGCACCCTTCCCTGAAATGTTAAGCCTTAGAGCATTAAGGGGTTTAGTGAGTTATCTAGTGTTACACAAACCGGCATGTATCAGAGACAGGGCTTGAACCCAGGGCTTTCTTGTTTTGAAAACAGTCCTCTAACCATTGTGCTATACTGCCTTCATATTATACTGTATAATGCCATTATATTATACTGCACTGCCTCTTTATAGAATAAGATATGTATGTATTCAGTTATGATGCAAAGCAGAATGAGATAAATACCAAAGAGAAATCCCACAAAGAAGCTATGGGAAACTTGAGAAATAGACCATTTTTAGCCAGGGTATGGAGTTTGGGTTGGGGGATCAGAGGAGGCTTCATGAAAAAGGTGGGACTTGAAGGTTTATATGGAATTTCACAGTTGGAGATACGTAGGAAATGTATTCAGGATATGGGGGATGGCTTGCGAGAATGCAGGATAGCCCAATGGGATGGTAAGACATGGAGAATGACAAGCAGCCCACTTCGGCTAGAACGTGGAATGTGGGGAGTGGTATGGGCTTTATCCTGGCAATAGGGAGCCAGTGAAAATTCTTGAGCAAAGGTGTGACATGATCAGGCATGTGCATTCTGAAAATTATTTTGGCTGAGATGTGAAGGATGGTTTGGAAGTCCAGAGACCAGAGGCAGTGATAACTATTTAGGAGATGCTTCCATGGATCCAAATGAGAGATAAGGAAGGCCTGAATGGAAAAGGAAAGGACAGATAATGGGAAATATATAGGAAGGAAATGGACAGGATGCCTGTGGAGAGCAGTAGGAGAGAGAGAAGAGGATGACCTGATAAGTCCTATATAGACATTAGCAGCACTGTGATGACCTGGCCAATACGCGGAGAATCCTGGAATGCAAATCACCTGAAGATCAAAATTCTTGTAGTTTAATCTTCTTATGTCTTCTTTTGATTAAAGATCTCTAGCAAGGCAAGAGCGGCTCTGCCAGGATGATGGATGCATGGGGCTGTAACTGCTTCAGCAATTCTCCCATGCAAATTGAAAGATCATAATTTATGCTTCTCCCAGGGTGGCCATACTGGTTGACAGATCCATTCTGGAAGAGGGGGGCTGGTTATTGGGAGATAATTTATGGGCATGTGTGCAATCGTCTTTGCTGGCTGCTGGCATTTATCAGAAACTGTGGCTTAGATGATTATCTTGGATCAAAACTCTCCTTTCATGGTAGCAGCTCACATTTCTACAGTGCTTTAGGGCTTGCAAAACATTTTCCTCCCAATAACCCGTGAGGTAGGCAGTGCATGGATTATTAGTCATATTTTATAGATGAGGAAATTGAAGCCCAGAGTGGGGAAATACCCCGCCTAGGATCACAAAGCTCAGTCAGGCAGTCAATAAGGAAACATTTATTAAACACCTACTATGTGCCAGGCACTATGCTAACTAAGCCCCAGGGGGTACAATAAAGGCAAAACACAGTCCTTGCTCTCACAGTCTAACGGGGGAGACAACATGCAAACTCCTATATCCAAATGAGATATCTTTCTTGTTGATTTGTCATTTTTCAGTCAGGCTTGATTCTTTGTGACCCCATTTGGGGTTTTCTTGGCAAAGACACAGGGGTGATTTGCCATTTCCTTCTCCAGCTTATTTAACAGATGAGGAAACTGAGGCAAACAGGGTGAAGTGACTTGCCCAGGGTCACACAGCTAGTAAGTGTTACTTGTCTGAGGCTGGATTTGAACTGAGGTCCTCCTGACCCCAGGGCCAGTGCTCTATCCACTGCGCCACCTAGCCACCCCAATGTTGGTAGCTATTAAACAGCTAATACAGAGCTGCAATTTGAACCTAAGTAGCCTAGAGTGAAAAGTCAGGGAGCCCTGGGCTCAAACTTCACCTTTAACACTCACCAGCTGGGTAACCTTGGTCAACTCTGCTTCTCAATTTCATCTGTAGAATGGGGATAACAACACCTGTAGCACCTGCCTCACAGGACAGGATCAAATAAGAAAAGGTATTTGACATGTTTGCAAATCTTCATGCAGGCTGTTGAATAGATTCCAAGAATCTCTATTCTACTATCTGTGCTGCCTGTGGATTCCCAGGGTGTGCCTGGATTTGCAGTCATTCTCTGCTTCCCCAGGCCATGGCCCCTGCTCTGACCTTCAACCAATAGCCACGTGGTGGTTGATTGTCTCTAGCTGGTTCTACTTCCTCACGTTGCACTCACTTCTTGGTATCTGAGAAACTTCTGTCTTCTAATCACCCTTTCCTTCTTCTTCCCCTTCATTTTCTGCTATGTCTGATTGGTTTTCTAGTCTAATCCATTCTATTTTTCCAAGCTCTTTCACAACCATCCTTCCCTCTGCTCATACAACTGGCACTTCAGCCCTTACCAGCCCCTTATCACTGACCATTTACATCATTTCTCTGAAAGACTTCTGAGCTCTGATTAATCCAGAATTGTGATTTCATTAATGTAGATGGCTCCTAGTGGACCTTTATGAATTCATTTCTTAATGTTGCTCTAGGGATGCAAGTACAAGCAAAGAAGACTATGCCGGCCTTCAAAGAGCTTACTGTCTAATAATGAAAACAACATATAAAGAGAAGGTGGCAGGGTTGGGGTGCAGGAAGACAGGGGTAGGGGGTTGATACCCATGGACAGCACAGTGGGAAGTTGGCTTGGAAGTCTGAATAAAACAAAGAATTCATGTGTAAATGACATAGAAGTTTATATGTTACCCTACAGGCAAGATGGGGCCACTCAAGTGTTTTAAGAAAAGCACTGGGTGACCTGGTCAGAGGATTGGTAGAATATAGGTGAAGAATGAGTTAGGGCATTGTAAGGCACAGCCAATGCACTGGTTTGTTTTGCTTAATGGTACTTTGTTAAAAAGTAGATTTCCTCCCAGACTATCTGAAAAAAAATCATGTAAGGTGGCAAAGAGACAGTGTTAATGTATTAAGTGAAGTAGAAACCCTTTAGAAAGTGTGAAGAAGTTCTCCCCAGTGGAATTAGAAGAGAAGCTTGCCATCGGTTGACTTAAGATTGGCCATGTCCCTGGTGGCCCTCAGAAGGCAATCTTAGCATCTCTGAGAGAGAGTCGAGGAAGCAAGCAGATTTATAGTGTTTCTGTCCAAAAGCAATGAGAGAGAAAGGAGATTTAATCTATCTTGACCCACTTACCACCTATGAAACATGGAATATTGCAGCAGAACTACTCATTCAGTAGCACTTTATTTTGATTTGCATACAACAAAAAACTTTTAAGAAGAATCCAACTCTGAAATGGGAGAGAGAAAGAGAGAGAGTCAAGGCAGAAAGCAGAATATCAGAGAAAACAATGAACTATAGATGCAAAAAAGAATTAACCCTAGCAGTTGAAAGTTAAGCTGCAGAAGGAATAGGCCTAGGGAGTCTAGGGGAATTATTTACTGAGCAGACATTGCACCAGGAGAAAACAAATGAGATAATATTTGTAAAAGTGCTTAGTCCAATGCATGGCACATAGTAGGTACTTCATAAATGCTCCTTTCCTTCCTCTCTTCCAGTGCAAGAACTTCACAAAAAGAGAAATGAGACTAATTTCATATAGTACTGGAGAAGTGATTTGTCTTGTGTGTTCCTCACTACTAGTGTTCTCTAAGTCTGTGTCTACTTTTCCTATTGACAGTGTATATACTTGTGGGAGAGTGCACCTGAGCTTTATGGAAGGGTGGGTGATATTTTGCAGCTATGGTTTTTACTGTATCATCTTTGTTTTAAGCTAATTATGTCTACTGACTGATTTTTAAAGGTAAGTACACTGATGGGGGCTTGTGATTAAAATTTGAATAGTGTGGGTTCTAGATGTTACCTTGAATCCAAGGTAGTAGATATCCTCTGGGGGACTTTTGAGTGCAAGTTTGGGTGGTCGGTAGCTCCTTGAGCAAAACACTTTATTACAAGGAAGGATTCTATGGTGCTAGGTGAGTCATTGGCAAGTAACAATGATGTAAAGAAAAAAAAAGAATAAAAAAAGACATTTAAAAAAATAACAAACAAAACCATGGAATGGTCCTGAGTGTTAAAGTTAAGAATGAGCTATAGCTTTAAAAGAAAGCTGAGACAGAGTCTTTTTAGTTATATTGAGGAGAAAGATGAAAACCCAAGAAGGGAAAGAATCCTACTTGGGACTTTTTGTGGTGATGACAACTGATTATAGAAAGAACTGGTCAACTCTGATTTTGTTTCTTTTCTCTGTCAAGGAGAAGGCTCTTTGGACTGGAAAGGACAGAACAAAGCTGGTGAGAAAGGAGTTGATGCCAGAAGTATGTAGAAGGTAAAAGGGGGTCTTGAGGAGAGGCTGCATGATGGAGCACTGGGCGCAGAGCAGGAAAATCTGGGTATGGATTTTGCCTTGGGCACTTTCTAGTTGTGTAAACGTTCAAGTCAATTAACCTCTCCAAGTCTTAGTTTTACATCTGAAAATAGAATAATAATTAAAGCCCTTAGCTCACAGGGTGCCTGAGAAGCTTAATGCCTAGGCAAAAGGTGGCACTGGAGAGCTAGACAGGTTGAGCTCTCCATCACCCACCATCTCAGGAGACTTACTGAGCAGACCGGTGTGATTCATTTCCCCTCCCTTTCAGTGGGCAATTTCCCTCCCAAGCTTTCTTTCCCTCCCAAGCAAATTTCTCCCCCTCCCATCACCTGATGGCTTGCTTTTCAAAGCCAGGTTACAGACTACAAAAAAGAAATTGAAAATATCCTTCCTTCCTTCCTTCCTTCCTTCCTTCCTTCCTTCCTTCCTTCCTTCCTTCCTTCCTTCCTTCCTTCCTTCCTTCCTTCCTTTCTCTCTCTCACTCTCTCTCTCTCTCTCTCTCTCTCTCTCTCTCTCTCTCTCTCTCTCTCTCTCTCTTTTTCTCTCTCTCTCTCTCTCCTTCCTTCCTTCCTCTCTCCCTTTCTCACTCAAAATTTTATCTCTGAGATACATGTGTCCTAAATTCAGGCTAACCTTGTATAATACTGGTCTCTCCCCTTTGCCTGATTGTCTAAATTAGCTCCAAGCCCCCAAATCAGTTTTTGATAATCAAATAGTCTCGACTCTAAACAGGAAATTCTCTTTCTCTTTTCCTTCTGTTTGTAATTACCAAATGGAACACCCCCCCCACACACACACAACTTTACATTTCTGTTGATCAAAACAGCTTTAGAACATCTGCTGGCTTTAAAAAAAAACCCAGCAATTTTTTTAAAGAGACATAAATGCTTCCTAAGCCAGAGTAAAGCATCAGATTGGAACCGTACAATTAGACTTTCTGAAGAGAAGGAAAGGGGAATTGGAAGGAAGGTCATTAGTCTCTGTCTTCAGCTTGGATCAGCAGTGGAGGGTACACTATGGACATATTTCATGCTTGCACTGTCTTCCCTGCCCTAGGTCAAGACACCCAGCAGTTGCTTTTAACATCCCAATCTGCTCTCTACTTCCTCCTTCCCACTGCTTGCTTCTGCGTCCCCTTTTCTCACTTCCCCATCTCCCACCCACACGTGTCTGCTTTAAGGTCAGTGTCAATTGTATTCTGGGTAGTTTGCCCTGGGGTCAGATCCCCAAACCCTGAGTAGTTTAGGGAACCCTGGGAAGGTCATCTACCAGACGACAACACCTGCTGACTCCTTCCTTATCCCCACTTGCTCCACATCCAAGATTTTGGGCAGAACTCTGAAGGCTGAGTTACAACCATATATGAAGCGCTGCATAAATCATGAGTGTTTTCTGCATCCTAGCAATAGAAGGAAAAGAATTTAAGAATACCTCAAAGAACCAAACCTAATCAGTCAACACAATGCATTTCCCTCTTTAACTATAAGGCAAAGAGAGGGTAGGAAGAAAATCTTCATTTCAAAGTAAAATTATAATATTTTTGCATCCATTGATGTCCCTGATTGTTCTAGCGATAGTACAGTGAAAGAAGTGGAAGATGTAATTGCTGAGCACCATTATTGGTCTTTGAAAGATTATGAGGTGGGGTGACTAGGTAGCATAGTGAATAGAGCACAGGCCCTGGAGTTGGGAGGACCTGAGTTCAAATCCAGTCTCAGACATTTGACACTTACTAGCTGTGTGACTTTGGGCAAGTCACTTAACCCTGATTGCCTCCAAGAAAGAAAGGAAGATCATGAGGAAGGGGAGGAGCACTGTTATGTTGGTGAAAGGCTGATGCTGTACCAGTTTTCATAAAGGGAATAAAAACAGAACCCATTAACCAGAGGACAGTGAGATGGGTTTTGATTACTGGCAAAATTCTAGATTGTATTAGCCAAGAGATGGTTAGTGAAGGTCTAAAAAACCAATAATGACAAAAGGAAGATCATAATGAGCCAGCACGGCTTCATCAAGACAGGCAATGCCAGGCAAACCTTCCTCCCTTTCCTGAGCAGATTTTGTTGTTGGGCATTTCAGTCATGTCCAACTCTGTGTGACCCCATTTGGGGTTTTCTTGGCAGAGACACTGGGGTACTTTGACATTTTCTTCTCCAGCTCATTTTACAGATGAAGAAACTGAGGGAAACAGAGTTAAGTGACTTGCCCAGGGCCACATAGCTAGTAAGTGGCTGAGGCTGGACTTGAACTCAGGTCTTTCAGACTCCTGGCCCCATGCTCCATCCACTGCACCACCACCTTGATTGCACCTGTATTCTTTAGCATTTTTCTCAGTGAGTTGGATAAAGGCATATACATGGAATGCTTATTAAATTGGTAAACAATAAAACTGGGAAAGATGGCTAATGCACTGAACGAAATAATAAAAAAGATTTTGGCAGGCCAGAACGTTGGTCTGGATTAAATGAGATTCTATTTAATGGGAACAAGTCAGTAATTCAATAAGCATTTATTAAGTGTCTTCTATGTGCCAGGCATTATGCTAAATGCTGGAGATACAAAGAAAGACAAAAAAAAAATAATCCCTGCTCTTAAGGAGCTCACAGTCCATACTTGGCTCATTAGTCTTATATTTGGATTGGAAAAATTAGTTTCACAAGTCAAAACAGTTTGTCTAAAAAAAATTGGGGGATTTTAGTGAATTGTTAGCTCAGAATAAATTAATAGTGTGCTATGACAGGTAAGAAAGCAAATATCATCTTAGTTGTACTCACCAAAGGATCTATGAAGCTGGAGGAGGCAATTCCCACGTTTTTACACATCTTCAATTTTTCACCTCAATAAGCATTTATTAAGCACTTATGATGTGCCTGGCACTGGGATACAAATACAAAAAGAAAGAGTCCCTTCCTTCAAGGAGCTTACAGTCTGATGGGGGAAGACAAGGCACAAAAGGAAGCTAAAGAGGGGTGAAGCTCTAGGGGGTGGCAACTGAGGCCCAGAGTGTTTAAATGACTTGCCCAAGGTCATGTAGCTAGTCTTCGGCAGAGCTGGGTTTCAATCCCAGGTCCTCTGATGCCAGTGCAGAAGGAATCAGGGATAGTTAGCTTGGAGAAGAAAAGACATAGTATTTGAAGGTCTGTGGTATTGTAGACAGATGAGATTTCTTCAGCTTGGTCCTAGAGGGCTAAATCCCTACTGAAGAGAGGGTGGAAGTTGTAAAATGAATATCAATCAATTAATCCACAAGCATTTATTAAGCACCCACTACATACTAAATGACTGGAGGAGAGAATGAGACTGATGACTTTGCCTCACTTAAATCCAATTCACTTGCAAGTCAAGACATCACCTTCCTGATATCAGTCTTCTTTGAGAATGAAGGACAAACAACAACAACCTACAAGCATTTATTAAGCACCTACTATATACCAAGTACTGTGCTAAGTGCTGGGGATAGAAAGAGAAGAAAAGAGAGAGAGAGAGACAATCCTTGTCCTCAAGGAGCTTACAGACTATTGAAAGAGACAGCAAGGACATCTTGTAAGTATATGTGTAGAACATGGACAAACAGAATACAAGATAGTCTAAGGAAGGAGAGCTTGTTCGCCTTTGGTCTTGCCACTGGACTGCGATATTCTGGAGAAGAGAGTGAGGCTGATGACTTTGTGCAGCTCTGCCTCCCTTAAATATCATTCATGCCCAAGTCAAGACATCACAGTCATGACATCACTGGTCCTCCTGAGCATGACAGCAACAATATCAGCCGACTGAAGGCACCAGAAAAGGCTTTATGCAACAGGTGGGAGTAGAGCTGAGTCACGAAGGAAGAGAGGGTTCCTATGGAGCTCAAAGTCTTCCAAGACACTCAGCCTAATCCTCTTTCTACTTCCCAGCCCCACCACCCTTCAGTTTCCCTTTTCCTGGTGCTAGCTGAGCTATGACTAACTGAATTTGAACAAAATGGAAGAGAGTTCTAGAACTCCATGAGCTCTTAACTATAATGGACCCAATGGTTCAGGGAAAGTAATCTAAATGCAAATCCTTTCGATTGGGTTTGCTCCTAGCAGTTATGGTTGTTAGCTTTGGAAATAGACTTGCATCTAAATAGATTAAATCTATTTCCCAGAGGCTCTGAGTGAGAGGGGTGGGACCATGTGAGAACTGAGGGAAGTGGGTGGAGGTGGAGGGAAAAGGGAAGGTGGGTGCAGCTAATGGACCTCAGCAATGTAGTGAGGATTTTTGGCACATTCTATTTGGTATCAAATTACACATGCAATGTGCACCTGGATTCTGGCCCTGCTCTATACTTCAGGTCATTGTAGTGGGAAATGCAGTAGCTTTGTTAAAAGAGGTCTCTGGCCAGGCAATCCAGATGACTGTTGAAATGCCTAGCTGGCACAGATAGTACATATGAAGGCAATGCACAAAAACAGACTCGTAACTGAGGTCTGCCAAGCAGGGGCAAGCACGTATGGGGTGGGGGGAGGGGGGGGTCAAACACATATGGCCAATCACATAAAACAAGTGAGGTATCTGCTGAGTCATGGCAGCCGGTTGCTTGGCTCAATTTTACATATTACATGAGGTCTTTGCACGGTTTGCCTTTGATGCCTGCAGGCAAGTTTAGGTGTATTCACCTAGATCCTAGGGTGTAAATTGTGAATTCATCCAGACCTAAAGATGTAATAAATTGTGCTGAAAATTCATGACCTGTGACATTTTAATATTGTTTAGATCTGAGAAGGGAAATATCTACTGTGTCTATTTCTATTAAAACCACCCCAGTCTTGGGATAACATTTAATGTATCCTGCCTGGGACAAAACATCACCTTCACTGCTTGTATTTAATAAACACAACATTGATAGAGCTTTATTTTATTTTATTTTATTTTATTTTATTTTTTATTTTATTTTATTTTATTTTATTTATTTTTTGCTAGAGTTAGGAGTAAATTGTCAAGTACCGAAGAAAGCAGAAACCTTAAAAATGAGTCTTCAAAACTTGCCTTATTGGACTTCACTCCCCCAGGCCTCTAGGTGACACAATGAGAGACTTGGAGTCAAGGAGACCTGATTTCAAATCTTGATTTAGATACTTATCTGCTGTTATGACCCCGGGCAATTTAACTTCTGTCAGTCAACTAACCTCATCTGTAAAATGGGGATTATAATAGCACCTATTTTAAAGGCTTGTTGAAAGTTTCAAGTAAGATAACAGATTTAAAGTGCTTTGTAAATCATATGCACATATGTGTATATGTGATTTACCATTATGCGCACCATATCTATGAAATACCATATATAGTATAGTATATATGTGTATATGCATATATACAGAGTATAGTATATACAGTATCATATACATACACACAATATGCACACATATATACACAATACACATGTATGCATACACATACATACATGTATACATACACACATATATAGATATCTATGTCATCTACTAGTGGGGCGGCTAGATGGTATAGTGGATAGAATGCCAGAAATCTGCAAGACTTATCTTTATGAGTTCAAATCTGGCCTCAGACACTTATCAGCTGTGTGACCCTGGGCAAGTCACTGAACTCTGTTTGCCTCAGTTTCCTTATCTGTCAAATGAGCTGGAGAAGGAAATGGCAAACCCCTCCAGTATCTTTGCCAAGAAAACCCCAAATGGGGTCAGGAAGAGTTGTATATGACCAACAAGAACATGCTAGCTATTATTTCTTGTGAAAACAGAAGGTTCAGTAAATCGGTAAAGATGGGCCCCCACCCAACAGTCAATCATGTGAGGCCTATGAGTAGACAGACACTTGGATATGCTATTGATGTAGCTATGAATTGCTTTCTTAAGTCGCTTCTTGCAGTGTTATTTGTGCCCAGTGAATCATCAGAAGAGAGTATAGGTTATTCATTTAGGTGAGTCTTGGGAGGGTCTCTGTTAAGTCTTGCATGGATGCCCCAGGAAGATAGTAGACTTCTCTCTTGGTGATTTTAGGTCATTATGCCTGAGTATGGAGTCACCAATCACCACTAGTCTCTCCTTCTTCTTCCTGCCTGGATGGTCTTTCTCCCTATAGTTTCTGTGCCTTTACTTCATCTTTCCTTGGAGGACAAACCTATTTTCTCCTCAGAGCATCTTGCTCCCTCCTTCCTAAGAAGTCTCTAAGCACCCAATTATCCTTTTCTTTACTTCTCCTCTCCTTCACACCCCTCCCCATACCTTCATCCCACTTTCCCTATCCTCATATTGCATTCAGAGAAAGCCTCCGCTGATTGAAGGATAAAGAACATTTGAAGGGGGCAACGAGGTGGCTCAGTGGATAGAGCACCAGCCCAGGAGGACCTGAGTTCAAATCCGGCCTTTGACACATACTAGCTGTGTGACCCTGGGCAAGTCACTTAGCCCCATTGCCTAGCCCCCCCCCCAAAAAAAAAATTGAAGCCTTGAGGAGGCAATGGGTCCAAAAATCAGCACTTTAGTTCTATTTCTTTAGCAATGTTTTTAGTAATATCAAATGCTTTAGACCTCAGAGATCATGTCCTGTTCAAGCTGAAAGTCTCTCTTTGAGGGACTATTTTCATGTTTGTTAACAACTTGCCAGAAACCATTTCCATTTGAAATATGGAGGTCCAGATGGTTGAGATCTGAAACTGAGGAAGCCAGCCAGTTCTAGTTAGGAAAGCATCTAAGTGAAGTGGATTGTTGCCCAGTTGTATTTAATTGAGCCTCATTTAATCGGAATAGAATGAATTCAAGAGGAAAATGTATCTATGCTAGAAAAAAAGATCCATGTAGCAAAATATTGCTAACAATAAATACCTAGGGAGGGTGTCTGCCTTATTATAAAAATAATCCTCCCTCCCCCTACAAAAGAGTCATATGTAGAAAGCTATAGAGTTCTAAAATACAGAACTGTGAAATAGTCATTTCTGTAATTTATGGAGTCATTGAAGTGGGGCGGAATGGGCATTGTTGCAATCAACTGTTGACAGGCAGTTGTTGCAATCAATGGACTCGTCTCATTTCTGGTCAAGCCTGAATACGGGGTCTCAGCATCAACTGGAAATGGTTTTAAGACTTCAGGCTGGGCCAAATGACTCCTAGTTTCTAGTTTCTGTTTTCTCTTTAATTAGACCAAGGTGAATCTATTTGAATAATGGATTACACTGTTCATTTCCTCTGCGTTCCCTTCTGGGATACAAATGAAAGCTATTTGTACTTCATGGAAAAAACCTCAGAGAGAAGGGTGGAATGTTAATTAAAGGGAGGGGTGAGTACTTTCCCCCCAAGCTTTCAAGAAATTGTACTTCTTCCTTGAATGTTACTCCCTCTCCCCCACTACTCGCTAAAACTAGGTCGCCTGTGCCCAGCCTCCTCCGATTTTCTGAATGGGCTGCACTGTCGTTTTTTTTTTTCTTTTTAAGTTTCTGATCTCTTCCTACCATATTCTCTACAGCCAGAATACCTCTATGCTCCCATCGGCTTTCTATTCATTCTTCAGGCCTGGCTCAAATGCTACCTTCTCCTTAAAAATCTTTCATAAACATTCCAACTGGCAGTGGTTTTTTCCCCCCTACCATTGGGTTCCATAGAACTTTTTGGAAAGAATTACAAAATTTCAGAGCTGGGAGGGACTTTGGTGGCCATCCAGTTCACCCTACCCTTGACAAAGAATTCCCTTTATACGGACAAATGGTCTTCCAGTCCTTGATTGAAGACTTCCAATAGCAGGTTGCCTCTTGAAATGATATATTTTTCTATTTCATTATTTTGGCCACCACACGTTACTTTTAAAGTGAACTAAAGCAGTCTCTGTCAAATGTCAATTTAAGGGACTTACTTTGAGACTCTAACTTTCAATAAACATCTGTAATTTACTGCTTCTGCTATGGTGAGTGCACTTGCTAAGAACTAAAATTTATAAATTTTTTTGGAGTGTTTGAACAGGAGAGAAAAACCTATGTGTTGCAGCTTACTGGAAGTCTTCAGTCAAGGAATGTATAGTCACTATCTCCTGAGTATGTGGACCCTTCTCATATACATCTAGGCAGCTAGATGGCACAGTGGCTGGACCTACAGCCAGGAAGTCCTGAGTTCAAACCTAACCTTAGATATTAACTACCTGTGTGACTCTGGGCAAGTCACCTCATCACTACCTGCCTCAGTTTCCTTAATTGCAAAATGAGGATAATAATAGCACCTACTTTCCCGGGTTGTGGTGAGATGTTCATAAAACATTGCAAATCCTAAGGCGCTAGTCAGGTTCCCCACCCTTGTACTATATAAATGCCAGCT
Organism: Phascolarctos cinereus; assembly: GCF_003287225.1. NCBI lineage: Eukaryota > Metazoa > Chordata > Mammalia > Diprotodontia > Phascolarctidae > Phascolarctos > Phascolarctos cinereus. Next base: position 712,991,578 of record NW_027555847.1, read on the forward strand.
ATCATTATTAGGACATTTTTCCTAAAATTGAACTTAAATTAATCTCTTTGCAGTTTTTACTTATTGTACCTGGTTGTACCCTCTGGCATCAAATAGAATAAGAATTCCTTGGGATAGTTCATATACTTAAAGAATCATCATGTCTACAACAAGACTTCTTTTCTTCTGGTAAAACTTTTCTAATTTCTTCAGTCAATCATCATACTCCTTAAGTCAAAGCCCTCTTCCGTCCAGGTTGTCCTCTCTTTGATGCTCTCCAGTTATTATTATTATTTATTTATTTTTTTTTTGGTGAGGCAATCAGGGTTAAGTGACTTGCCCAGGGTCACACAGCTAGTAAGTGTCAAGAGTCTGAGTCTGGATTTGAACTCAGGTCCTCCTGACTCCAGGGCATATGCATTGTACCACCTAGCTACTCCCTTTCCATTTACTGATATATTTCTTATGCTGTGTTACCTAGAAATGAACACAATATTACAGATGTGGTATAGTCAGGAGAGAATGAAGTGGAACCATCACCTCCTTAGAAGCCCAAGATCACAATGGCATTTTACTGGCTGATTTCCCTAGTGAATCATATTGGGGGTTAAAGTATATTTAGACCCCAGGTTCTTTGTCAGATGAACCGCCGCTTAGCTATACCTCTCCTATTTTGTACCGAGGACCACAGAAACATGGATTTAGAACTAGAAGACACCTTAAAGGTAATTCAGTCTTCCCCTTATTTTACAGATGAGAAGCCTGAGGCTGAAAGAGATTAACTGACTTACTCAAGGTCACACAGTTAGCAAGCTGCATTGAGATTCAAACTCAGGTCCTTTGACTTTAAATTCAATGCTTTGTTCACAGCATTGTGAAAAATCACAGCTGATTTTTTGAACTCAAGAATAAGACTTTATATTTATGCCTATCAACTTTCATCCTAGATTTGGCTCAATGTTCTACCTTCTCAAAATGGTTTTAGATCTCAACTCTCTTGTGCATTATGTTAGTTATTCCTTCCATCTTCCTGTCATCTACATATTTGATGAGAGTGACATTTAGGCCTTTGTCTAAGGCACTGCTAAAAATATTAATCCACTTATGCAAAACACAGAACCCTTGGGCAGTCGACTGAATACCTCTTCCCCGTGGACATTAAGCTATTCATGAATACTCTTTGGGTCCATCTATTCAATAATTTCTGAATCTATTTCTGTGTATTATCAAGTCTGTTTCTATCCGTCTTTTCCCACAAGAGTATAGATCCTTGATCAAATACTTTGCTAACATTTTGTTAAACGAGATCTACAGAATTCTCTTAAATTCATAGATTTAACAACCCTATCCAAAGATTAGTCTGTCATGGTCTGTTCTTGACCATCTTTCAATTTGTATTATATTTTTTCTATTCCTTACTTATTTCTTCTATATGATACTGCATGCCTTTTAATGATGAGAATGTTCTATATCTCCTCCAGAGTATATGCACACACATACATATATATGTGTGTATATATATATACAAACATACACACACATACATATAATATGCCTAGGTGCTTGATAATTGAATGTTTTGTGACAGAACAAATGAATGATTGATTTCAATAGAAATTCAACGTTGACAGGAATGTTAGAAATTGGCAATACGTAGGTCTGTTTCACCTACCCAAGCATTCCTAGAAATATTTACAGATTTTAGTTCACAGTAAGCTCATTCATCATAGCAGTAATGGTAGAGTACAAATGTTTACTGACATTTAGAGCCCCCAGGTAAGCCTCTTAAATTGACATTTGACAGAGGCTACAACTAGTTTGGCCTTAAATATAAAGTGTGGTAGCCAAAATAATGAAATGGAAAATGTGAAAATTCAAGCCAACTTAATACAGAAATCATGAACTTGATAAACATACAGGAAAAGGAAACTAGCATAGGGCTCCTAATGGGCAGGGAAATTATCCATGAAGACTTGGAAAGCAGTAAGAGAAGTATAAAGGAAAGTAACATTCTCTCCTGCTCATTCTCAGTCACATGTTAGCCTCTGGGAGATGAAGGTCATCCAAATTTCATACACTCATGGAATTTTGTGATTAATTTGCCTTCTCAATAGCTGGGCATGTCACTAGAGAATGGTCATGGATTCAGAGAATCTAAGAGTTGGAAGCGACCCTGAAGCCTAGTATTACACAGGATGCCAGCACTGGCAAGTACCTTAGAATTGTAGAATTCAAGATCATTAGAATGGGAAGGTATTTTAGAGATCATATAGGTCTCAACCACCTCATTTTATTAATGAAAAACTTCGGTAAAGAGAGGTAAAGATTCTTGTCCAAGGTTACAAAGTGAGTTGAGCCAGGACCAGAACTCAGGTGTCTTGACTCCCTGCCCAATTTCCTTTCCCCTATAATAGGGGTGGGGAACCTGCAGCCTTGAGGTCTTAAGGGCCTCACTTGAGGACCTCTGCACTAACCCACGCCATCCTTAGGGTTCAGCTTGTATCCTTATTGGTATACTAATCTTGCCAAAAGATCGTATTAGTATTGCAGTAACCAAAACTGCCTTCCTACATCTCCCTACACACTTGGATTAGGTCTGGTAATAATTAGCTTTTTATTTTAGTAAGACAGCTAGGTGGCCCAGTGGGTAGAGTGCTGGAGTCAGGAAAACTTGAGTTCAAATGTGGTCAGCTGTGTGACCCTGGGCAAGACACTTACCTGTGACTGCCCGAGTTTCTTCATCTGTAAAATGGGGATAATAACAGCCCCTACCTCCTAAGTTGTTGTGAGGATCTGGGGGTATAATATTTGCAAAGATCTTCGCAAATCTTAAAACTCTAGAGATGTCAGCTATTATTGTTTTATATTCCTCAGTGAAATACAAATGTCTTTTTTCACTGGAGAAATTTTTGCAATGAGACTAATGCATGTTCCATCCTGAGATTGCCCCCAGGGGGCTTTGGCGATCTTGAAACAACATTGTTGAACTCATCCCACCTTTCACACGTGTACATCCACCCTCTTCTCTCCAATATGGCCTCACCCTCCTTCAGGACTTTATCACCTCATCACCACCCTGCGTTATTATAATTACCTCCTAACTAGCCACTCTACCTTCCTTGTTTCCCCTCTCCAATCCATTCTTCCCAGGTAGCCACTATAATAAGCTTCCCAAAGCTCAGGTCTGACCATGTCTTGTTGTCTTTTATCTCCAGTGGTTAACATAGTGCCTGGCATACAACAGGCACTTAATAAATGCTTGTTTGTTGATATTATTTGCCTTTCTAATGTCACAATCATTTCTAAATATCTCATACCCCCAGCACTGAAACCTTCTTTGTAACTAAGAAAAAATAGTTTAGCAAAAACAATCAATGAGGGGCAGCGAGGTGGCGCAGTGGATAGAGCACCAGCCCTGAAGTCAGGAGGACCCGAGTTCAAATCCGGCCTCAGACCAAACACTTGACACTTACTAGCTGTGTGACTCTGGGCAAGTCACTTTACCCCAATTGCCTAAAAAGAAAAAAACTGCAACCCCTCCCCCAAACAATCAATGTTTTGACTGTAACTGACACTGTATACAGCATTCTGGTCCTTAGTCCCCCACCTCTCTGCTGAGAGGAGATGAATGAATGGAATAAGCATTTATTAAAGCACCTACTATGTGTCAGGCACTGGGCTAATGTGCTTCACGAATAATACCATGTTCACTTTACACTAGTGTCTCATTTGATCTTCATAACAAGCCTGTAAGGTCGGTGCTGTTATTTTTGTTGTTGTCGAGTTGTTTCAATTGTGTCTGACTCTCTGTGACCCCATTTGGGGTTTTGAGTGGTTTGTCATCTCATTGTACAGATTTGGAAACTGAGGAAAACAAGGTTAAGGGACTTGCTCAAGATCACACAGCTAGTTTCTGAGGCCAGATCCTCAGATTTGATTTGAACCCAGATCCTCCTAACTCCAGGGCTGGTGCTCTATTCACTGTACCACCTAGCTGCCCTAGGTGCTGTTATCTCCATTTACAGTTAAGGAAACTGAGGCGAACAGAGGTCACAGCTAGTAAACTTCTGAGGTGGGATCTGAACTCAGTCATTTCTGATTCCAGGTCTGGCACACTGGGCCACCTAGATAGATATAGTTCATTGTGTTTTCTACAGGATCAAGAATTGAGTTTTTCATTCCCTCCTCTGAAACCGTCACCGTCCCCCTAGTTCTTAAAGGCTATAAAAGAAATTCCTGAACTTGACGTTTTTGACCCTGTGCAATCTGGCTCCAACCTCCCTTCCCCAGCCTTGTTCTCGACACTCCCCCTTCACATGCTCGGGCCAGGCTCCACCACGAGCTTTTCCTCAGTTTTGTTCTGTCCCCTGTGCATTGGCCCAGATCATCGCCTCCTCTGAGAGGTTACTTGAAGAAGGAGACCCTCCTGTGTCCACTTCCTTATTTGTGCTAGTTTTCGTCTCCCTTCTGATTGTTTTTGCTCCATCCTTCCTGGTGTGACATCTCCCTCCCTAAATCTGCTTAGATCACCTTGCTTATGGGCTTTGCTTGTGTCACTCTAAAGTGTAGACTTACGTGACCACATTCCCTTCTCTCCTGCTTTATTAGATTATGAGTTCTTCATGGGTTGGCAACCTCAAGCTTTGTCGGTTTGTTTGTTTGTTTTTTCTGTTTTTATCTTTAGGCCTCAGCAAAGGGCCTTGTGTCTAGCACTCAACCTAACAAATTGTTTTTTCCACTGAATCATGTCCTTAGCCCTTCCTCATTCAATTGGAATTACATTCTTCTGGGTCTCTTTACAGAACGAAATGGATGAAAACACCACCACTAATTTCCACTGCCAGAAACCTGAATTGGATCAGCGGTCCCTAATAATAGCTGCATGACCCTGATTTGGGTTTGGATTCTGGCTTTGCAGGGAGATTTCTGTTTCCAGAGACTCTCAGAACCCATTATTACAAAGGCTTTGCATGGTAAATAATGACCAACTAGAGAAAAAAAAAATTGTTAAATTATTCATTCTCTTTGTGCCTAGCATATTGATTCAATTCACTTACCTTGATGCAACAAGTATTTACTGAACATCCACCCACGTGTGCCCAGCAGGTGGGAGGTACATAAGTAAGAAGCAGGCTGTTCTGGAAAAGCAAGTGAATGATGTCGATGGAGGCTGGGGGTGGGAGAGGGAGACAAAGTGTACATAGGTGGGAGATGAGTGAACCATGTACAAATGATGCAGAATTCAGGCTGAAAAGTATGTTACAGCTTATGAGTGTCTGGGTTCACAAAGCAGAGGAAGGCTAGCCTGATCTTGCTATAGAAGAATGTTGTCTCTGGTAGAAAAGTAGCTTGACGTGCTGTCACCTCACTGATGCTCACTGCTCCCCTTCTTTTCATGGGTTTCCCCGACTTAATCTGCACCGATCTTCAGGCTTTGGACCATCGCTAGGAATGTTTTCTGACTCCTACCCCACCCTTGGGCTTGGTTACATCACAAACACTGACTTGACCCTGCCTAATATTTGGTTTATTTCCGTGGATCGTGGCTTGGATCATGCCTAGAGCTCAGCACAGTTCCTGGTAAATAGTAGGCACTTAATAAATGCTTTTTTTTTTGGACCGACTGGCTCTTTTACAAGGAAGTTTTTTTCACTAGTCCCTTCCTCCCCAGAACATCCTTCTGCCATCCTGGTCCACTTCTGCCCTTAGTGAGTGTCTTTGGGGGCCTCCAGTTTGGGGATGGGCCCAGGCCGATCATGTTTCACTCCCCTACTGGCGATGCTTCTGGCTCTTCAGACCTCACCACTAGGCTCTTAGTACAGATGCCATCTCCTCTGCCCCTTCCCTCCTTTCACCTCTCTTTGATGGGTCGCCTTCCCATTCGCAAGTAGAATGTAAGCTCCCTGAGGTCAGGGACTGGCTTTCTTTTTGCTTGTGTTTGTATTCCCACTTGCTTGTGCACTGGCTAACTGATTGATCCATACTAGATGTTTGTGTAACCTGAGCCCCAAAGCCCATTGGTATGAGACTCTCTCCTCATTGGTGGAGATCAATGCCCTTTGTGTGAGGAACAAGGTGGAGCTGATAGGGGTGGGGTGCTGGTTGGGGGGGAGATGGAGAAGGGATAGAGAGAGGTAAAGGGAGGAGTAGAGAGAGGAAGAGAACGAAGAGAGAGAGACAGAGAGACACAGAAAAGAAATGTCTTCTTTTCAATCTCTTTGGGCTATTCTATCTTCCAGTGTCAAGAAAGAAAACACCTGGGATTCCAACCTCTTTTCAGGGACATGAAGATTCCCATAGATTCTGGGAAGAGGCTGACATGTAGAACTTCAATCATCTCCCTAGCCCCAGCTTACTACACTAGAGACTTCAGGGAATTTCTGCTTGGGTGACATCTGGGACTCTCTCTCTCTCTCTCTCTCTCTCTCTCTCTCTCTCTCTCTCTCTCTCTCTCTCTCTCTCTCTCTCTCTCTCTCTCTCCCCCTCTCTGTCTGTCTGTCTGTCTCTCAGCTCATTTACTTCGTGTATTGTCTAGTGTATTTTGTATTGTCCAGTATACATTCTCATTTGTATACTTTCTTTCATTTCTGATTTGCTATGAACTTAGATAAATGGGTTTCTTCACTACTTGTTCTGTGTCTTTATTACAGAACTGGTATTTGGTGGCAAGGGAGTGAGAAGCTTTGGGGTCCTCCTTTCTCCATTAAAGAACAGCAATCAGAAGTTTAGCTTGAACATAAAAATCACATCCTTTAGACTAATAACATTTAAGACAGCAAGTAGATAGAATTCTAGCCCTCTCTTTGAGGTGCGCAGAGGAGCCTCTTGCCCTAACCTCCTGCTTCCCTTCCTGGCAGGAATTGAAATCTCCCTTAGAGAAAGGTGGGGGAGGGGACATTAGAGATGTTTATTCTTACCACCCTTTGAGCCACACACATGAACCCACTTGATCCGTGTGACCTTGGGCAAATCACTTAACCTTCTAAGGCACCAGGAGACCAAGACCTTTAGTAACAGAAGAGTTTCAGGTCTTTATCAGCAGAGGGATTTTCCACATCAGAAATTCCCCACACAGATAAATCCGCAAGTCTAGATCAAAAACAAACAAACCAAAAAAACCCTCCAGCATTTAGAAACACAGCTCAGCCGCACTCTCACAAATTAAGCATTCTGCCATCACTTACTTCATCAAAAAAAAAGCAAACACACACACGCACACACACACACACACACACACACACACACACACCAAACACAAAATGGATTATGATCATCCTGCCTCAGAATTCCACAGTTGGAGGAGAGCCCAGTGGCCAACTGGTCCAATTTATATCCAAAAAATAAATGACTAAACAAAATTCTCTCTACAGCATCCCAGTGAGTAGTCCTTCAGCCATGATACTTGTCCTGCTAAACTTCAGAGGACTTGGCTACAAGCCTGAAGCAGAGCTACTAAGAGCTACTAAAGAACTTCATGAGATTAGGTTTATGTGGGTGATACACTTCAAAGCAATGCCAGGGGATAATCCACAGCAGAGCCAGAGAACCCAAGAGTCAGAGATCTAAGAGTCCGAAAGGACCTCAGAGGATGTTTGGCCCAACCCACCCATTTTACAGATGAGAAAACTTAGGCCTGTGGAGGGGCAGTGACTCACACAGATGTACATGTCAGAGCTCAAATTCCAGCTGAATTTCCATGTTCTCAGGTTCACTGTCTGAGAAAACAATGACTGCACCCATCTAGGTCATTCTGAACTCTCTGTAACTGGGAGTTCATTTAATCAACTGAGACAAATTTGAATCAACCCAAACCAAAAGTATTTTTTGAAGAATTTGGTATTCAAAAATTCTAGGAATGACTATTACAGTTTATTAAGGAAGCAAGTGTTCTTCAGGAATGGCTATTCAATTACATGTTGTGTCTAGTGCAGAACTAATACTGGCCCATCTTTCCTTTTCATGCATCTATCCTGTTAAAAAATCTTATTATTTTTCCCAACTATGTGTAAAAACAATTTTAACATTCTTTTTTTTTTTTTCAAATTTTGAGTTCCAAATTCTCTCCTCTCCCCTCCTCCTCATCAGTGAGAAGGCAAGTAATTTGACATAGGTTATACCTGTGTAGTCATGCAAAACACATTTCCATGTAAGAAATTCTGTGAAAGAAAACACAGACAAAAATAACCCCAAGAAAAAAGAAGTGAAGATAAAGTATCTTAGATCTGCATTCAGGCTCTACCAGTTCTTCCTCTGGAGATGGACAGCACCTTTCATCATAAGTCCTACAGAATTGTCTTGGATCATTGTATTGCTGAGAATAGCTAAGTTATTCATAATAGATTATCAAACAATATTGCTGTTATGTAGAATGTTCTCCTGGTTCTGCTCATTTCACTTTGTATCAGTTCATGTAAAATTTTCCATGTTTTCCTGAGAGCATCCTGCTCATCATTTCTGTTTTTTTTTCCCACTTAATAATATTTCATTTTTTCCCAATTACATGTAAAGATAGCTTTCAGCATTCGCTTTTATAAGATTGTTTTCTTTCCCCCTCCTTCCCCTCCCCCTTCCCCAAGAGAGCAAGCCCCTTTCCAGACTCTTCCTCTATTCACATTACTTGACAACCTTTCCTTCTCTAAGTTTCATTCTCTCCAAACTTATGACCTATTCCAAAGTCTCAATGAGTTCAATGTTTGACTCACAGTCTCCCTCTTAACCCCAACTTCTGCCTTCATGGTTTTTGTTGCTCAGCCGTTTTCAGTTGTATCTGACTCTTCATGACCCCATTTGGGATTTTTTTGGCAAAGATACTGGAGTGGTTTGTCACTGCCTTCTCCAGCTCATTTTACAGATGAGGAAACTGAGGCAAACAGGGTGACGTGACTTGCCCAGGGCCACACAACTAGTAAGTGTCTAAGGCTGAATTGGAACCTAGGAAGATGAGTTTTCCTGACATAAGGCCTTGTGTGCTGTCCGCTGCACCAAGCTGCCCTCATGCTAGGGGTCTAACAAAATACATTCTGATGCTTCTTAGCTTCCTAGTTTCTCAGTCTGCTCAGCTCCTGTGACCCACTCTCCCATGTGACCTCAACCACACAGAGGGATGGTCTTACCTTTGGTCTATGCCATCACTCACAAGGATTTCACTTCCAGGGTTCAAGGTCTCCGATCACAATCTTTTGTCATGCCATCTTTCCCTATTCTTCATTTTTCTTATACCTGTTGTTCATCAACCCCACTGTGATCTCCAATCCCTCCATCCCTGAGTCCTTTCCCAGGGTATCACCCCAGCTCCGGCTTCACTCTCCTTCCTTCCCAGCCTTGACCCCTTTCTGAATCCCTTGCTCCTTTGTCCAGGCCTCTGCCAAATCCAACCCTGGATGACTCCTATCTTCCACCATCTCTGTTTCAATTCACTGTACTTTTAAACACAGTCAGAAATCATACAATCGTGCCGACTGGATCCATTACAAATGTATGGAGTAATAACCTCAGCTGGGCCCTAAATTCAGCAAAGAAATTATTCTACTCTTCCCTAAAGAGTTCTCTATTGTATTCACCTCTGCAACTATTCCTTCTTTTCTTAAGTCTCCTGTACCCCAACTCTCTACGTTGAGGACATCACCCTTGTACTTAATTGGAAAAATGGAGTCCAGTTGCCACAGGCTCCTTCTTTTTCCCTTCTCAGTTCTCATCCCCTGACATTACCTTCCACCGTCTCCTCCTTCATTCCTGTTTTGGGTGATGACATGGTCCTTCTGCTTGCTAAGCCAATCCCATTTCACATAGCTTTAATGCCACCCCATCTTCTCCGGAAGATTGTCCCTATCATTATTTCCTTTTTCTCTAATCTTCAGTGTCTCCCTACATATTCGTTTCTTCTCTGTGCCTATAAACATGCCCTAATTTCCCCTATCCTAAAAAAAAAAAAACCCACACTAGATTCTTCTATCCCTGCTAAGCATCAACCTAAATTTTTCCAACCTTCCTAGGCTAAACTCATTGAAAAAGCCGTCTATACTTAGCAGATGTGATTCATTCCCTTGCCTATGTTTCCTTCTTTCCTCTGACTCTACCATGGCCTGGGTGCAGGCCCTTAACACCTCATGCCTGGTCTATTGCCATGGCCCAATGGTGGGTCTCCCTGCTACAAGTCCCTCCCCCCCCACTCCATTCCCCACTCAGCTATCATAGTGATTTTTCTAAAACATGGTTCTAACGAGCAGATGCTCTACTCAATACACCCCAGTGGTTCCCTATCACCTCCAAGATCAAATATAAACTCCTCTATTGGGTTTTCAAAGCCCTTCATAACCTGTGTCCACCTGCCCTTATACATTATGTCCTATATTCCCTCATATACCATTTTGTCCCATGATACTGGCTTCCTTGCTGGTCCTGGAACAAGACAATCTACCTCCTGAGTCCAAGCATCTTCACTGGCTGTCCATTTGTCTGTAATGCACTCCCTCCTCATCTCTGCCTCCTGTCTTCCTCCAAGTCCCAGCGAAAATCTGACCTTCTACAGGAAGCCTTTCCCAACTCTCCCCCCCCCCCCAGTGCCTGCCCTATGGATTATTTCCAATTTATCCTGTAAATAGCTTGTTTGTCTATAGTTGTTTGCATGTTGTCTTCCCCAATGAGATTTGGAGCTCCTTGAGAGCAGCAGATTGTCTTTTACTTTTCTTTGTATCCCCAGCATTAATCACAGTGCCTGGCACATAGTAGGTACTTTAAATGCCTAGTTACTGCCTAATAGCTCTAGTAGGGCTTACCAAGATAGAAAAGCTTTAAGTACTGTTCTAGAAACAGACAACATTTCTGTGCCAGCCTAGCTAAGTTATGAGATGCTCCTAACCTGAATATTGGCCTCTAGGTAATTACTTTTTTTTTTGGGGGGGGGAAGATCACTGCAACTCATGAAAACGGTTTACTGTGACATGAAAGTGTTGGGACCTCCATTGGTGGAAGGTGCCCCCACATCATTGAAATCACGAGTCTTTGAAAAATGGAGGTATTGGGATTCTTAGTCTTATATAACAAGTAAGCTTTCTCATCCCATTCTAAAGTCTCTAAATGCTCAAGCCTTCTGGGAATCCTGGTAGTCAGACTGTTCCTTTTAAGACAAATACTGCAGTAAAGATAATTGGAAAGGAAAGAGACGTAATAGAAGAAAGAATGGATGTGGAATGAACAAAAGCCTTTGCTTTGACCAAACTAATATTTGGAGCTTGAATAGTACAGGCTATTGACTCCAGTAAGTTGAGTTCTTAACAACTGGAATGAATGTGAAAGAAAATTAGAAAGTGGGGACACAGCTTTAATGGACTGTGCTTTCTCTGATTAAATTTTTTTTTGAGTGGAGGCAACTCTTTGCTGAAAGCCAAAGGCACTTTTT
>NW_027555847.1:713007954-713350454 GCF_003287225.1 Phascolarctos cinereus
GGGAGGAGGAGGAGTAAAAGGTTTGGGACAGACTATTAAGGGCTTTAAAAGCTAAACATAGGAGTTTACATTTTATCCTAGAATCAACAGTGAGCTACTGGGATTTATTGAGGAGGGGAGTGACTGGTGTAGATCTGAGCTTAAGCAAAATTATTCTGGCAGCTGTGTAGAGACTCAAGACTTGAGGCAGGAAAACCAACCAGGAGGCAGATGCAGTTGCAATGTGAGAGGCCGAGGGAGCCTGAACTGAGGTGGTGGCTGAGAGAGTGAAGGGATTGGATGCAAGAGATGTTGTGGGAGTACGATGTCATCTCTTGCCTCTGTCCCTTTGCATAGGCTATCTCCCACAAAGAGAGCCTAGTTCTCCTTCACCTCTACCTCCCAGGATCCCAGTCTTCCTTTAAAGAATGGAGTGGCTGCCATCTGCTCCACCAGACCCTCCTGATCTCTCTGCTTCTGAGCGTTTTCTATTTCTTTACATTATATTTATATTTTATATATAACTTTTAATTATAGTATCCCCCGGCCTCCCAGAGTTGCTGCAATTTAACACATCACATTACAAATGTTGTGTTTGTCAAATCAGATAAAATAGATGAAGGACTTTGCTAGTCTTTAGTGTTATATAAATATGATCTATTGTTAGATAAAGGAAGGGAATAAGCATTTATATAAGCACCTACTATGTGTCAGCATGTGCTAAGTGCTTTAAAAATATTAGCTCACTTGAGTCTCATAATGACCCTTAGAGGTGGTGCTATTTGACAGTTAAGGAACCTGAGGCAAAAAGAGATTGAATGACTTGCCCAGGGTCATACAACTAGGAAGTAACTCAAGTCTTTCTGATTCTAAGCCCAGTGCTGTAATAACAATTATAGCTAATATTTATATAGTGCTCACTAAGTGTCAGGCGCTTTATAATTGTTTGATCTTCACAACATCCCCAGGAAATAGGTGCTATTATTATCCTTCTTTTACAGATGAGGAAACTGAGGCAAATAGAGGTTAAGTGACTTGTCCAGCACCACACAGCTAGGAAGTGTCTGAATCCAGATTTGAACTCGGGTCTTTCTGACTCCAAGCCCAGTGTTCTTTCTACTGTGCTACCAGCTGCCCCTTACATATTAGACGATAAGCTCCTTGAGGTCAGAGAACTGTACCTTGAACCTAGCCACTTATTATTGTTGAATTGAATTGAATGGCCTTTTCATGGTGGATCATGATCTCAGAAAAATTACAATTTTAGGTGGCCTGAAGGGAAAAGGAACAGATGCCAATAGGCTATAACACATTCCCAATGGTATCCATGCATAATAAAAGCTCACATTTATATAGTACTTTAAGATTTCAAAGAGTTTTTCATGTGTTATTTGATCTTCACAACCACCCCGGGAGGTAGGTGCTGTTATGACCCCTACTTTACAGATGAAGGAAATGAGACTGAGAGAAGTGAAATGATTTGCTTCAGATCACACACTTAATAAGAGCCTGAGGCTAATTTTGAATTCACATCTCCCCAACTCCAAGGCCAAAACTCTATTCACTGTGCCACAGTTGGCTCACAAATTGGTAGAAAAACCATCATTCTAGACATAGATGACCAAGCAGGAGGTTGGCCCCCATCCTCTAATGACAAAAGATGGTCGGCCTAAGGGTTGTACCCACGACCATGAATGCAAGAAGTGGGGGAGTTTTGAGTGGCTTCTCAATGAAGAATTTATAGAAAGACAGGGAGGGACCAGAATTGCCCAGGGTGGACAGGAGGACAATGAATCATGATGTGAGCTAGCGAAGGAAGGACCACACTGTTGAGATCACAGCCCTGTTGGGGGTTCTGTAAACATGGAGAAAAAAAGCTACTCTTTTTATTTTTTTAGAACATGCTCAGAAAGAACATAGTACAGGCATGAGCTCTGCCTTCAGAAACCAATTCTGGAAATTGGCACGTACAGTCCCATTCCTTGCTGGACTGAAAAGTGCTGAACATCACACGTTTCATGCGATAGAGAAAATGGGAGAGCTTAGAGCAGTGTGTATCAAAATCTACTCCCACCCTTCTTAACATCTGTTTATTATTTGTCATTAATGATGAGACATCTAAAAAAATTGACATTGCAAAGCAACTACTGTAGTTAGAGGCAGTGAGGCAGCATGATGGATAGAGTGGGTGGCCAGAAATCAGGAAGACTCATCTTCCTGAGTTCAAATCTAGCCTCAAACACTTCTTAGCTGGGTGACTCTAGGTAAGTCACTCAATCCTGTTTGCCTTAGGTTCCTCATCTATAAAATGAACTGGAGAAGAAAATGGAAACCCACTCTGGTATCTCTGCCAAGAAAACCCCAAATGAGATCATGCAAAGTCAGTCACAAGTGAAAACAACTGAACATGAATAGGTAGTATAGCAGATAAGCTTTTGATTTGGAATCAGAAAGATTTGAATTCCCATTTGGCCTCAGACACTTCCTACCTGTGTGACCCTAAGCAAGTCACTTTATCTCCCTGTCTGCCTCAGTTTCCTAACATGTAAAATAGAGATAATAATAACACCTAGCTCTTAGGATCATTACGAGAATCAAATGAGGTAATATTTGTAAACCTCTTTGCAAACCATAAAGCACTATATAAATGCCAGTCGCCATCATCATCATCATCATTATTAATATGCTTATTCAGATCTTATCAGCCTCTTATCTTGTTAACCTTAATAACTGGTCCAGCCCAGTTCTTGAGCTGTTAGGATATTACTTAAGATCTTGTCACCACACTGGCCTCTAGGAAAAGTGGATGCTTTTTGAAATCTCGTTTGACATATTATAATCCTCATTCCTCACCCTGATGTGACTTTGGGACTTCTCTGACTTCTCCACCATGACCCAGGAACCTTATCACTGGGAAAACCTCATATTCGTCAGCTTTGGTACTACTCTACCTCATCATTCCCCTCTGCCCCTCTGATTGGAGGATGAGTCATGAACTCCCTATCTCTATTTAAGGAAGGAGCTCAGCTCAGATATCTCCTCATTTCTTACCTGGCCATACTCCTCTGGGATTTTTCTGACATCTCTATGCTCTTGGGGGAGGGCAGTTGTATCTTCCCCATCCAATCCAATAAACATTTATTAAGTACCTACTATGTGCCAGGCACTGTGCAAGCATTGGGGATACCATTAATAAAAAGAAAGACCGTCCCCACCCTCCAGGAGCTTACAATCTAATTGGGAGAGACTACACACAAAAGGAAACAGGAAAGGGGTGCGGAGAAGAGAGGAGGAGAGACCGGGAAGTACTCAGCACGGGGCATCCTGTTCCTCAGACTTGAAACTAAGCAGAGCAGCAGATGAAGAGTGGAGTGAGTAAAAATTCCAGTTTCTTTCCTTTGTAAAGGAAGATTTGGAAGGACTTTGGTACTCTACCCTCCAGCCTCCCAATCAAGCCCCACTGGCCTGTCCTCTTTTTAGCTTCCCTTTTGTGTTCTGTCTTCTGCTATTAGACTATTAGCACAGTGCCCAGCACATAGTAGGTACTTAATAAAGGTCTATTGTCTATTTGACTGACTGACAAATGTACCATCTTTTTGCTTTGCAACTTACCAGTGTATTTACCATTTTAAATCTTGACTTGCAAGTGAATTGGATTTAAGTGAGGCAGAGCTGTGCAAAGTCATCAGCCTCACTCTCTCCTCCAGAGTCATCAGAGTCTAGTGGCAAAACAGTTCAGGGCCACTGGAGATGAATTTACCTTGTAATGTTCTATCTTAGAACCATACATTGATGTCTTGTTTCCCGACTAAGCTAACATCAATACACAGATACATACTAGGGGTGTATAGATTGTTCAGTAGGACTAGTACCTCCGGCATTAGGGCTTGCTGAGTCCTTTTCAGGGTGGTTCATCCACCTTTGGTGTCCACCTGATTCACCCAACTCTTACCCGTGGCACCAAGAAGCTGTAGCATGTGCAGCAGCCACACTTTGGTCAACTGTCTCAGTAGACAGGACAAACCAGGTTGAAGGTAACTGACAGCACTCCAGCCTGTCAGTGAGTTAAAGGGGAGTCCACCCCAAGCACGTGAAGACTTCCCCCAGGGGAATGGGCAATTTGTTCCAATTGACGGGAGAGTGGCTTAAGTAGGCGCTATGGAATGCTTGGAGGTTGGTTAGACACGGAAGATGCCAAGGTCATCCACTATATCCTGGTCCGTTGCCCATTGTCTTGACTTTTGCCCTGCCCCTGGGCTTCGATGATTCTGGAAGAGAAAGTGAAGCCACAGACTCTGTGCAGCTCTGCCACACTCAAATGCAATTCCTGCACAAGTCACCTATCATGGCATTGGTTCTCTTTGGAAATAAGGAACAAACAACAGCAGAAACATACATATAGACAGACAGGCAGGCAGACAGACAGACAGCTAGGCAGACAGACAGCAGTAATTCGGGGTAGAGACAGGGATGGCACCACCAAAGGGCTGGTTCTGGTGTCGGGGGCACTTAAGTCACCCCTGGAATGATGCAGGGATTCTAAGGGGTGGAGGTAGGGAGGAGAAGAATACCGACAGGGGGTACAGCCAGTAACCTTGGCGACAGGTACCTTAGCTAAGCTTGGTTCTCTCCTCCCCTATGAGCACTGTACCCAGTGCTTAGAACACAGTAAGTACTTCATGTTTGTCAGTTGATTAGAGCCATGGTAATAACGATGACCAAGATAACAGCTGGTATTTGTGAAGTGCTCTAGGATTTACAAAGAAATGTCTAATCTGATGGTAGGACAACAAATGGATTATCTTCGGAGAAATCATTTCGTAGCTTTCATGTTGTGAGTCACATTGAATTTCCATTGAACCACTCCATCGCTATACCCAGGGCAGCTTCTATGAAATGCGAGTGGCCACAGAGGCCTGACCCGAGCAGACTAATGTCCACCTCCAGGCTACTTTCTAACCTCCTCTGATGCCCTTGTACCTCACTGGCAGCAGTGAAGACCTCTGGGGACTTTCGGTATGGCCTTGAGTACCATATTAAAGACAGATGGGGATGTAATCTGGATAACATTGCACATACACTTTATTACATAGCCTGGACCCAAAGGGAATCCTTGGAGGGATTTTCTATATTCTAATAATAAAATCTTTTCTACCCTGAGATCCTACCCATCATGATGTTAACACTATTATTGAAGGAACCTTAGAGCTTATGTCCCGGATTTTCTCTGGCTATCCTCCTTGCCCAGAACTCAGACCTCCTTGGCTTCCTTTTAAGTCCCTACTAAAATACCTTCCTTTATTGGAAGCTTTATCCACCCCCTCTTAATTCCAGTGCCTTCCCTCTGTTAACTATTTCCTGTTTATGCTGCTGTATACAGCTTGCTCTGTATGTATTTGTTTGCATGTTGACTTCCTGATTTTATTGTAAGCTTCTTGAGGGCAGGGATTGTCTTTTGCCTCTTTTTGTATCCCCAGTGCTTAGCATAGTGCCCAGCATGCAGTAGACACTTAATAAATTGATTAATCTAGTACAACCTATTCATTTTGTACATATAAAAAAACAGCCCCCAAGAGGAGAAGTGAGACATAGCGAGAAGGAGAGTGTGACAAGAATGCAGACTATTTGTAGAAGAATAAACCTGGAAAAGCAGGCTGGAGCCAGACTGCGAAGGGCTAGAAATGCCAAACCGGAAAGGTGATTATTTTCTCACAGAGGCAATTGGGAACGATTAAAGATTCTTGTGGCAGGGGTTGGGAGGCTACTTCAAAAACACCAGTGAGGGATAATAAGCACCTGCAGGAAGTTGGTGGCTGTGTGTGAAGTCAGTCATTCAACAAACATTTATTAAGTGCCATATTATGAGGACATAATGAGGTACCATTTGTTAAACCAATTTTTAAAAAAAAAGACTATGGAAGGGAGGAGAGATAGCTTAGGGGCATAGTGGGGTCAAGTGAACGTTTTTAAGGATAAAGTAGACTGGGGGTTTGTAGGCAGCAGGAAAGGATATAGTAGATAGGGAGCAACTAAAAATTGGAGAGTGAGAAGGAATGATTGGGAAGCAGGAGTTAAGGGTACAAGCATGGGGGTTGGTATGGCAAGGAGATAGCAACATCTTTCTCAGAGACTGAACCAAGAGAGCAAAGAATGGGGATGATGTGAAATTGAAGAGGAAGACAGGCTCATTGTAGATGCCTCCATTTTCTTGGTAACATGTGAACTCCTCTATAAAGGAGAAGGAAGAGGCAACAGCTGAAGTTGCATGAGTGATGAGAAAGGAAAAGGCTTGTAATTGTCTCTTCAGAGAGCACAACAGTCAGTTTGGGAAAAGTAAAACAATATTGCCTTGCTTCAGTAATGGCCCAGGAGACATTAGATAAAATATTTCCGCAGTTGGATCAGTTAAGAGGGTTGTATAACTTCCTCTAGAACCTGGAAGAGAAGAGAAGGCAAGATGGTGGGGGCGAACCAGAGAAGGCCATGAGTGGTGATAAGGGGTCAAGGGACTGGATCATACAGGATGGTGTACAATTGAATTGGTTATAGGGTCAAGATTGGGAAGGAAGAAAAGTTATGTTGGAGGGGTGGTGATGACCTGGGAGAGCAATGAGTGGTAGAAGTCCTTAGGGGTACAGTAAACACTGATTTAATTTGTGGATTTCCCTTAGGAGCATCCAGGGTGGTGCTGTTCAGTCATGTCCCACTCTTCATGACCCCACGGACCACAGCATGCCTGGCTCTGCTATCTGCCACTATCACTTGAAGTCTTGGACTTCACTTGGACAGTTCATGTTTGTTGGTTTCCTGACACTATCTAGATGTCTCATGATTTGAGCCACAGGCAGCTCCAGGTCTCATTTTAACTGACTGTATAGAGCTTCTCCACCTTTGGCTACAAAGTCTATCATTGATCTGATTTCAATATTGACCATCTGGTGATGTCCATCTGGAGAGTCAACTTTTGGGTTGTTGAAAAAGAATGTTTGTTATGACCAGCGAGTTATCTTGACCAAACTCTATTAATCTCTGCCCTGCTTCATTTTGTATTCCAAGGCCAAACTTGCTTGTTATTCCAATTCTCTTTTGCTTTTCTACTTCAGCATTCCAATCCCATATGCATATGCCATCTTTTTGGGGGATGTTATTTCTAGAAAATGTTGTAGGTCTTCATGGAACTGATCAATTTTTGTCCCTTCAGCAGCAGTGATTAAAGCATAGACTTGTATTACTATGGTGTCAAATGGTTTGTCTTGCATTTGAACAGATATCATATCATTTGGTCATTTCCTCACCCTTTTATTGATTATGAGGGCTACTCAATTTCTTCTAAGGGATTCTTGCCCACAGTAGTATATCTAGTGATCATCTGATGAATGAACACTCATTTAACCTGTGGATTTCCCTCAGCAATTTAAAAATATCTATTAAATTGTGATGCAACCATCATTTTGTTTGAGTTTTTAAGACGTTTGAGTTAATTCTAAAGTTGGTTCACAAAACCCAGGTAGGAATTTCACCTCCTCCTTCCAATGATATTTATGATTACTGCCATCATTATTAATATTAATTATTATCATCATTAATAATAGTCATTTTAATGATGTTTGTTAAAAAATAATGTCTTTATAAATTACTTTAGGGTTTTGCAAAACATTTTATATATACTTACATATTCTATATCTATCATTCTCATTTGATCCCTTCTTAGCATATTTGGAAAACTGAACTCAGGACCAGAAGATTTGGTTTGTGTTCCACCTGTATTACTTTCTAGCTACAATCTCTGAGTAAGGCTCTTGATCTTTCCGACTTCCCTTAAAAATTAGGGGCAATAATACTTGCACTGTCTACTTCCCAGGATCATTTTGAGGACTGAATAAGTAGACTTAGAGTTTTAAGCCAGCATCTTCTATGAAGGGAGCTTAATGTTATTGTCCTTCCTCTGCTGAAGTCATCCTCTGGTGCTTCGACTTGGTGGCATGGAGGTTGTTGCCTGGAATCTTAAAGGCTTGACCAGCAGAGCAAAGGGCTGAAGGGTAAGTTCCATGGAGCTATGAAGACTTGGAATGGACCTTGTCCTTCTCAGGACCATCCTAGATAAGCTTGGAGAGATATCACCAAGGTGGTGATGAATTTCTGGGCTCTAGCAATTCCGGTAGACCCTCTACCAAGTCATAACGGGGTTCTGGTCTGTGCCAGTCATGGAAGCACTTAAACCAATGAAATCCCAGATTTTTGAAATGATAAAGTACCTCACTGCCAGCTGAGATGGGATCCATTCTCTGGTAAAATGGAGGCTTCCCTTACAATTGTCTGGCCATCTTGTTAATCCATCTAGTTTACAAACTATTTCTTTGTTTACATGCAATAATAAATGATGATTTATGCATAAATAAAATTTAATTAATTGCATCAGTGAATCAATGAGAATGAGTAGAGCAAATATGTAATCAATAGGATACACACCAATCGTACTAACGAATACATTAATTTAATATACATTTTCGGTACTATTTCTGACAGGATTTAAACAGGCGGCTCTATACACTATTATGTCAGAGTTTTCCATAGCTAATGTCCAGCTATCCATTACTTAGGATCAATTGATAAGTATTGTGCCTATTGTGTAGATACTTACTATGTACATACCTACTATGTGCCAGCCATTGAGTTAGGCACTGGGGACGCAAGTATAAAGAATGAAACAATCACTGCTTTCAAGAAGTAAACATTCTAATGGGGGAGACAAGTAGATACATAAATATAACACAAATATAAGGTGAATCAATGCAAATAATAGCTGGAATGTATATATGGTACTTCAAAGTTTGCAAAACACTTCAAATATTATCTCTTTTAAGTTTCACAACTTTGCAAAGCAGGTGCTTTTATTATCCCCATTTTACAGATGAAGTTAATTGACTTGTCCAGGGTCACACGTGGAGTGTGTGAATCAGGATTCAAAGTCAGGTTTTATTGACTCTAAGTGCAGCCCTTCATCTATTAGCTGCCTTTTTACAAAGTGGTTAAATACAAGATAGTTTGGGAAGGCAGGCACTAGCAGTTGGCTGGAAGCAGGAAAGGCTTCATTTAGAAGATGATGCCTGAGCAAGCTGCCTTTTAAAGGAAGAGAAGCGAGAACTTCAAAATTGTTTAACCTAATTCCCTCACTTTAGAGATGAGGAAACTGAGACCCAGAGAAGTGATGTTATCTCTCCAAGGTGACCTAGGCAGTAAGTAGCAGAGGTGAGATTGAAACCCAGTGTCCTCTACTCCTCAGATACAGCAAGCTTCTCACTACATGTTGCTCTCATTTATATCGGGTCCATTGTTCTCACTAACCCGATTATTTATTTATTTATTTTTATTCATTTAAAAACAAATTTATACGAGGCAATTAGGATTAAGTGACTTGCCCAGGGTCACACAGCCAATAAGTATCCAATGTCTGGTCTGAGACTGAATTTGAACTCAGGTCCTCCTGACTCCTGCCGGTGCTCTATCTACTGTGCCAACCCAATTATTTAGGTGAGTGCTTCAAAGGTCCTCACCAATGTGGCAACTCTCTCCAACCATGCACACTGCAGCCCATCCATGCTTCCTCATCTCCTGGGGATTCTTGCCCATGACGTTCTGTAAACCTTCCTTCTAAGATTTACCCAACATGGTGGAAGCCTTAGTCTGGGTGTTTAAAATTCCATGGGGACCAGCACAAACCTTGGGCTGTTCGTTTGTTATTTCTGCTCCCATTCCATGACCAGTCTATTTCCTTGTCTGTCTGCTCCTTTGTTTTCTGAAGGGCATTTTTGTGCTGCTTCTAATATGCAAGCTGACCAACTTATTCAATATAATTAAAAACCTCCTTTATACTAATTAATCAGAAAAATGCCCTCTGTGACTACAAATTGCCAATTAAGGATGTGTTTTCCTTACCTAATTTTAACTCTAATTATTCTTATGTTAGTCCTGCCAAACTTCCTACCATCCAGCACAAAATTAAGATACATCAACAATAAGCTATGTTTTATGATATCAAATTAGATTGTTTTCATCAATATCATAGCACTTCTGTTTTACATAAGTGAACATGCATAACTTGTATCTGATTGCTTACTGTCTCAGAGAGAGGAGGAAAGAGGGAGGGATAGAATTTGGAACTCAAAACTTTAAACAAAACTATTAAAAAATTAAAAAAAATATATCCTAGCACCTTCTCAGGGATGTGATTGGGGGGGTGATAGCTATTTCTCCCCTTCTCCCAACCTCAGAGCTGGCACAGATGTCCTCTATTTCCTGTAAGTTATGATAACTCTTTTTAACATTATAAAACACTATTTTTTTTAAAAAATGAGCTTTTATTAATATTATTTGTTTCTACATCATCTGAATTTTACCCTGTATCCTTCCTCCATCTCCTCCCAGAGAGATATTCCACATAACAAAGAAATTGTGTGAGGTCACTTAATTGGCTGCTGAATTCTGTGGCTATGCCAAATGGTCAGTTTACACCCTCTCAGGCTTTTCTTCTTTCTAGTCTTCAAAGATAAAGTCAACTCTCTGAGAATTGAGAGTCTATTTCCCCATACCCAATTAGATTGCAAGCTCTGAACTCAAGGCCTCCTGGGTAAGCCTGTTTATGGAGTGAGCGGCCTCCTGTTTTCATCCCTTTTCCTAAAGGGAAAGCTCTTGTGAGATCATGGGTAACCCTTCCAGATACCAAAGCATTGAGGGTATTGTCAGTGGTGTGCTGTTAAATGTTTAACAACTGGCTCTCTGAAAAAAAATTATGCAGGTCACACTTTTAAGCTTAATCAGCATTATTAATGTTTTCCATCACTCTTAAAATCTAGACAATCAACAAAACAGTAATTGTCCTAATTTGTAGCTTTTGTCAATTTCTGATGTACAAATGCTCACACTGAAAATTTAACAATCAACTCGATCTATTCAAGCTGGCTATACACACCACTGGGTATTAGCTACAGGAGCCACGGTGGCAGAAACAGCATCAGTCTAGGATCAAGTCCCCTGGAGCCCTGCAGTGGTCAGTGGCAGGTTGCTAAAGGAGTCAAGAACTGGAGCAAAAAGAGTTGGGTCATTCTGCAGGGTATTGTGTGTAGGTTCTGATACAGCCAGGTTCCAAAACACTCTCAAGAGGAACGCATTAACTCAACTCTTCTGGTGATCTCTTAGATGTTTTATAACATCAAATTAGGTTGTTTTCATTAATATCATAGCACTTCTGTTTTACATAATTGAACATGCATAACTTGTATCTGATTGCTTACTGTCTCAGAGAGAGGAGGAGAGAGGGAGGGATAGAATTTGGAACTCAAAACTTTAAACAAAAATATTAAAAAATTAAAAAAATATATCCTAGCACCTTCCAAAGCACCTAGCACCTACCTCCCTTATCCTCTCCCTCCTCCTTATCCCCTTAGCCTTTTATTTTGGAGGTAGGTTCCCATCTAGCGTAAATGGATTTCATTTGCTTCAGAGGGATACTTCTTGGACTTGCTGGCAAATTCTGGGATATGCCCTATTTGTAGCCCCAGATGCATAGACTACACTGATGTTGAGATATATATATATATATATATATATATATATATATATATATATATATATATATATATATATATATCTATATCTATCACACATACACACATACACACACACATATATATACATATATGTATATGTATATACATGATGTATATGTATATATATGATGCACACACATATACACATGTATATATTTTTTTCAAATAAATTTTTAGAACATTAAGGCTGGGTACAAATATAGAGACATTTAGACCAGTGACCAAGATTTCAAACAAACAAAAGTTACCAGATCATTCCCTTTATATGCAAAGCAATGCAACATTTCCCTAGCTTTCTTCCTATCCCCTTGGGATAATAATAATGATAAATGATAAATGATAAAGAAGAGGTGTAAGGAAAGTACCAGATTTGGTATTTTGCAATGCACTGTGGAATTGAAGTCTGGATAATACAAACTAATGTAGTTTATAAAAGAGAAAATTAATAGAATTAAGAGAGTTTAAGTTTAAGGCAAGCAAATTATAAATAGTGGAGGAAGGTCTTTTTGTGAAAGCCAACCTTTGGACATTAATCATATATTCTCCAATGCCTTTAGGAAATAATTATATTCCTTAAACATTTGATGAGCTCTAAGTATGTACAACACCAGTAGCAACAACAATGACATTTGTATAGTTCTTTAAAATTTTCCCAGTGCTTGGTATACATTTTTCTCATTTGATCCTCACAACAACTTTGGAAGAAGCTACTGCAGGTATTATGAGCTCCATTTTACAGATGAAAAAACTAAGACTAGGAAAGGTTAGATGATTTTTCTGATATGAGACAGTGAGTGTCATTTAAACCCAAGTCTTCCTAAATTCAGCTCCAGTACTTCATCCCCTACACCATGCTGACCTACACAGGGAATGTGAAGAAAGACTTTTGGCCTCCGTCCTGGTTGGCTCAAAGTTCCATCAACTTTCTCAATGATTTCCAGCTAGAAGAGTTGCCTAATAATTTCCTCATTGTCCGTTTGGATTTTGAATGAGCTAATGGAGTAATTTGTCATTAAGAGGCTCAAAGCATCCTTATTGGGAAATGAAGCCGCTGACCCAGAAGTGTCTTTGCCTTGCCATTATTATGATTTGTTAATATTTGTATTTGCCATCTATTGACAGAGTGCACACTTATCATAGTACATCCGAGCCAAAGAGAAAATGTATTTCTTTCTTAACTGGGGATTGGTGGAAACATCAGCACAACACTGCTTATTCTTCTTGCTTATTTATAAAATCTCAGGATGACTAGAGATGTTTATTCTTTGTTTATCCTAAATTCCCACTGCCAGTATCGATTATATAAACATTCCAGAAACAAGTTTTAATTTTGTGGGGTTTTTTCAACCATGTCAAAAGAAAGGAAGGGAAAAAATCTTTTTAATGACAAAGGTCAGTTCCATTTTTGGAATCTAAGGCCCTCCCTTGTCAATTGAATGAGTCTCCTGTGTGTAATGACCTAGCCTTTGGGTCTCATATTAGTAGAAGACATAGAAATCAGAGGGATAATTGAGACACTGAATAGCAGAGTGAGGATTGAAAAACACTTTGTTGCAAAAGAACCTGAAATCAATAGAAAATTTGACATCCAAGATCCAAGACAAATATAAAGTGAGCATCAAAGACTAATCATGAGGGACTCAATAAGGATGGACTGTTTACTTTTTATATGAGGAAATGTAAATTGTATGTCTAAGACTGTTATTAGCGATTGGGTAATTCGAAAGAAAGATTGGGGTAGAGCTGTGCGTGATGTGATACTAAAAAGTAAATCATCTGGGAAAAGGTAAAAAGAGTAATCATCTTATACAAATGAAGTGAGAGAGGAAGAGCTGACAAAAAGGAATTAGATGGGAGAAGAGGGCTGGTAGTTCTAGAACCCTACTCTCATTGGGAATGGGTTAACGAGGGAGCAATACATATATATCAAGAAGAGTATAAAAGTCCTCTAAATTCAGAAATAAATAAAAGGCTAAGGGGATAAGGAGGAGGGAGAGGATAAGGGAGGAATCTTTGGTTGGGGGTAAGTTAAGTAATAGGAGGGCAAGATAGCTGGTAGAAGTGAAGTAGAGGAGTCAGGAGGGATAGGAAATGGGAGATACACAAACACGAAATAAAGATCAGGTGTAGAATTTATTGGAGGAAAAAAAAGCAGGGGTAGTAATCATGATTTCAGACAAAGTTAAAGCTAAAATAGACTTAATCGAAAGAGAAAAAAAGGGAAACTACACTATATGTCAGCCATATTAATCAATATTGTTTTAGACTATTTAAAATAAACAGATAGTACAAGGTTGGAATATTGCTGTGGTATAGGAAACAATGAGTTGGTGGACTTAGAAAAATATGGAAAGACTTGGACCTATGAAAGAAGAGGTTATCCACCCTCAGAGAAACAGAGGACAAACAAATATGGTATGGTTTTACATAGATGCATATGAATGTATATGTCTTCGTATGAGTATGATTATAGATATCTAAGTATATGTATGTCTATGTGAGAATATGTATGAATGTGTATGTGTATGTATATATGTATGTGTGTGTGTATATGTGTATACACATATACATGTACACATGCACATATAAATATATCCACACTTAACTGTAGCCTTCTTGGGAGAGGGGGGAGGAAACAGGAAGAAAGAACAAAGTAAAAAGTACACAGCAGAGAACAAATAAAAACTTATAAGGAAGCAAAGAAAAAAAATGGACAGGTCAGAACACAATGCATACTATTTATTATGTAGGCTTTCTTGAAATGGAAATTTATTGCTGTATATTTTGAATCCTCTCATATTCTGCTGTGCACATGGCAATTCTTTTCTTTTCTTATTTTGTATTTAAGTTTTAATATTTCAGTTTATAATATTTTTTTCTTTTCTTACTGTGTATTTAAGTTTCAGTATTTAAGTTTAAAATAAATTAATTTTTAAAAAAAGAAAAAAAGATTTTGACAGGTTAGAACACTGGGCTGAACCTATTAAGATTATAAAGTCTTAGCTTAGTGTATAAAAATCTATATAAGTATGACATCAGTTAATCAACAACCATTTATTTATTCAGTGCCAGGTACTGTCCTAGGTGCTGGGCTACAAAGATAAAAGCAAAAGTCTCTGCTCTCAAGGATATATGGGCAAGGGAGAGAAATTGTATGTATATAAATATATACAAAAATAAATGCAAGGAATTCAGCTGGGGAGGGGAAGGCACTCTCAGCAGACAGTATCAAAATGACTTCCATTTAGAAAGTGGCATTTGAGCTGAGTTTTGAAGGATATAGGGTGTGCTAAGAAGTGGCGGTGAGGCAGGAGCATATTTCAGGAGTGGGGGACAACCTGTGCAAAGGTGGCATTCTATGTAAGGAGCAGCAGGAATGCCAGGTTGGCTGAAGCCTAGAGTGTGTGAGGGGTAATATTGTGCAACCAGCCTCCTGGAAAGAGAGGGAGTGTGAAATAGAGGAGTGTGAAATTGATACTAGAGGAAATAGACTGAGCAGTGGACTAACATGTTCAGAGCTATGCTTTACTGAAGAACCCCTTGGCAGCTGTATCAGAAAGGGGAGAGATTGGAGGCAGGCAGGGAGTCCAGTTTTGAGGCTGTTGTAATAGTTCAGGTATGAGGTGATAGGGGCCTCTGCCAGAGGGGTGGTCCATGGGCAGGACAGACAGGGAAGGCACAGCAGAAGCAGCAGTTTGTCTGAAGGAGAGCCGGGTGCTTTAACGGATTGAAAGCTCAAGATGGTCGACAGCATCATATGACAGCCAAAAAAATGAACATGACCTTGGGTTGATTTAAGGAAGTTTAGGGAGAAGGAAGCGATGGTCCTTTTGAATTCCGTCCTGGCAAGGGCACATCTGCAATGTTGTGTTTACTTCTATTTAATAAAGAAAGCAATGCTCCCCCTGCCAGAGAAAGATGGGAGGTGGCCTGTACCAGGAAAGTAAAATCATATCATCACCTTGACCACCAAGTCAACAAGCATTTATTAAATGCCTACCATGTTCCAGGCACTGTGCCAAGTGCTAGGGATACAAAGAAACACACAAAGTAATTCATGCTCTAAAGGAGCTCACAGTATATCACCACCTCTCTTGAGATCCAGATGGAAATATGCCAAGGCTCTGAACCCAAGAATTTTGCAAGTAACAGTGTTTCCACATCACCAGCCTTGCTTCCAGTTCGGCCCTCACAGCCATCATTGAGAGGAACAATCACCGAGGAGAAGGGATCTATCTTCCTCATTGCCAGTGCCAAAACCAGCCAATCCACTTTCACCAATGCAGGAAATCTCAAGAGCCTTTGGAGAGGCAGAAAGCCCCATAACATTGGTCCTACTTCTGGCCCAGTCCCCAAAGCAAGCAACTCTTGTGGAGAAGGGGCTAAACACCTCAACGGCCAGCCGACCGCCAAGCAAGCCAGTCTAGCTGAAGCAGCAATGCACCCTGAGGGAGAGATAAGAGGAAGCATGTACCAGACAAGTCAAACCATCACCATTATCTTTACCACCACCTTCCTTCAGATCGCCATGGAGACAGCCCAGGACCCTGAACCCAAGAGCCTTGGGAATAGCAGGGTGCCCCAGACCACTGGTCCTGCTTCTGGACTCCACAGATATTAAGGAGAGGAGCAATCACTGCTTTCTTTGTTACCACAGCGCCAACTGCTGATCAACGGTCATTGACTTGGGGGCAACCTTGAGTGCTTGGTTAGGGGGAGAGTTGGCAGCACCCTTTGCATCACTAGTCTTGCTTCCAACTCAGTCCCCACAGCCATGATCCTGGGAAGCAACCCTCTTGGAGATGTGGCCTGGCAACTCATGTGGGTGCTCAAGCCACAGCTACTAAAAACTCTGAAAATAAAATTTTTGCCACCAAAGTCATTGGCATCATGACATGGTCTCACATCAGAAGTGACATGATTTTAACAGTGGAAATGAGTTTAAAGAAGGAAAAGACATCATATCAGTGTTACTGCTGCATGTTAAGGACCATGGGACCTTGACATCTGGCTTGCCTCTGAAACTTTCTATATGTTATTTCCCCATTATAATGTTGAGCTCCCTAAGAATAGGGGCTCTCACTTTTCTATTCATATCTCAAATGCTTAGCACAGTGCATTATACATAGTAAGTGCTTAACCAATGCTTTTTTCATTCATTCATTCATTCATTCATTCATTCATTCATTCGTTCATTCATTCTGGGCACCACATTTCAAAGACATTGGTAAGCTGGAGAGAATCTAAAAGAGGGCAACCAGAATGGCAAAGGGACTTACATCTATGTCATTTGAGGATTGAGGGAATGACGGATGGTTAGATTGGAGAAGACTCAGGAGCTACATGATAATTTTTTTCATGTTTTTTATGGGCTGTCAAACAGAAGGATTAGACTTCTTTTGCTTGGCCCCAGAGAGCTGTACCATGAGCAATGAGTGGAAAGGAGAAGGGAATGAGCATTTATATAGCACCTACTATATGTCAGACACTGTGCTGAGTACTTTTTACTCATCATATATATTTTCTCATTATATTCTCAGTATGTTTTCTCATTTGATCCTCGTAACAATACTATGAAATAGGTGCTATTATTACCCTTTTTTTATAATTGAGGAAACTGAGGCAAACAGGGTCTTTCCCAGGGACACACAACTGGTAAGTGTCTGGGGCCAGATTTGAACTCCAGACTTAGTGCTCTGTCCACTACACAACGTGGCTGCAAGTTGCAAAGAGGAAACTTTAATCTTGATGTCAGGGAAAATTTCTTAAGGACTTGAAGTATCCCTATGTGGATAAAGCTGCCTGGGAAGATAATGGATCCTCCCGCATTAGAGGTAGTCAAATAGGGGCTGAATGATCACTTACTGGGCATGTTCTATTGGGGATTCTTTTTCAGGTATCTGGGGTGACTCTGGTCCACAGCTTATTTCAAATTCAGTGCCAGGGACCCCCCTCCCCAATAGGACTCATAGGAGCACAGGTCTAGAGGTAGAAGGAATGTCAGGATCCATGAAGCCCAAGCTTCATTTTAGAGATGAAGAAACTGGGGTCCAGGGAAGCAAAGGGACTTGTCCAAGATGACATGGGTCACAGGAAGAAAAGGTAAGACATGCTGAGTGCCTTCTTTCCATTTCTGGGCATTGCACGAGATAGATGGATAGGGAGATGCATAGTATGATAGAATGCATGCATAGGTGGATGAATATAGAGACACAGAGATACATGGATGGATAGATAGGGAGATGGATAAATGATGGATGGATAGATAGCCAGATAACTAATTAGATGGATGGATGGGTAGATAGATGGATGGATGAATAGCTAGCTAGATGGATAAATGGATGGATGTATAGATGGAAAGATAGATAGATAGCTGGATAGATGGCTGACTAGATGGAATGATAGATAGATAGAAGGGTGGATGGGTGGATACATAAATATATAGACAGATAGATAACAGCTAGCACTTACATAGCACTTTAAGGTTTCAAATGTGCTTTTAAACATCATTTCATTTGCTCTTCTCATCATACCCCTTCTCTCATACTGGATACTATAGTTATTATTATTATTTATATTTTGTAGGTGAGGAAATTCAGGCTTAGAGCTGTGAAGAAATATGGTCAAAAGCCCATGAAGTGTGATAAGAATTGACGCCAGATCTGTCCTGCCTGTCTATGATTCCCACTCCACGTTGCAGCTCATACATAGTATGCATTGCTATTCTTTGTCTATTACAGTTATTTGTATTTGTATCCTATCCCCTGCTAGATTATAAATTCCCTAAAGGCAAGGGAGACTGTTTTCTTTATTCTCTGTATTTTCCTAAACACCTTCCAAAGTGGTCTGAGGGTGGTAGGTGCTAAATAGATGTTTATTGAATATTGGATGAATGAACAGGGATATGGGGCATTTTCTCAGCACCAGTCACTCTGGCTATTGAATATACAGTGGTTAAATTCTTTGTGAGGCAGAGGCCCAGTGGAGACCTTCCGATCCTATGAAGTTTCATGAAATCTGAAAAGTGTCCACTCTAGTAATGTGAAAAAGGGTGTCAGCCACTCTAAAGTGGAGCCAATGTATAATTAAATTTTAAATGCTTTAACATTGGCCTTGGGGACTAGATTAACTGAAGAAGAGCATTCTAGACCAGACAGTGGCAAGGATTCCGGGACGCTTGTGGCCTCCTGCCAAATTCCATCCGCTATCCTGCCAGGATGCAAAATGCAGGAAGTGAAGGGTATGTGTGTGTGTGTGTGTGTGTGTATGTGTGTGTGTGTGTGTGTGCGCTCGTGTACACGCATTCATGCACACGCACTCATGCAGTTCTATACACACGATTATTCTGGTATTATATCAATAGATCAGCAAGGCCCAACTAAAATTTTACAAAAATTCCTTCCTTGTCCCCCAACCAGAACCACACTCCTGAGGAGGGAGAATAAGGTCTGGATGGTGAGTTGTCTAGGTTTAAGAAGTTTCCTCCAAGTTTACTCCCTTAAAACAAAACAAAACAAAACTTTCATCTGTTCCCTAATGTCTGAAGTGCCTTTAACAAGAGCAAAACCTTTCAGACCACTATTAGAGAAGAGTTTTGAAGTGGCACATTAAAAAACAAACAAACAAAAAACAAACAACAAAACAAACTCTAAGAGAGTGAGGCAACTTCAGAGATTTAATGGCCCACCAAGGTGCAGACCAGAGGGTCCCAAACTTATTTGGCCTACTGCCTGCCTTCTTTAAAAAAATTACTTAGCACCCCCTGAAAATCCAATTTCTTTAACCCTTTAACTTTTTTTTTGGAGTCATTTCAAAAAAATACAATTTAAAAAAAATGACACCTTAAATTTAATAACTTATTGTAAATTTGTGGGGTTTTTTCCTGCACTGAAATTTTGATGACGCAATATTGCATCACGTAGCAATAGAGTACCATATTATAAACAAGTCATTATGTGCACATATTCCTGCTAATGCATGCTGGACTTCCTGACAATGCACTACATGCTTGCCTGCCAACACCTGCTTATTAAGACCTGTCAGCAGACTTGACTAATGATTGGTTATAACTTGTATTTTGAGTGTTTATTAGGAAAATAATGAAATCACTATGACTTTGACTCTGTTACACAACAGAAGAAACATGTACAAATGGTTTTTCAAAATTCTCTTCT
This sequence comes from Phascolarctos cinereus, assembly GCF_003287225.1. Lineage (NCBI taxonomy): Eukaryota > Metazoa > Chordata > Mammalia > Diprotodontia > Phascolarctidae > Phascolarctos > Phascolarctos cinereus. The sequence goes on from NW_027555847.1 coordinate 713,027,714, forward strand.
CTTCTCTCCTTATGCTTCCACCACACCTTTATTTTTATTCAACACTCCCCAATTGCACTGGAAGCTACCACCGGCCCTCTGAATTGTTCCAGTGCCTCCCCCCACCCCTCTCTTTGAGAACCTATGTAAGACAAATAACTGATACCAGATCCCTTTTGGGGAGCAGATTTTGCTAAGTGATGCAAAGGGAGAGAGGTGAGGAGTTACTTGCATCTTCTTCATTTTCCAGAAGAGGCAAGTGAGGCCTGGAGGGGTTCAATAAGTTCTCCAAGGTTACATAATGACCCAGATAGAGGCAATGCCTGGACTAGAGCTCAGATCTCCTGGTTTGATGGCTTTTTTTTTTTCTTTCTTTCTTTCTTTCTTTCTTTCTTTCTTTCTTTCTTTCTTTCTTTCTTTCTTTTTTTTACCATATTTTGTAATATTTGTGCCACTTTAAAGAGCAGCAATCTTTAGCATTATTCAACTGACCATAGTTTCACATATGTACTAGACAGAGTCAACTGAATCTCTTTTTAATGGTTCAATTGATAAAAATTTCATTTATATGCATGACTGGACCCATATACTAAATGAAGCAAGGTAGACTATATTGAACATGGTCTTACTGTGACCAAATTGCAAGACTGGTTCGTAATTTTTATTTAAAAATGTTTTAACAACTTTAACAACTACTAATAAGTATTTTTCCCTTACCCCCTCTGCCAAACCCCCACCCCCTAATAAAACTCTTGAAACATATTTAAGCAAAACAAATTCCTCCAATGTCCAGAGCCAAAAATGTATGCTTACTTTTGCTTACTTAGACTATCCCCTCTCCGTCTGGAGGTATTGAACATTCATTGTTGGTCCTCTAGAATCAGGACTGGTCATTGTGTTGATAAGAGTTTTTGAGTCGTTTAAAATTGTTCATTTAGACATCATTATTGTCATAATGTAAATTATTTTCCTGGTTTGGCTTATTTCATTTTGCATCACTTCATAAAAACTTCTCAGGTTTCTCTGAAATTTTTCCTTGCATCTTTTCTTATTTGTTGTTCAGTTGTTTTTGACTCTTTGTGACCTCATTTGAGGTTTTCTTGGCAGAGATAGAGGAGTGGTTTGTCATTTCCTTCTCCAGCTCATTTTACAGATGAGAAGACTGAGGTAAACAGAGTTAAGTGACTTGCCCGGGGTCACATAGCTAATAAGTGTCTGAGGCTGGATTTGAAATCAGGACGATGAGTCTTCCTGATTCCACATCCAATGCTCTATCCATTGTGCCACCTAGCTGCTCATTTCTTTTCTTATAGTACAATAGAATTCCGTTACATTTATGTGCAATAATTTATTCAGTCATTTCCCAATTTATGAACATCCTCTTAACTTAAAGTTATTTATAAATATCTTTTGTTTAACACCATCTTCACTTACAAATATATCCCACCCTTATCCAGAGAACTATCCCTAGGCAACTAGGTGATGCAATGGAGAGAGTGCTGGGCCTGAAGTCAGGAAAACTTGAGATCTAATCCATTTCTGATCCTTACTAGCTGTGTGACCCTGGGTAAGTCACTTAACTTCTGTTTGCCTCAGATTCCTCAACTGTCAAATGGGGGAAATAATAGCATCCTCCTCCCAGGGTTGCTGTGAAGACCAACTGAGAAAATATTTGTAAAGCACTTAGAACAGTGCCTGACACATAGTAGGTGCTTATATAAATGCTTATTCTGTTCCCTTGTTACAAAGAATAAAAAAGGTGGGGGTGAATGGGAAGAAAGCAATTCAGAAAAATCAACACATAAACTGAGTCTGAGAGTACGTGCAATGTTATAGAATATGGTGAACCCCCAGGACTGGGGGGAGGGGTTACCAGGCTGTCAAAGGAGGGGTGGACTAACCTAGGTCAGAAAAATGGAGCAGGTCAGAGTTTCCATGATGATCTCTATTGGGATCTGGCCCATGAATGGCCTCTGGACTTCCTGCCTGGGTGAGTTAGGGAAACTTATGCTCAAAAAGGGGGGTAGGGGTGGCGGAAGAGGGAGGGAGTGTCTTCTTGACTTTTCTAGAAGAAGGTTGTTCAAATTTACTAAATAGCATTCAGTTCCTTACGTTGCTGTTTTTTCCATTTTCATCATTGGAATCATCGTGTATATGGTGTTTCTGGTTCTGCACGCTTTGTATCAGTTCATATAAGTCTTGCTTCTTTGTGTTCATCCTATTTTCCTTACAATAATATTCCATTCCATTCATGTACCACAATGCATTTAGCCCTTCCCCAACTGTTGGGCACTATTTAAAACAAAAATGAAATTTCCTTTCTAAGGGATTAATTCAGATGGTATGATATTAACTTACAAATACCTGGCTCCTGTGTTTCCTGGTATTTTAGCACTAAGGATTTATTTTACAATCTTCACATTGATTTTTTTTTAAAAAAATGATTGAATAATGTTCCTAAGACATTTCTGGCTTTGATTCTTCTGGGCTATTAAGTGAAGGTAACAAACACAGCCCAGAATCTTAAAATAAGCTAAATACTTTAGCAAGTTTTTAACTTTCAGCTGTTGTCAAAAGTAATTTTGCATCACTCTTTGTACAAAGCTCTCCTGAAAGCATACATCTTTGGAAATATCCAGATGATAATGGGGAACAGGTTTTTTTTTCTCTTTTCATCCAGACCTATGATGTCATCCGTGAAGGGAATTCCTGGGCCAGGAAAATCCCTCCACCAATGAGCTTTGGCAATGGTTTGTCAACCTGTAGCCTTAGAGACTTGCATGGGATACAGAGAAGTTAAGTGATTTGTCAGCTGATAGCTGCCAGAGCGGGATTTGAACCCAGCTCACTATTCTATCCACTGCACCATTTTGTTATTTAGTCATTTCAATTGTGTCTGACTCTTCACGACCCGGTTTGGGGTTTCCTTGGCAAAGATACTAGTCTTTAGTGGTTTGCCATTTCCTTCTTCAGCCTACTTCACAGATGAGGAAACTGAGGCAAACAGGGTGAAGTGACTTGCCCAGGGTCACACAGCTAGTAAGTATCTGAGCCAGGATTTGAACTCAGGTTTTCCTGATTCCAGGCCTGGCACTCTCTCCACTGTGCCACTTAGCTCTCCCCTGCCCTGCTTCCCCCACACACCATGCTGCTCTTCTTAATGACACTTTAAGCAGAACAGCTTGAGGTATTATTATAAACAGCGTTATTCTGAACCCTTTTACATCCACTCAAAGTTAATTATTTTAAAGGAGGCATAATTAGGTAAACACCAATCAGTTACTATCTGTTTCTTTGGTTCTTTGAAATGATTCCATAGGGGCGGGGTGAGAGTATGTGTGTATGCGGGCTGCAAACAATTTGCTATGACTTTGTAGCTGTTACTGCGTTCTTTTGTTCAACTGTATCAAAGGGAAGGCATAAAATACAGTTTGGTAATGGAGACTCAGGAGAGAGAAAGAGAAGGGGGCCAGAGAACGCATAGTCACTCCACCACTTTCAGTAGGAAAAGCAGACTAATGCAAAGTATCTGTGATCTCATCCAAATGGATACTCCCTGCCACCATGCAGATTGCAGCCCCTGAGTCCTTCCCTTCCTGGGAGATTTTGGTCCATGTACTCATGGGTAATGAATGGTGTAATCTGATTTAAAGGGTGGGGAGGTTTCATTTAAAGGGAGACGGACAAAATGTTGGATTAATTGTTCCCTCTCTTCTAAGGGCAACTGCTGTTATTTATAACTTTCAAGCCCTTTGTCAGCCCTGGTTTCTAATAATAACAATCCCTTGTTTTGGGGAAGAGGTTTTTAATCTTGAAGAATGACTAATGAGTGATGGTCCGGCATTTCACAATCAACAAACCTTGTGCCATGCCACATAAATAAGGGACTGATATTTTTAACTCATTACAATATTACATCAGAAATTACTTATGTGTCAAAATACCTATTACTACCACAAAAATTCTGCGTGGGATAGAGTTAACTCCATCTTTTTATGACCTCAAAATTATCACAAACTTTATTTTATTTTTGGTCAGCATTTATAGATTCTGTCCATAAATATATTGATATTTCAAGTGTCCTAGTATTTCATGATCATACCAGTTTGGGAAATGCTGGCTTGGTTAATATATGTCCTGGCCCTTTACCCTGTGAGCTCCTGGGGGTCAGGGACTGTCTATTGCAGGTTCCCCACCCCTGGTCTATTGCCTTTCTATCCTTAGCCCTTAGCACTGTGTCTGGTATACAATAGGTACTTAAAAAATATTTATTGACTATCTGAAATATGAGAATGAAAAGGAGCAAAGTAAGTAGAAAAATTTGAACCAAGAAATGGGAAAAGGGAGGAAAATGATTAATCTTCTTAGGTGAGGTGCCAAATCAAGATTCTGGCGTGCTGCTGCTCAGGCTCATGGGAAGCAGAAACATGCATTTATTAGATAATCTGTCCCGGTGGATCCATAGCATAAGGAGAGAAAATACAAGAAGTAGTGAGAAAACATGGATTACTAACATGATGTCCCAGAAAGAACCCTGAAAACAGGACTCCATCACTTAATTAGCCATGCCATCCTAAAGAGAATAGTATTGTTCTTAGCTGCCTCAAAGGGTTGCTTTGTCAAATGGTAGAATGTATATGAAAGTACTTTGTAATAATAATAATAATAACTATAACATTTATATAGTGCCTACTATATGCCAGGCACTGTGCTAAGTGCATTATAAATATATCATTTGATCCTCACAAAAACCCTGTGAGGTAGGTAATATTATTATCCCCATTTTACATTTGAGGAAACTGAAGCAAACAGAGGTTAAAGGATTTGTCCAAAAATACACAGATAGTATCTGAGGCTAGATTTGAACTTAGGTCTTTCAGGTTCGGGACTCTATCCATTGCGCCACTTAACTCCCTCATATAATAAAGTGCTAAAATAAAATGAGTTCTCAATACTGTTTTGCTGGGAGTATTTGTGTCTTAAAGGCCTTGATAATCTATCTTGTCTGCTCTTACACCTATGCAAAAAAGTAGATGGGCAATAAAGATATGCTATTGGCCTTTGTTTCTTTTTCTTTCCTCTCTTTCTCCTCCCCCTCTTATCTCTCCTTCTTTTCCCTGTCTGTCCCATCTCTCATTCTCTCCTTTTATCTCTTCTCTCTCTCTCTTTCCCTCTTCCTTTTCTTCTCCTCCTCTCTCTTCTTCTTTTCTTGTACTCTCTCCTGTTTGTTATCTTTGTTCTCATTCTCTCTCTCTCCCTCCCTCCTTTTCCTCTCCCTTTTCATTTTCTTCTGTCTCATTCCCTCTCTCATTTTTTCTGTCTCTGTTTCCCCTCCTTCCTCTCATTTTCTCATCCTCTTATCTTTTCTCTCTCCCCTGCCCCTCTTTCTCATTCTCTTCTTTCTCTGTGTCCCTTTACCCCCTTATTTTCTCATTCTTTCTTCTCTCTCTCTCTCTCTCTCTCTCTCTCTCTCTCTCTCTCTCTCTCTCTCTCTCTCTCTCTTTCTCTTTCTCTCTCTGTTTTTCATTCCAATGTATTCCTGCCCAGCCAAATCTAGCACTCCTACTTTCCACACCCCTTTCTGCTCACCATCCACGCAAAACTGCTTCTAGAGCTTGAGCAATAGTTGATAAAACCAGCCAATTGTTATTGTGATAGTGGGGAGGGGCTAAAATTGACAAGACGCAGACCAAAGCCAGACCTAGGCTCTTACTGATTCATTCTGCTTCATCTCCATACAATGCTACGTAATGAGATGGAACCTCTAAAATTTGAATCCCGGGCCTTCTTTATTTCTGATGAAATTGCTCTTCTCTTTAAAATAGCTAAGTTGTTAAGAGAAAGATAACTGTGCACTCAATACTTGCAGATTCTATGCAAATAAAAAATTCTCAAAGAATGAATTTGTTCCTTTAATTAAAATCCATGTTGGGCACAGAGTTTACAGAGACTTACATGTTTGTACTGCACAAGTATGGATCTTAACTGGTTAGTATGTGTACCTGCAGTTGATGTCAAAGAATCTGTTCATATATGAGTTGAAAAATATACCGACTGAACTGTGAAGGTAGGCAAAGAATGAAGAGTTGGATTTTGAAATGGCCATCAGACTTTTTCAAGCTGTCATTCAGATATTCTGAAACTTATCCTTTCCTCCTTTTTTTTCTACTGGAATTACAATTTTACCTTCACTAGGATCGGAAAACTGCTGTGGTAGCAACCAAAGGACACTCCTATCAACAAAATGAAACAATCCTAGATTAATGTCACAGAAACTGGGACAAATCTCAGAGGCTGGACACACCTTCCCTTTGCAGCTACTCCATCTGATGTAATCAAACCATGCTCTGCCTTTGTTTAAAAGAGGTTTGATTCAAAGAATAGTGACATGCCCTAATCTGTCTAGGTTTGTTTGGAGAGCTAGTCTAAGCAGCTTCTGTTAGCCCTCTCCAAATCCAAAGTGCCTTTTCTGGGATGAGGGTATAGCTTTCTCAGCCAAGGGGGCTTTTTTTTTTTTATCAGATGACCTTTAAGATTTTCTAGTTCTAAGTCAATTAGGATAGAGTCAAGGGGTCTGCGGGAAGGAACCCTGCCAGGGGCAGGTCGGTGGCAGAGTTGAAATCAAGCAGAGCAGCTGATGGTAAATGAAGATAACTGGAAAAGTCTGGGCTCTCTAAAATGAGGCCTTGGGAGGAGTTCACTGTTCTGCCTTTCAGCCCTCCAAATACATACATGAGAAACTGAGGGTGCTGAGATGTTATCAAGGCTGAATCACTCTCCAAGAGGATGAGTTTATCCTGTGGGAGGCATGGGGTCAGCAGGGAAGCTTATGGTAAATCAGGTGGACATTTAGACTTGATAACTTCCAAGATCCCTTTCAGAGCTAAATAAATCTTGTTCTCTCTTTGGGTCTCTGATTCCCTCTTTGCACAAGGAGAATGTTGGTATAAGACCATGATCTCTTAAGGTTCCTGTTAGTGTCAAGTCTATAATTTCTGGTCTTCTCACACTTTGCTCCCCTCCACAAACCTGATCCCCCTAAAATGCATGCACACTCTATTTCCAGATTTAGCAGGGGCTGTCCCCGTGCAGGCCTGGAATGCTGTTCCTCCTCACTTCTGCCTCAACTTCCCTTTCTTCAAGACAGTCCAAATCTCTCCTGCAAGATTTTCCTCTTCCTCTCCTTTTATCTGATTTGTAGGAATCTTGTATGCTGGTCTTCCCTAGCATACCCAGAGCTCTCTGGGGCAGGGAATGTTTGTTTTGCCTTTCTTCCTATCTCTAGGGCATTGCACAGTGCCTGGCACAAAATACGTGATTAATAAATGCTCATGGATTCGATCTTACTCGGGTTCACTTTGCCTTTGCACACTCCTTAGCTGGATGACCCTGGGGCAAATCGGTTAACCTTTCTGGGCCTCAGTTTATACATCTGCCAGAAGAGGGAGGTCGGGAGGCTCCTTCCTGACCTTGGCCCAGGCTGCCCCCTCCCTCGGCCATCCGCTTCTCCTTGGCACATAGCATCGACGGCCTAGATGGCACTTCTAGTCTAGAGCTAGGATCCCATGACCTTGGGCCAGTCTTTTCTCCTGCGTGGGGCGGGGCTCCCAGTTGTTCTTCAGCACGCAGCAGGCTTGGCCTCCAGGGTCCCTTCCAGCACCGGGACCCCTCGCAGCCTGGGGCATGTGTGTGTGTGTGTGTGTGTGTGTGTGTGTGTGTGTGTGTGTGTGTTTGTGTGTGTGTGCGTGTGCGCGCGTGTGGGGGGATCCGTGCAGCAGGAGGGTACGGCGGCCGCTGCAGGGCTTGACATTGGCCGGCGGCAGCATCAGCATCAGCATCAGCATCAGCATCAGCATCAGCATCAGCATCAGCATCAGCATCAGCATCACCAGCAGCAGCATCAGCATCAGCATCACCAGCAGCAGCATCTGCAGCAGCAGCGCCCGGGGCTTGGGGCGGGCGGGGCGCGAGCCCTGCGACCGTTAGCGGGCGGGAGGGGGAGGGAGGGAGGAAGGGAGGGAGAGAGGGAGAAAGGGAGGGGCGCCCCCGGGCGGGCTCGAGGCGCGAGCGCAGCGCTACGGCGGCGGCGGCGGCGCGCGGCGCGCGGCGGGGTCCCTGGGCGCGGGCGCGCGGGCGGGGGAGGGGAGCCGTTGGCCTCCGGGAGCCCGCCCCCTCCCTCCTTCCCTCCCTCACAGGCCGCCCGCCGCCTGTGGCCGCGGGCCGCGTGCGCCACCCCTCTTCAGCCCTCGCGCCCCAGCTCGACGGCGCCGGAGCCGAGGGCGGAGGGCTGAGGCGGAGGGCCGGGCCGGGGACCGGGAGCGCGGGGGGGGGGGAAGCGAGCAAGCGCGGGAGCGAGCGCAGGGGGAGGGGCAGGAGGGAGGAGCGGGGCGGGCTGCGGAGGGAGGGGGAGAAGAGGGGAGGGCAGGGGGAGGGGGAGGGGAGCGGGGCCGGAGTCGGAGCCGGAGCCGCCGCAGCCGCCGCCGGAGCCGCAGCCGCAGCCAACATGGCGGACCTGGAGGCCGTGCTGGCCGACGTGAGCTACCTGATGGCCATGGAGAAGAGCAAGGCCACGCCGGCGGCGCGCGCCAGCAAGAAGATCGTGCTGCCCGAGCCCAGGTGAGCCCGCGCCGGCCCGGGACCCTCGGGGCGGGGGGCTGAGCCCGCGGGGGCATGTGCCTCTGCGGATGTCCGAGCCCGCGGGGACGTTTGCCCCCGCGCTGCCGGTGCCGCTGCGGGGTGTCTGGCTGCGGGAGCTTCTGCCTCGGGGGTGCATCTGCCTCGGGGGGTGCATCTGTCTTTGGGGGGCATTAGCCTCTGCGTTGGTATCTGACCCTTCTGGGCATCTGCCTCTAGGGGTGCATCTGCCTCTGCGGAAGTATCTAACCCTGCGGGAGCATCTGGCCCTATGGTTGCATTTGCTTTTGGGGGTGCATTTGCCTTTGGGGGTATTAGCTTCTGCGTTGGTGTCTGACCCTTCCGGGCATCTGCCTCTGGCGGTGCATCTGCCTCTGCGGAAGTATGCAACGCTGCGGGAGCTTCGTCCCTGGGGGTGCATCTGCCTCTGGGGGTGCATTTGCCTTTGGGGGGCAGTAGCCTCTGCGTTGGTATCTGACCCTTCTGGGCATCTGCCTCTAGGGGTGCATCTGCCTCTGCGGAAGTATCTAACCCTGCGGGAGCATCTGGCCCTATGGTTGCATTTGCTTTTGGGGTGCATTTGCCTCTGGGGATGTATTTGCCTTTGAGGGGTATTAGCCTCTGCGGTGGCGGTATCTGACCCTTCGGGGCATCTGCCTCTGGGGGTGCATTTACCTCTGCCGGAATATTTGCCTCTGCTGGGATACCTGGCCCAGCGGGGGCACCTGCCTTTGGGTGGGTGGGGGGGTAGGTGGATATCTGACCCTGAGGGGGGCATCTTCCCCCGGAATCATGCTCCTGGGTGTACTGCTCAGCCTACATCTCGCTCTCTGATCTCTGCCTCTGGGGGTGCACATCTGCCTCAATATGGGTTTCTGCCTCTGATGGGGGGACATTTCTGTGTGTGCCTCTGTATACCCGCTTCTCTGTGGGTTTGCGTGTGTACCTGCACGTGTGTGTCTGCCTTTGTGTGTAGATACATTTCAGCCCGTGTATCTCTGTATGGGTGTCTATGGTGGCCACAGGCCATCTGGGTGTCTGCCGTCTGTCTGTGTCCCTTGTTTCTGTGTTGTCTGCATCTGTTGTGCACATCATCCTTCCTGCTGGCCTTGTGTGTGTCCGGTGGCTAGGTGGCGGTGGTGGGCGCCCCCCCTCCCCAACACTAACTCCTGGGAAACTAGCTCCTACCCAAACCGGAGCTTCTCCCCTAAAAAGACTTGGTGTCCTCACCCATTTTCCAGGGTTTGTTATCTTTAAGTACAGCTATGGCTGGCTGAGAGAAGTCGGAAGACCTTTCCTCTAGGTTCTGACGCTGGCTTTGTGCTTCTTCTCTTCGTGGGCCTCCTCTGTAAAATGAAAAGGTCAGATAGGAGACCATCACTTCCCTGGGGTCCCTGACAGTGCCAGGGCTTTCAGGAGTGTGGCTCTCTCCTCACCATTCCCCTTACCCTCAGCCCTTGACACCAATCAGGATAATCTCAGCTAAGGTACCACTGGCCATCTCCCCACCTCCTTTCCTTCCCTGTGATCAGTCACTTCATTCTGGTGTAGGTAGGGGAACTCTAATTTGTCCTTTTTCTTTTAGTTGTCTACTGTGAGCAGATAGTGATCCAATGGATTTTTCTCTTTCCCTTTTCTTTCTTCATTAAGGAACCCAGTAGGTGGTGTGGCTGAGTGTGTGTGTGTGTGTGGGGGGGCTTGGAAGGTGAAGTAGTAACATTTTAATTTCCTTTAGTGGTGTCACCCAGGATCTTTTTTCTCATGTGCAGATTTGCTGTTCTCACAATTTTTTAGGATAAAGAAATGGGATTTGGGGAGGAATTAGAAGTAAATAGCTGATGTGTTATGTTGTTAAAAATGCAGAGTAAATGCCCCTTGAGTAGAAAAAGGGATTTTGGAAGGTTCACTTTCAACTAGTTTAAAAATGGAAACGTCATTTGGGCAGAAATTGACTGGAGATTTGAATTAAGTGAGAAATCACAATTCAGAGCTTTAGTTAGCTAGTATAAGCTCAATAAGGTATCTTTCTTCGGTAAGACAGTGGTGGATGACATTTTCCTTTCCCAGTGTTAAGTCAAAACCCTCACATGAGCTCTACTGTATAATGCAGATGGTCTCCAAAGTGTAGATAGCTGTTTTATGAAATGGATGATGGGAAAAAAATGTCTTTTCTCTATACTGAATTTTTAGAATGTTATTTTAAAATAATTTATGTCCCAAACAAAACAAATATTTAAATAGTATCATATTATAGGAAATGTTCTTTTTGCCATAAAATAAAGCTAAATAATTTTGTTTTTATAATGATAAACCATTAACAGATTATTTTGCCAGTCTACACAAGAGTACTGTAATACAGAAAATATTGATTGTGTTTTGTAATTGTTTATAGAGCATGCCAAAAGACTAGAAAAGCCAGATTGTATAGATGAAGAAACACTCATCACATTTTTGGAGCATCTATTCCTTTAGCCACTGTCTCTCCTTGGTCTTGTGTTTTTAATATTATTATTTTTTAAATATGAGGAGTTTTTGTTATGATACCAAGTAGTTTATATTAGAAAGTTACAAGCACTGAGTACTTTGTGAAATTAACGTTCCTAGTCAAGAATTCAACTTATCTTAAAAACCTAATATAGGGGCAGCTAAATGGTGCAGTGGATAGAGCACCTACCCTGGAGTCAGGAGGACCTGAGTTCAAATGCAGATGATACTCACTAGCTGTGTGACTCTGGGCAAGTCACTTAACTCCAGTTGCCTGGCCAAAAATAAATAAATAAAAACAAACAAACAAACAAACAAAAAAACCCTAATATAAATGTATTCTGACAAGTGATGTTTATACAATATTTAAATAGGGAAGCCCACTCTGAAGTCTGAATTTTGATTGTAGCAAATTGTGTTTCTTTTACCCTGGTTTAAAAGCTCTCCTCCCCTTCCTAACACCTGACCAACAAAAGAAAAATATAAAGGCCTGAATAAGTAGGGTTTATACTTGTACTCAGTTGAATAAGCATTTATTACAACATGCCAGATGCTGAGATGCAGAGATGAAAAAAATAACATGAACTCTACCCACAAGTCAGCGTTTTTAGTAGTGTGTGTGTATATTGTTTTTTAAGGTCTCATTTCTTAAAATATTTTTTCATGGTGTTTAAAACTCATCATGACTTCTGCTTTTTCCCATCTCCTTTTAAAATATATTCATTATGCTTGCTTGGGATGTTAACTTCCTTGTATGATTGCCTTTGTCTTTCAGTGGTTTGCCTTGGGAAGGGTTTTTCTTAAAGAAAGTTGGTGGAGGCCATGCTCATTTCTAATAGGATTAAACAAATGAAAACATAAGCTGGAGAGTGAGTATCTTTTAACTTCAAGAAAATATATCCTTTGATTCTTCTTGTTGGCCAAGCCATTCATATTATGGTTTGAAATAGTTCTCTTAGCAATTGTGATTCTCTTGCACAAGAACTGTTCCTGTAGCTTGAACACCTTTATTCTATGCCTCTAGAATTTAGAAGGATACTTAGACTACTAGTTGTTGGGACTTTTTTTTTTTCCTGGTAGGGCCTGTGTGATTTCTTCTGTTTGGGGATCCCAACCACAAATGCCAGTTCAGCAACTCAATTTATAGCCTTAGAAGGGGCATCCAGGGGGCGCCATAGTGCACAGAGCGCCAGCACTGGAGTCAGGAAGACTCATCTTCCTGAGTTCAGATATGACCCCAGACACTTAACAGCTGTGTGACCCTGGCCACTTTACCCTGTTTGCTTCAGTTTCTTCATCTGCAAAATGAGGTGGAGAAGGAAATGGCAAACTGGTCTCTTTGCCAAGAGAACCCAAAATGGGGTCACGGAGAGTCAGACACAGCTGAAAACAACTGAACAGCAAAAAAAATCTTAGGGAGTTGGCCTAAAACACTGAAGTAGCTTGCCTGGTGATCACAGCCTGTGTGTATCAGAGGCATCTTTTGAGCTCAGGTCTCCCAGATTCCCTAGGGACGTCTTCTTTTCTTTACTTTTTTTTTGTGTGTGTGTTTTGTTTTGCGTTTCCCTTGTTTGCAGGGCCTTTTATAATGTTCTCAGTTCATCGTCCAGTGACAAGTCTGTTAATACTGACATTATCAGGTAAATCTTATACTTTTTTTTTATTACCTCTGGATGGCAGTTTGTGATCTGCTTTGCTAGGAGTTTGGGACTGGGGGGGAGGGGGCAGAAACATGAGCTAAGGTAGATTCTAGATGAAACCGAAGGTTATTTTGTAAATATCCTCAGCATAAAATCCATCTACTTCAGCTTCATTGTGTTACTGAAGGATCAGAAAACATTGTTTCCTTCCCTTCCTGGTTCCACTTCACCCTGAAGTGAGGTTGCTGTGGAATCATCAACACGTGGACTTAACCGAAAACGTTTTGATTCATATTTTTAGCATCTGAACAAGAAGGATCCTGTTAGTCACTGGTAGAGCCCTCCCTTCCATGACTTCTGCGCATTGTTCCACTAAGTGAGTTTTTCAGTGTCATTAGGCTCTTGCTTCCTGGGTTCTTACTTTACATGGAAAGCAATTGAATTAAAGAAAAACAAAACATAGCAACCAGTCCAAACATTGCCTTTGCTTTCTCTCTCTCTGTCTCTCTCTGTTTATCCCTCTCTCTCTGTCTATCCCTCTCTCTCTCTCTCTCTCTCTCTCTCTCTCTCTGTCTCTCTCTCTCTCTGGCAGTGACAGACATTGGAGCCCTTTATACTCATCATATATTCTTCCTACAAGAATATTAGCCTTCCTGGGAAAGTAGCCTTGCATCTTATTGTCAGGTGAGACCTGTTGTCCACACTTAAGAACTTGGTTATCACTTAACCTCAATGAGCTTTAGTTTTCTCATCTGAAAAATGGGTATAATGCCTGTAGTTGTTATTCAGTAATGTCTGACCCTTTGCGACCCCTTTTTTGGTGGGATTCTTGGCAAAGATACTAGAATGGTTGGCCATTTCCTTCTCCAGTGGATTAAGGCAAACAGAGGTTAAGTGACTTGCCCAGGCTACTAAGTGTCTGAAGCGGGATTTGAACTCAGGTCTTTCTGACTCCAGTGCCACCCAGCTGCCTCCAATGGCTATGGTATATAACTGACAGTGATCGTGGGGATCGCCTGAAATATGCTGCCAAGTACTTTGTCAAGTTTAAAAAGTACGGCCTAGATGTTGGCCTATTAGGGGATGGGGCTGGGGTGGCTGGGTGGGGACTTTTAGTCATTTACATTTGCATTGTAGCAGATTCCTCAGCCCAAGTCAGTGTTAGATTTCTTTTAGCTTCATTGGTTTATCTTAGGACTGTCTTGTAGCCAGTGATTGAATAAGACTTAGTGGAAATAGTTGGTGCTTATCTTTGGAATCAGTAATTGGAAGTTAGCAAGTGGCAGATTTTAATTAGTGCAAGGAAGTATTGCGTCAATCAGAGCCACTACCACATTCCTTCCTCCCCCTCCCCCCCCAAAAAAAAGAATGGCTGCCTGTGGCTAATTACTAAAAGGCTTTAAATGGAGGCAGGGTCAGTCAGTCAATCAATGAGTAGGTGTGGCACTGGGATTGCAAAGACAAAGGTGAAACTGTAACATCTTCTTAGAGAGAGATACAACATGTTTACAGAGGAGTAAAAAGGGAGTACAAAATGAGTCCCTCTGCCTTCCTCTTCTCCCTCCCGCCTCCGTCTGACTGTAGGCCCTGTGGACACTAGCCTCCTCTTGGACAGTGACTTCCTAACTGTTCTTTGCATAAGACCCTCCATTTTCCAACTCTGAGTGTTTCCAGTGGTGTGCTGCCATGCCTAGAATGCTCACCCTCTGCAGCTCTGCCTCTGGGCCCTTCAGTCCCAGCTCAAACCCCACGTTCTATAGGGAGCCTTTCCTGGGCCTTCACGCTGCTAGCGCCCTCCTGTAGTTGATTTTATTATCTCCACATTAGCCTGGGGAGCTTGTTTTTCATAGTAGTTTGCATGTTGTCTTCTGTCCTAGACAGCTGGGGCCGCTTTGTGCCTTTCTTTCCTCAGCTTCTTGTAGCTCGGGGCCTGGAACACCATAGGTGCTTGGTAAAAATCGTTGCCTGACTGATTTAAGGGACAGAGCACTGACTGCTGGGAGAATTGAGAAAGTCCTGGTGAAAGGGGAAGCTTACCCTGAGCCTTGGAGGGAGCTCAGGTTTCCAAAAGGTGGAGATGAGGAGGGGGCGCCTTCTAGGCGTGGGGGACACACAACCTGGCCAGAGACAGAGAATGTGGAAGAGAGGTAGATGATGGCAAGAAGGCCATTTGGGCTGGAACACAGGTCTGTGTAGGAGTATTGTGTAATTAACCTGGAACGAGAGTCTGGAGCCAGATTTCTCATGGCTTTAAATGCTGTATTTGATAGTAGTAGCACGAGGGAACCACAGAACCTTCTTGAGTAGGGGAGTGACATGGCCAGACTGATGATTTGGGAAGCTCAGTTTGCCACCTGTGTGGAGGCTGACTGGGAGAGTGGAGAGGGTGGAGAAAGGAAGATCAGGAGGCTGTTGTAGCAGTCTGGAAGTGATTGGCATCTGGACTAGGGTGGGCTGTGTTTGAGGAGAGAGCAGGCTGGGTGAAGAGTTGCCAGTGAGGTAGAATTGATAAAATTGACCACCAGTTAGGGTCAGGAGGGGTGAAGTGAGTTTGAAGGGTCTAGCCTGAATACCAGCTCGTAAACGTCTGAGACTGGAGCAGCCGTGGTGCCCCAAAGAGAAGCAGGGGTGTTAGGACGATGGGCAGGCGTAGGGGGAAGATAAGGCATTCAGTTCGGGATGCCCTGAGTTTGAGATGGCTTTGGGGCATCCCGGTGATGGCGAGAGAAGGGACTTCTTAGCTCACCTTTGACATCTGCTGAAACCTGTGAGCTTCTTCTCAGAATAATGGGTCATTTTTTAAAAAAATGCATAAAGCCCATGGATTACAGAGAAACCAACGATGTTGAAATACAGTTACCAAAATAAAGGAAACAATTCTGTGAACCTCAGCTTTAGAACTCAAGGCCACTGGATGATTTTAGGACCTCTTCCAGGGCGAAATCTCTGACCTTTAATCTTCTTGTTCAGAAAGAGAAGAGAAGGCCCAGGACAGGGTTGGGGAACCTGGGGCCTCAACACCGCATGTGGCCCTCTAGGTCCTCAAGTACAGCCCTGTGACTGAATCCAAAGTTCACAGAACAAATCCTTTTATGGGAGAGCCGCACTTGAGGACCTAGTTCTTAGTTCTAGGCCTTGCCGTATGATTGGCTCACCGTCATTTCTGATGATGTACTTTGCACTAGTCTTTTTGGATGGTCCTTGGTTGGTAACATGTTGCAGTCTACTCATGCCAGTCATGAGGCTCACCAATATCTTTTTGGTGATTCTACTTTAATTCTTTGGATACTTTTGTATTTTTATGACTTGCAGACATTGCATCCCCAGAAGAATACTGGTGGTGGAAAGATGGGCATTTGATTTAGGGAGAAGCTTGGAGTCGTGAAAAGAATTTCTCATTTTCCCAAAGGCAGTTCAGTTCACTCTCTTCTTTCTGTTCAGTCATGGGCCCAGCTTCTTGGTCATTGGCAGCGTCTGTCCAAGATCTATGTACTGATGGATGAGCTGTAAGGGTTATTCGTCCAACTGTATATTATCATGTAATAGTCTTCATCTACTTGTTTTTTCCTGTGTGACTAGGGTAGGTCAAACTCTTTTGAGTGATTGTGGATTTGATCTCAGAGACTTAGCAGTATCCTGGGGCTTGATGCAGCCAGTATGGTGCTGGGTGCTGACAGGAACTCACTATCTGGGGCTGGGGCTCTTTGCCTGGGGGCCATGAACTTGCTGTTTCAATATTTTGGTAACAATATCAATATAATTAACTTCCTTTGTAATCCTAGGTATTTTATTTTATACACCTCAAAACATTATTCTGAGAGGGGGTCCCTAGGCTTCCTCAGCCTGCCCAAGGGGCCTTTTTTTTTTTTTAGGCAGTTGGGGTTAAGTGACTTGCCCAGAGTCACACAGCTAGTAAATGTTAAGTGTTTGATCTGAGGCTGGATTTGAACTCAGGTCCTCCTGACTTCAGGGCCGGTGCTCTATCCACTGCACCACCTAGCTGCCCCACCAAGGGGCCTTTCACGAAGCACAAAAGCCTCCTGATCTCGAGGGCGTCCCTTTGGATAAGGCCTCTGCTGGATGCCTGCCGAGTGGGATGTCTGGCTTTTGTGCATCACTGGGTGGGTAGTGATCAGGGGTCTTGGACAAGGCTGCTGCTTGGCTACTTTTTTCAAGGAATCTTGCCTGGTTTTGATATGGGCATGGGAGAGCTTTTAAGGTAGCCTTTTCTCTGTGGAATCTTTTGTGTTTGTTTTAGTCAGCAAATGATGAACACAGTGGATTTTCTCTTTTCTATACCTGTCAGTCACTTGGGGGATTGTAAAGATGACCTCTGCTATGGTGGGTCATTTTCCAAGTCCCACCCTGTTTCTTCTATCCTCAGCAAGGATGCCTTTGTTTTGTGTGCAGATTATCCTCATAAAAATGTTGTAGAGATGGCTTAGCAGTAATTGGTGGTAATATTTTTTTGGCCACTTATTGTCACCAGAAAGTCCAAGTTTCATGGTGTTGTGCCAGAATTTGATATCTATGTGAAGTGGATCTATAAAAATGAGCCCAGAGGTGGCGGGGTCAGAGTCAGAGTCAGGGGCTCCAGGCCCCTGTACCCCTGCCCTCCACTAGTCCTCCTCTGAGCCCTGTTCAGTCCACAGCGATCACCCATAGGATTCAGATGCCAGTGGCTGTGGTGTGCTGACATCTAGGACACTCTCCTTCCTTCCTCCATGAGCCAGGGCCTGGCTCACAGCCTTTCTCTCCTCCCCAGATCCTGCCATCATTCATACCAAGATACATGCATATTGATACTCTCTCAAGTACCAGAACTTATTGCCTGACTGGCATGGCAAGACAGCTGATCACTGGCAGACTGAGACCCGAACTCGGGGCCCTCGACTCCCTGCTTTATCCACTACTCTACCAACTGCATTTTTAGTCCAATGAAATAGGTTGTTAAGCGTGCTCATCCTTATTTTGCAATGCGTTGACTGCGCACCAGCTGTCTCTGGTTTGGAACAGTTAGGATATGAGGGATGAGAAGAAAGTGTGCCTGTACTGGCATAGAGAAGTGGGCGAGGAAGCTCCCTAGTGTGGTCCTTCACCATCAGTGCCAGTCTTGGAGAGTTGCCTAAGGCACCGAGAGAGTCTGAGGTTGCCTAGGGCCCCACAGCCTGCATGTTGGAGGGGGCGAGGACTCAAGTCTTCCTGGAGTGGAGGCTGGCTCTCTAGCCAGGTCACTTTTGCCATAAACTGCTAGTTTAACTTGGCCTTGTTTGGGGTCTTTCCCAGCCAGATGGGGATCAAAACTTCCCTGTGACCTAGGGGCCTAGTCTTTGAGAGCTGTGGCATTGTGAACAACTTGTCAGCTTGTGGCTTAGCTGGTGACGTGTCTCAGAACTCGTTACATGATAGAAATATAGGGTGACTCATTAGGCCCATCCCCTAAATGTAATTCTGAGACCTAGAAAAAGATAAGGTTGATCATTCCAGAAGCAGGTACTGCCTTCAGTGAATTGTGGGAACCTGTCTTCTGGGAAATGCCAAGAACCCAATTACGGCAGAGTGAAGAAGTCAGATGCTCTTGGCCTTGAGGTGGGTGGTTTAGGCTTAAGTGGCTGGTAGGCCTGGCAGTTAAGGTTTCTGCTCCTGCTGTCAGGCCAAGTAGTTCTGGAATGGCCTGTGTGCCTTTGCATACCCCTCTGGGCCCCTCTGGGACTTTCCCTGAAGGCTTACTTAGGAGAGCAGTGCTGAGGAAGGCTGTCTCTGAAGTTCATTTTCAGTCAAAGGGCAGAGCAGGACATTAGCTCCCTTTGCAGTAAAGTCATTTGCTCATTTAAAAGGGGGAGAAAACGGAAACCCTTTGTTAGTAATACAGCATATGTTACATATTGAAATATACTGTATGTACATTATTATCTTGGCTTTTCTGTGTCTCTCTCTGGATACTGGCAGCCAAGGGAATAGACATTATTAACTTGGCAACTCTTACTGTATCTGTTAACTCATTTGTGTATTAAATCCTTTGCATACTAGTGCAGCTGGGTGTCTCAGAGGTGAATTCTCCTATGCATGCCTCACATCTTGCTTTTCTATTTTTAATACTGCTCAGAAGTTAGAAAGCCTTTTGGGCCTCTTATTGATTGTTCTACCGATCTATAATGAGGGAAGCAGGGAAAATTAATAAGTTTTTTCATTCACATTCTGTAAACGTTCCTTTTGTTAATGCTAGTCTCTTCACGGATGTCCCATGTTGCTTTAGTGATATGTATGAACATTTTCTTCTTTGACACTTTGCCCCCTAATTAGAAAATGCAAATAGGGAAGTGCTTCTGCAACTATTGGCATCCTTGGTTTGTTTTCTGTTTAGAGGGAGGCTTGGTGGGGATCAGCCAGGCAGCTCACCCCGAGATGTCCCAGAGACCCACTTTTGGCTTTTTGCCTCTCTGCTACTACCACCATCCTCACAGGAAAAGGGCTAGTGGTGTTGAGAGGGTCCGCAGCTAACCCAAACTTCATAGTCATTCCTGCCCTGGACTCTGATGTGGCTTACGGGTGTCTCTAAGGGATTTGAGGTCAGAGGACACATGAAAACTGTATAGACTTGTGTCCCAATGTATCCATCTGTAAAATGGGAATAATACTGTCTGTTTCGTACACTCCAAAAGGTTATTGTGAGCCTCAAAAGAGATAATGGCTGTGGAAACACTTTGAAAAGTGAAAAGTATAAATGGTGGACAAATGTGAAGCATGTTTTGTCTAAAGTTGTAAGTCATCTTATTTATTGTTGTTGTTCGGTTGTTTTGGTCGTGTCTGACTCTTCATGACTGCATTTGGGGTTTTCTTGGCAAAGATAACTGGAATGGTTTGCCATTTCCTTCTCTACTTCATTTTACAAATGAGGAAACTGAGGCAAACAGGGTGAAGTGACTTGTCCAGGGTCACACACACAGCTAGTCAATGTCTGAGGCCGGATTTGAACTCATGCTTTCCTAACTCAAGGTCTGGCACTCTATCCAGTGTGTCAACCAGACCTGCTTATTTCTTGTCTCACTTCTATTTTCTTTATTTAAGGAGCCTTATAGGTGGAATGGGACTTGGTCCTGAAGAATGAGAGTGATGTTGGCAGGGGAAAGTGGGGAGAGAGGGGCTAGGAGTTGAACCAGGGCTGGAGAGCAGCTTCCCAAGGGCATTGAGACACAGGGCACAGTAATGTGATACTTTACCTGAAACACTAAGGATGGTGTGTGTTGGGGAGGAGTATGAGATCAGGTTGGAGGGAGCTTGAGGAAGGAGCCAGTGTGCGTTTGCCAACAGTTCATTCACATGCATTTGTCCTCTAAGCCTTAAATCTCATGGTCTACACTGGCCACTGTGTATACATGCTTAGTACTCTTTATAGAACTGCTTTGTTGAAAAATGGCCTGCTTGGAGCAGCTAGGTGGTGCAGTGGATAGAACATCAGCCCTGAAGTCAGGAGGATCTGAATTCAAATGTGGCCTCAGACCAAACATTTGACACTTAACTAGCTGTGTCCCTGGGCAAATCACTTAACCCCAATTGCAGAAATAAAGAAAGGAAGGAAGGAAGGAAGGAAGGAAGGAAGGGGGGAGGGAGGGAAGGAAGGAAGGAAGGAATGATGGATGGCCCGCTTGAACATTTCCTGGCTTCAAAGGGTATTTTGTGTTAGAAGGACCTCAGAGGCCATTGATTCTAACCCATATCTAACTAAGGATCCTTTCGCTGTAGAGCCTAGGCTTGCATCCTCCCAGTGAGCGGAGAGCTCCCTACCTCCTGAGGCCTTGCATTATCCTCGGGCATAGTTGTGGTTGGTGGGAAGTTTTTGCTGTTATTGAGCCTAAATTCTGTTCTTTGCAACTTCCGTGCATTACTGTTAGTGTCACATTGATTCCTCTTTGTTCTGCCCCCTGGAGCCAAACAGAAGAAATCGTTAGCCCTTCAGGTACTTGGGGCCAGCCGTCCAAAACAGTTAGGAAGCTCTTATTAAGCACTTACTGTGTACCGGGCTCTGAAGATATGAGAAAAAAAGAGAAGAGAGTTGCTACCCTCAATGAGCTTATGTTCTAATGGGGGGAAGAGATATACACGGGTAGGTATAGAAAAGAGTCTCACCAAGTGGACAGACAGTGACCTTGGAGGGGAAGGTGCCTGGGAAAGACGGGCAGAAGCAGGGGTCAAAGGGAGTCCTGAAGGATCACATGGGATGCTTTGATAGGAATGGCCCTCAGGATGGTTTGACTGGGCTGCTGAGAGTGTACAGAGATATGCTGTGGAAGAAACCTAAAGACAGAAAGGGACCATACGGGGTGGGGGGCTTTCAGTCACCCCAGGGTCGCCTCCACATCATCTACCCCACTCTCTTCTAACCTCTCTGCAGCCAGCTCCCCACCTCATTGTTTACCTGGAAGTCCTTTCTCCAAAGTTAGCAGTGATATCCCATTGCCAAATCTAGTGGCCTTTTCTTAATGTGAAGGTAGAAGGGACAAGATTAACCAAATGAACTGGATGGGTGGGTGGGGTGAGTGAGGAGTTAGGAGGACACTGAAGAATAGGGAGAGATGGACTGATAAAATATGATTATTAGATAAAGGAATATTGAAGTCCACTAACGCAGTGGTGGAACATTGGTGGGTGATGGTAGGATCGAGGGTATGACATCTCTGTGTGTAGCTGAGGTGGAATAGAAGAATAGGTCATGAGAGTTGAGGAAATGGAGGAATTCAGAAATCAAGTCATCTGAGGAAGTTTTGATATTTATATTGAATTCCTCTAGTCCTAAAATACTGGGCCTGGAGTCAGGAAGACTTGAATTAAAATCTGGCCTCAGACACTTACCAGCTGGGTGACCCTGTTTGCCTCAGTTTCCTGATCTTTACAGTGACCTGGAGAAGAAAGTGGCAAATCACTCCAGTGTCTGTGCCAAGCAAACCCCGGATGGGTTTAAGAAGAGCTGGATGTGACCGAAATGACTGAACAAGAAAACCCAGAGGTTCAGAGTCACTAAGATAGGAGATACAGAGGAGGGGGATATGCTAAGCCACTGAATGATAAGACAGTCTAGAGCTGTCTTATTAGAGATGTCTCTTGTTGGGAGGCTCAGAGGAATGATTATTCTGGAGGCATAGACAGAAATGGAAAGCTAAGTTATGGCCAATTAGAGGAATGCCGGTTTTTGACCAAGGAAGTAGAACACTTATGGCTAGTGGCGAGAGCCACGATATGATCATCCCTCTGCGTGGCTGAGGTGGACTAGGGAAATGAGGTATGGAAGTTACGTAGATTTTGAGACTAGGAAGCCAGGGTGTTTTAGAGAACTTCAGCTGAACATCAATGTTCATACCCCCTCATATGAGCCATATATTGGACTTTTTGAAACAGGAGGGCGAATGACCTGTAGGCTAGTGGACAACAGTCTCCATGATCTACATGGGGGAGAAAATTTTAATAGAGTACACTTTGAAGGAGGACATGGTGCTGTGTGATGGCAGCAAAGGGAAGGTCTGGAAATGTTAATGTAAGGAGTATTCTGACACCACCTTCAGTACCGTTGAGTATGTATATATGTGCAGGAAATGTGTGAAGAATGTGTATAGTTGGTGCTGGAGGGGAGGGCCAGGGATATATTGTCATCTGGGGGGGGGAACCTGGCCTCTTTGAGTTCAAGGTGTATGAGAAGAAGAAGAAGAGGAAGAGTGATGGTAAGTTTGTTCATTATATAGGATGTGAATTCTAGAGGGCACAGTGGAAATAGTGGGCTAAGATGGAGTTAGAAATGGTTGGAATTCATCTGGAAGAACAAAAGGTGAAGAATATCAAGGGAATTGATGAAAAATAATGTGAAGAAATGTGGCTTAGCTGTACCAGATGTCAGCCTGTATTACAATGCAGTAATTATCAAACAATTTGGTACGGCCTAAGCAATAGAGTGATGGATCATTGGAATAGGTTAGGTACACAATACACAGTAGCAAATGACTATAGTAATCTAGTGTTTGATAAACCCAAAGATCCAAGCTTTTGGGACAAGAACTCACTATTTGACAAAAGCTGGAATACTGGAAAACAGTTTGGCAGAAATCAGGTATAGGCCAGCATCTTACACTGTATACCAAGGTAAGGTCAAAATAGGCACGTGATTTAGACATAGAGGGTGATACCTTAAGTAAATTAGGGGAACGTGGAATAGTTTATCTGTCAGATCTATGGAAAAGGGAAGAATTTACAACCAAACAAGAGATAGAGAACATGGGATATAAAAATGGATGATTCTGATTACACTGAATTAAAAAGGGTTTGCACAAACAAAATCAATGCAGCTAAGATTAGAAGGAAAGCGTGAAACTGGGGGAAATTTTTTACAGCTAGTTTCTCTGATAAAGGCCTCATTTCTTAAATATATAGAGAAGTGAGTCAAATTTATAAGACTACAAGTCATTCCCCAGTTGATAAATGGTTAAAGGATATGAACAGGCAGTTCTCAAAGAAATCAAAGCTATCTATAGTCATGTAGAAAAAGCTCTAAATCACTATTGATTAGAGAAATGCGAATTAAAACAACTCTTGAGGTACCACATTAGATTGGCTAATATGACAGAGAAGGGAAATGACAAATGTTGGAGGGGATATGGGAAAATTGGGACACTAATATAGTGTTAGTGGAATTGTGAACTGATCCAACCATTTTGGAGAACAACTTGGAACTATGCACAAAGGGCTATAAAACTGTGTATACCCTTTGGTCCAGCAAGACCACTACTAGGTCTATATATATCCAAAGAGTTGAAAAAAAAAAAGAAAAGGACCTATATGTAAAAAAAATATTTCTAGCAGCTCTTTCTGTGGTGGCGAAGAACTGGAAATTGAGGGGATGCCCATCCATTGGGGAATGGCTGAACAAGCTGTGGATATGATTGTGATGAAATACTGTTGTGATATAAGAAATGATGAGTAGGATGCTTTCAGAAAAACCTGGAAAGACTTACATGAACTGATATAAACTGAAGTGAGCAGAACCAGGAGAACATTTTACACAGTAACAGCGATATTGTCTGATGATGACCTGTGAATGACTTAGCTCTTCTCAGTAATATAATGATCTAAGACAGTTCCAAAGGACTTAGGATGAAAAATGCTATCCCACCTCCAGAAAAAGTAGTGATGGACTCTGAATGCAGATCAAAGCATAGTTGTTCTTTTTTTTAACTTTATTTTTGTTTTTTTTCTCAACATAACTAATACGGAAATATGTTTTGCATAACTGCACATGTATAACCTATATCAAATTGCTTGCCTTCTGGATGAGGAAAGAAGGGAAAGAATTTGGAACTCAAAATTAAAAAAACCCAAATATTAAAATTGTTTTTACATATAATTAAAAATAAAATATTTAAAAAATAAATGAATGGGGTAGGTTGAGGACAGTGGGGATGAGAGAATAGGAGACTGTAACTGGTGATTGAGGGAGAGGGAGATTGGTGAGAGGTTGCTAGGTGGTGTTACAGGGCAAAGGGCAAGAGCAGTCAGGCTTGCTGCCTTTTCCTCTGGGCTGGAGGGGCGGACTGGGTGCTAGTGATTGACAGAGACTTGGGAATAGGACCTGGTCTGGTGGAATCCTGGGTGGTTTTGCAGGACAGAGGCAAGATCCAGGAAGATGAAGTCTTGGGCCGTGAGGATTGCCAGGGAATCTGATGTGTTTCTAAGAGACCTATTTACGTTGATATCTTTTCTTGATGAACAAAAATGTATTTTCTCTCTCATTGGGAGAAACAGAACAGTGAAAGCACTGCAACAAATATGCATAGTACAGCAAAACAAGTTCCTTCATTGGCCATGTCCAAAACCATGAGCCCATTCGGAACCTTTGGTCCATCACCTTCCCATCAAGAGGCGGGCAGCCTGCTTCGTTGTTGGTCCTCTATAATTATGGTTGCTCATTTCGTTGATTAGAATTCTGAAGTTTTTCAAAGTTGTCTGTCTTTGTAGTACTGTTGTTATTGTATAAATTGCTCTCCTGGTTCTGTTCACGTAATTCTGCACCAGATCTTACAGATCTTTCCAGGTTTCTCTGAAACTGCCCCTTTCCTCATTTTTATGGCACGATAGTATTCCATTACATTCATTTGCCATGTTTGCCATTTCCCAATGGATGGGCACTGCCTTAATTTCCAGTTCTTTGTCACCTCAAAAGAGGCTGCTGTGAATAGTTTTGAATATATGAGACGTCTACTTTCTTTGCTGTCTTTGGGGTATGGTCGTAATAGTGCGTTGCTGGGTTAAAGGGTTTTCACAATTTAGTCAGTTTGGGGGCATAGTTTCAGATTGCCTTCCAGGATGGTTAGACTAGTTCAGAGTTCCACCAACAGGCATTAACGTGTATTTTGCCACAACCACTCCAACGTTAGTCATTTTCCTTTTTTTTTTTTTGTCAATTTTGCCAGTCTGTTCACTATGAAGTAGAACCTCAGAGTTTCTTTAATTTGCATTTCTCTGAGAATTAGTGATTTTTGATCTATTTTTATGTGGCTATTGATAGCTTGGATTTATTCTTGAGAAAATTGTGTAGTCTTTTGAGCATTTATCAATTGGGGCCCTAATTTTTATAAATTTGAATCACTTCCTTATCTGTCTTGGAAATAACATGTTTATCAGAGAAACTTGCTGCAAAGATTTTTTTCCTAGTTACCTGTTTCCCTTCTAATTTTAGGTGCAGTGTGTGTGTGTGAAGGCTTTAATTTTGTGTAATTAAAATTGTCCATTTTATCTTTTGTGATACTCTTTATTTCTTGTTTAGTCATTAACTCTTTCCTTATCCATGGATCTGAAAGGTCATTTCATTTTTATTCCTTTAATTTGCTTCTGATGAGACCTTTTACATCTAAGTCTTGTATCCATTTGGCCCTTATTGGTGGTTTGAAGTGCTGTTTTATACCTAGTATCGGCCAGACTGCTGTCCAGCTTTCCCGGCAGTTTTTGTTGAATTGTTAAGTCCTTTCCCTAGTATCTGGGATCTTGGGGCTTATCAAATATTTTTGTTTGTTTGTTTGCTTCTGTATGTTATGTACTTAAACTGTTTCATTGATTGATCTCTGGTTTTTAACGATGACTGCCTTCTGGTATGGTTTGAGATCTGGGACTACTAGGCTCTCTTCTTTTCCACCTTTTCAGTTCATTTATTCCCTCCTTTAGATAAGGCACCAGGAATATGGGTACAAAAGGAAAGATTGATAATAAAAATTGGTTACTTTGGTTGTCCATCTTTAGGAATGCAATGTAGAATAGAATATGTTCTGAAATTAAAGAAAGCCCATTGATTAGTCAAGACATTTCATGCTTTAAAAGCTCTATATTTTCATTGCTGGAGATGTAGACCTTACACCTCCAAGACTGTAGATTGCAAATACCTTAATTTTTTCTCTTAAAAATAGGTTTTTAATTAACATCTTTGTTGTTTTCTTCTGTAGATTTCATCATGTATGCTCCCTACCCTTACAGAGAGCCATCCTTTATAGCAATTAACTTTAAATGAAAAAGAAAAAGAGGAAGAAAAAACTTCTGCAAAATTGATCAGTCGAAAAGTCTTGGAGCAGCTAGGTGGTGCAGTGGATAGAGCACTGGCCGTGGATTCAGTAGGACCTGAGTTCAAATGCGGCCTCAGACACTTAACACTTACTAGCTGTGTGACCCTGGGCAAGTCACTTAACCCCATTGCCTAGCCAAAAAAGAAAGAAAGAAAGAAAGAAAAGTCTTAACATTATATTTAATGTTCCACACCTGTTGACACCTCACTTTCACAAAGGAATTGTGAGAGATGGCTTCTCCCAGCTCTTCGTTGGGGCCAAGTTTGTCCTTCATAACTTTACAGCATTCATTTGTGATTGTTCTTTGATTTACATTGTTATGGTTCTTGAGTAGTGCTCTGCTTACCTCCCTTGGGAGCAGCTGTTTGTGACTTCCCTGAATCTCTGTCATCATCATAGCCTTTGTCCATTACATTCATGTATCTCATTTTGTGTAACCTTCCCCCAATTAATGAACGTCAATATTGTTTTCACTTCTTAATGCAGCTATCAGTGAAAAGAGCCACTTTAAATATTTTGGTGCATATGAGCCTTTTCATCAGTGACCTCCTTGGAGTATATACCTAGCAGTGGAATTTCTGGGTCCATGGGTATGCGCATTTAGCCTCTCTATTTGAGTAATGCCAGATTGCTTTGTAAAATGACACAGCCTTCTCATGCCTCAATAGAAGACAGTCCTGATCAGCTGTTGTGTGTTAGTTAACCTCTGATGACGAGCCCATCGAGACTTAGTCTGGCTGGTCCTTGGACTAACGATCATAGATCTTTGGTGGGCTATCCATATGGCTTTTCCAGCTTAAGTAGGTTCTAGATGAATTTGTGTGTTTCTAGTATAGTCTTTGAAAATACTCAAATAAATATTGATGGAACTGTGATTTCTTCCATTTGGAAGACCACCTTCAGTAATGTAGATCGGAATCCATTTGTGCCTGTCCAGAGATACTATGAGGTTCTTGCCTGGCCTCTCCCACAAAGTTACCCCAGGGCACTGACCCAACATACTGACAGCCTTTACCTTGTAATAGTAGTCAACTTTATCTGGCCCTTTAGGATTTACAGAGTGCTCTATGTGCACGATCTCATTTGATCTATATAGTGACCCTGGGAAGTAGGTACTGCAGCCATTCTACCCACACTTTAAAAGAGGGGGAACGGGGAATGTAGAGAGACCAATGGAAGCTGATCACTTGAGGCAGCGTTTGAACGTGGGTCATCTTGAAGCCAATCCCAATGCTCTCTCCACTGCACCACCGTGCTGGCAGCCAGCTTGTGAGTCAGCAGTATGATGTAGCATCCAGGAAAGCTAATGCCAGCTGGGACCATGTTAACAGATGCTGAGCTTCCTGCATCACCGAGGAGATAATTCCACTGACTCTGGCCTTGTCAGATCTCATTCAGAGCTGGGGTTCAGTTCTGGGCACCACAAGCTAAGAACTGCATTGATCAGCTGGAGAGTGTTCAGAGGAGATCTAGGTTGGTCAAGGGCCTTGGGGTCCATGTTCTGTGAAGATCAGTCAAAGGAACTGGCCGTGATTAGATGAAGAGAGCAGAAGAGCTGTGATGTGGAGAAGGGATTAGATTTCTTTTGTTTGGCCCAGTGGGTAGGGGAGGGAGGGAACCTGTATGGGGTCAGGGCAGCAGCTTAGGGCTGGATGTCAATTAGAGCTGTCCCACATTGGAAAGTGCTGCCTTGAAAGACAGTGGCATCCCTCTCCTTGGAGGTCTTCGAGCAGAGGCTAGCTGACCACTTGTCAGGTAGGTTATTGTGTGACCAGAGGGCCACTGGGACTCCTTTCAGCTCTCAAGGCTTGTGATCATGACTCCCTTTAGGCCAGAGGCTCTGCTCTGCCTCTCTCCTTTTCCAAACTCCACGTGACTCCCTGCTCCATGCCTTTGCTCATCCTGTGCCCTTATTTGAAATGTCTGGTCTCTTTTCTCCTCCTCCCTAAAGACTCCCTGTCCTTCCGAGCCTATTTCAAATCCTCCTTCTCCTCTCCTCAGGAACCTTTCCTGACTGTTCTGGCTTCCGCTCTGAGCCCCACTTGTACGCCCGGTTAGTAGATGGATGGTGGTCTGGTTGTCCTTTGGGTCCTTGGTTAATGTTGCCTTTCCTAGGAGATGGAGCTCCCGAAGGACAGGGCCATCTCTTCGGTTTCTTTTGTGTCCCACACAGTGCAGAACATAGGGCTGCTAGCATACTGTGGATGCTCAATACATCCTGGATTAAATAATTGAATTATCATAAGTGAACTGACTTCTAGCGTTCATTTTTTCCTTAAATATAAAACAAATGATCATTTGAAGGGCGTAAATAATTATGGTTGTCCAGTATTCTTGGCTTTGTCCTATTTTTATAATTTTTTTGTCTGTAAAACCTAGAGCTTTGTACATTTAGTCATCATCTATTTTATAAGTGATTCATTCTAATGTTTGGTAGCGAGCCTGGTGCTGCATTATCTGCATTTTCTCATTTCTTCTGGTGACAAGGCTAGAAAGAGGTCAGTCACTCACATGTTAGTACTTTTGTTCAATTAAATTGAATCCTAGAATGTTAAAACTAGTTGAGAACTTGGAAATTAAGCCTAGGTTGTTAAGAAGCGGAGGCTGGAGGCCAAGCGTTGGCAATGCGGTGGTCAGTCACCAGTATTGGCATTGAGGGTGGTTTATCCACTCTCTTAGCCTCAGGCGTCCTGCACAGAAAAATCCAGAAGTGAAACGGGAGGTGAGTTTATTATATCTGTATCAAAAATATATTTCAAAAGATAAAAAGCTTCATATTATTTTCAAAAAGGAATTGGTCTCTTACCTCACTCTCTTTTTTTCCTGTTTCTTGCTGGAAGACTTGGAAACAAAGAAAAAATACAATTATGGCAGGAGATGAAAATGCAGTCAGTCGTATATGATTCTTTATGACCCCATTTGGAATTTTCTTGGCAAAGATACTGAAGTGGTTTGTCATTTCCTTCTCCAGCTCATTTTACAGATGAGAAGACTGAGGTAAACAGAGTTAAGGGACTGGCCAGGGTCACACAGCTAGTAAGTGTCTGAGGCTGGATTTGAACTAAGGTCTTCCTGACTCCAGATTCAATACTCTATCCACAAGGCCACATGGCACTAACTCTTAATGCTGTAGTTAATTACAGGAGTCGTATTTCTTTATTTAGTTGAGTTTTGGGCAATCTGGAAGCTCCTTTCTGACTTTGCACTTGAACCTGGCCTTTTCCCTTAAAGTCTGAACCTTTCCCTAACCTCTTTAGTAGTTATAGGATGTTTGAACTACTAATCTTGCCTTTATATCTTTTGTTGTTTTTAAAGCCTAGTACTTGATATTAATCATGTCTCATTAATAGTCAGTTCCTTTGGCTAGCTCTTAAGTTATATAGTCTGCTTCCAGAGGAAAAGTTAAAATTTAATTAAGTGCTTTGGAGATCATAGTAAAGATAAACTGGGATTTCCCTTATTTGCTGAAATGCCCTGAGGCTAACATTTTAAAAATCGTCTTTCAGGTATTCATTTTCTTAGGCTACCTTCCAGAATTCTTCTGGGGATGGGTGATTTTGTAATATGAGTACTTTCCCCACACATGACAACCACTCTGTAATTTAGTAGATAGTTTTCAAGAGTCAGTGGGGCCAAAAATATGTATCACTTTGTGGCCAA
Source organism: Phascolarctos cinereus (assembly GCF_003287225.1). Taxonomy (NCBI): domain Eukaryota; kingdom Metazoa; phylum Chordata; class Mammalia; order Diprotodontia; family Phascolarctidae; genus Phascolarctos; species Phascolarctos cinereus. The sequence goes on from NW_027555847.1 coordinate 713,057,703, forward strand.
TCTGGTGAGAAGCTCTCTGAACTTAGCTAGGCTCTTAGCTCTTTTAGACAACAGGTATGCGGTCTAGAACTCTGCCCACATTCATCTGCTTAAAAGGATTTTATTCATTTTGTTTAATGTCTTGACTTGAAGGGGAAAGAACATTAGACTGAGGCTTAGTAGACCTTGGGAAGAGCTAGTTCGCAGAATCACAGAATGGAGGGGGTCTTCAGTCGTCATCTAGTTCCATGAATTCATGAAGGGAATTCCCTCTAGAATGTACCTGGCATTGACTATGGAGGAGAGGCCCTCCTCCCCTCCCCCCAACCTGTTGAGGCAGCCTAGGCTGCTTTGGGACAGCTGGGGTCACGAGGAGTTGTTCCTGACCTCAAGCCTGACTGGTCTCTTTGCAGCTTTTGTTCCTTTTTCTCTCGTGCTGTCTTTGAGACCCAGAAGGCCAGGTCTGCTCCCTCCTCTGCATCACAGGCCTTTAGACACTTGTGTTCCACTATCCTGTCACCCTTTTCCAGGCTAAACATCCCCAGATCCTTCAGTTGCTTCTCATATGACATAGATTGAATGCCCATCCTGATTGCCTTCCTTGGGATTAGAGTTTCTTAACCTGGAATGATTTGAGTACTTTTTTTACTTCTTCTGTCCCCTCTTCAGGATCAGGAAGTTTGTTTTGCTCTCCATATTTTCCTCCTTCTTAACCACTCCTTCCTTATCCTCACTTATTTCTCTGTTGAATTTTTTGTATTTCTATACCAAACTGGTGTGTGTGCGCTTGCAGCTGTCGTTTGTTCATTTCAGAGAAGACTGAAATTTATCCAAAGCCATTCCACCTACTACTTCTTCCTTGTTTGAGTATTCTTCTTTTCATACGCTCTAATTATGAGAAATTTCAAGTTTCCCCTCTCATTCTTCCTTTCTGCACTAGTGTCTCTTTCCATTTATTCTCCATTTTCTTTCTTTTCTTAAAGCCCTCAGAACAGAACCAGTCCACCCACAGGACTTCTGTTTTTCTTATTTCATTCTCTCAGTACCTTAGGGTTCTATAAGGATACTTCCCTTCTCCCTTTATTACAATGCTAGCATTATGTTATGTTATCCTACTGTGCCTTCAAATGCTCAAATACATTGACCTTTCTCTGGGCGTTTGTGTTTGCATTTCAGAGTTCTTATGCGGCCCTAGGTTTTTCATCAGAGAGGCTTAAAAGTCTGCTATTCCATTAACACTCCATTTTTGCCGTTGTAGGAGTATACTGAGCTTTGTAGGATGAATTATTCTCGGGGGTTTGCTTTTTTTTGCCTTTTGGAATATTATATTCCAAGATCTCCTCTGGTTTTTAGTAAAAGCTGCTAAGTCTTATGTGAGCCTGACTATAGTTCCTTGGTACTTAAACTGCTTGTTTTTGAATATTTGAAGTATTTTTCTTTGACCTGGGAGCTCTAGGTTTTGCCTGTGAAAATCCTGAGACTTTGGAGTTTCTTTTCAGGAGATGATTGGTAGATCTGGGCAGTTTTCATTTGTGATTTCCTAAAATAGGGTATCCAGGATTTTATAAATAATTATGGTTTGGGGGGAGTACAATGATTTTAAAATTATTCCTATTTACCTTCTTTTCCAGGTCATTTTTTTAAAAAGAGTTTTCTTAAATTTTCTTCCATTTTGTCACTTTTGTTTTTGTCTTAATATTCTTGGCTGTCTCATGGAATCATCGATTTTTCTTTGTTCTATTCTAGTTTTCAAGTATTACATTTCATGGGTAAGGTCTATCACTTTCTCCTGTAAGCTACTTATTCTTCTGATTATTCCGTCAAGAGCTTTAGTTTAATTTTTTAGCTCTTGCTTCATTTCTTCTAGTTATTCACGTGGTCTTTGTGGAAAATCCATTTTTTTCCTTTGAGTTTCTGCTTGCTGTTGTTATGGAGTTATTAGCTTGGCAATAATTTTGATTCTGGTTAGTGTTTTCTTTGATTTACTCATCTCTTTGGCTTCCCCCCTCGAATTGAGGCTTTGTGCCAGGATCAGGCTCTGCCCCTTGCTGTGCTTTTGGATGGAGTGGCTGATCCTGCTCGCTTTTGCTCTGGGTCCCCTGGCTTCTTGTGCTTACCTCCACCTCTTGGATCTTTGAATTTGAGAGGACTGGATCTTCAAGGTCTCTTTGGTGTCTCAGGCAGTGATGTGGACATCGGAGCCCCTGAGCCTGGTCTGTCCTTTGCCATCTTTGTTTGGTGGCACAGTGCAAGGTGGTGCTGTGCTGGTTAATGCCCTCTGTCACCTCCTGGGGCCGACTGCCCCCGAGCTTTTCAAGGGGAGCCCTCTTCTTCTTGCTGTTATAGGCTCTGGGAGGCATCCTTGCGCTGGTGCTGGATTTATTCATAGACAGCCTTGTGTGACATTCTGTGCAATTCTAGTGTAGAAGTCACTTTAATGTAGTTTCTTGTTAGATTTCTTGATCATTATTCTGTTTAGTGGCAACTTCATTATTTTGCTGGAGTGCGTATATGAAAGCTAGGAGGTCTGCCTCCTCTTGAGGTATCCACCTAGGCATTAAGTCAAACCATGGCCTAAGATGTCATTCATCTTTATGACTGCTCCATCACCCTGCTGATTCATGGGGCTTTCGGTCCTCCAGATCCCCATCTTGTACTGGTAAAGGTGATTTTCTGTACCCAAGTGCAAGACTGTCCATTTATTCCTGCTGAATTTCATCTTCTTAGATTCAGCCTGGTGTCCTTAATTGTCAGGAGATCCTTTTGGATCCAGATGCTGTCTCTTCCTGGCTTATTTAGCTGTTTCCTAGATTTGTCTTATCTACAGATTTGATCCATGCCTTTGTGGGAATCCTTGCTAAAACAGTAAAATAGCATGGGGCCAACTGCAGATCCCTGGGACACTGCCCTGGAGACATACTGCTTCACTGACAGTTCAGTGTGAAAAATATCCATGGAGTTTGGCCCTGAAACCAGCTCTGAATCCATCTGATGGTGTACATGTGAATTGCTTCACCTTCTCCTCAAAAAGGTGTCTGACGTTCTTTGTCAGAAACTTTGCCAACAGCAGTTTCCATAGCATTCTCCTCGTTAGCCAGGCTAGTCATCCTATCAAAAATGGCAGTGCAGGTGGTCTGGCAGGACCTCTTCTGGATGGTGCTTTACAATGAACTTACTTTGTGACCTGGGGCGAGTTCTAGAACAAGAGGGTATGAATAGGTGATTCCTAGCTCTGTTCTTCTTTACCCTTAGTAGCCTGGTTCCTAATTAGGGCTTCTGCCTGCAAGTCAGTCATACTCGTTGGTGTCTACTTACACAGCCTCTAGAAATTTTCATGGGCCTTCTTATCTGGCCTACTTAACTGTTAGACGATACCTCTTATTAGGTGCCCAAACTCAATTCTACTGACCTTTGAAATGGAAAAATAAGAATTCTCCTGGTAGAACTGATACATTTTAGACAAACCTGTGGAAAACAAAAGCATGATATAGCCTCATGACCAAAGTCTAGAAAGTTTAACTGAATGAATAGGTTTGTTGTTTTCCATGGTGTTAAATTACTTGATAACTCCTAACATTTTACTTTTTTTTCCTTCTCTAGTCTTTAAATTTGGGTTAAAGAGTTTGACTGGTTTTAGCCATTGACAGGAATCCCATCAGTTAGGGCACTCCCTCACAGACTGGTCCTTGTCATATATTGACTTGGAAAGAGCCTCCTCCCAAGAAAATTCAGTGGTGGCTCATTAGCACGTTGTCTGGGGGATGGGATTTATGGGCGAGAGGAAGCTTGTGTTCGGGTGGGGAGGAAATGAGGCAGTTTCTAGCAAACTATTCAGCATTTTGCCTGTTTGAAAAACACAGTTTCATCTGTCAGCTTTGTTACTGAAAACAAAAGGGAGGGTATGCTCTGGAAATTCTCAAAACTGTGAAATTGTTTGAGTGTAAGCTTGGTTGCCCGTTGGTGCTGTATACTTAGAATGGAATGAGAGGACGTGAGAGGAGTCTCAGTCATGAGCCGTCCTCAAGATAAGGGGGATGCACACAAACTAAGAAGGCCCCTTCTTTACTTCTCTTGGGGACTTTGGGGTTGACCATTTTTGATAGACTTCTTTAAGATCTGTGAAGCATCAGAGCCTAGTGCAGAGGTCCTCAAGTCTAGCCCTTGGACTGAATCCTAACCAGTTCAGTCAAAAGGATGCACTTAAGACCTAGAGGGTCACGTGTGGACTGGAAGCCACAGGTTCCCCACCCCTGGAGGCCCTGCAGGTTTGGAGCCACAGGGCCCGAGTTGGAATCCGTCCTCAGCTACTTACTAAGTTTGGGGTCTTCAGCTCTCTTGACCCCGCTTTCTTCCTCCTTAAAATGAAGAGCTCAGAGCAGCAGCTGGTCTGTCAGCAAGGAGCCTTCCTCTTAGGAGCCAGTGGCTTTATTGCTTTGGCTAAAAAGAATCCTCAGTGTTAGTGCTGTTTGCAAACATGGGTCATTTGTTATTGTGTAACGTAGCATTCAGCTGGTTTCCGTATTTATCATGGGGAATCTGAAAGCAGATTTTAATGGACTTCACGGAAATCCCTTGTGATACTGTTACTTTTTCTAGCCCGAGTCATGAATAGATTTCTAAAGTTCATTAAGCTTCTGGCTTTTAACAGTTTCAACATTTTGTTCATATAAACTCCAAGAAACAATTTTCTTTTTTGGTCATACATTTTATTTTGATACATCATACATCACATGGGGCAGCTGGGTGGTGCAGCATTTAGAGCAGTGGGCCAGGAGACGGGAGCATCTAAGTTCAAATATGGCCTCAACACTAGCTGTGTGATCCTGGGCAAATCATGTAACCTCAGTCTGCCTTAGTTTCCTCGTGTTTAAGATGAGGATAAAATTGGCACCTTCCGCTCAGGGTTCTTGTGAGAATCAAACGAGCTGGTGTGTAAAGCGCTTAGCATAGGGCCTGGTGCGTAGTAGGTACTATATAGATTTTAGTTATCAATATTCATCATTATTATTATTATCATTTTTCAACAACCCCCCCATCCCCCTCCCACAACACAGGCAGAAGAGATCAAGGCTGCTAGGAGCTGACCCCTCACGCTTCTGCAGCTTATTTACTATGTGGTAAAAGAATAGAAGGAAGGACTTAAAAGTGTTATTAGGTGATTAGTACTTCTCGATTGATTGATTTTTGAATCCAAAGACTTCTGAGGGAGCATGGACCTAGGGACTGCAGAGGGAAGAATGCTCCACACCAGGGAGATGCTGATAACTGTTAGTGGCCACACCAATTCTAACCAGCTTGGGCCGGGGGGGGGGGGGGGGCACGCCAGCAGGCATGCTGGGAGAGGCGGCAACTCCTGGCAGCCCGGAGGCTTCTCCAAGCTTGGCGTCTCTTTGTGCTGGGCCTTCGTCAAGGGTTTAGAAGCAGAGTAAGAGGAGAACAGTGACCCAAGAGTCAGAAGATCCAGATTCCAGAGTTTTGCCCCAGGCATCTGCCTGCTCTGAGCCTCATTTTACTCACCTTTAATAGGAAGACATTGGACAAGCTGGTTTTTAAGTTCCCTTCCAGCACTAGAATGCTATGGTTTGAAGAAGAGGAAGTTAGGTAAAAAAAGCAGAAATAGCTTAGGAAGGGAGCTGAGCCATGGGCCAACCCCTGGGCTGTTCTGGCTCCTTCCTCTATACAAAACCATCTTCCCCCAGTTACTCATTTTATTAATTTTATTTTTTTACTTCTTCTTTTGTATGCTGCCTGACATTCCACTAATGTGCTTAGACTTTAAAAAAAATCTTTCAAAGGGATCAAGCTTCCTCTAGGAAGACCCACAGGCTGTTATTCCGACATTAGGACAAAATTGTTCTATCAGAGTGATTTGTCTCGTGCTGAAATTCAAGGTGGAGGGGCCATGGCTAGGTTGTGGCTCATCTGGAAACATGTTTGGGGATTTCAGTGGACCGCAAGTTCACTGTCAGTCAGCAGCAGATCTAGAAGTGACATCAGGGTAGGCTGTGTTAAGAAAGGCCTCATGCCTAGTCCTTGATGGGGGGGGGTGATGGTCCCACTGTACCCTGCTGTGGTCAGGCCTGGTTCAGTTCTAGATGTCGTGTTTTTTTTTTTTTTGGAAAGATGTTGAGAAGCTTGAGAATGGTGACAGGATGGTGAAATCCTTTATACTTAGGCCTTTTGAGGATTGGTTCAAGCATGAGTTTAGCCCAGAGAAGGCAAGACTTATGGGGATGTAATAGCTATCTGGCTGAAAGACTCTCTTAAGGGAGAACTTGTTAACCTTGTTCTGCTGGGCCCTAGAAGTTAGAATTAGAAGCAAAGGATGGAACTTGCAAAAGGACAGATTGAAGCTCAAGATACAGAAACATTTCCTGGCCATTGGAGTTGTCCCAGAGTGGAACAAACCAGCCAAATGGGCTGGTCCAGGAGGGACAGAGACAGAGATACTGAGAGAGACGAAGATGGAGGCATATAGAGAGATAGAGAAATAATCTAAGTGTCTGTGCTGAGAGACAGAGAAATACACAAACACACACAAAAGAGAGAGATAGAGACACAGAGAGAGAAAAAAATAAACAGTCTAGGTATTTCTTTGTTGAGAGACGGAGGTAGAGACACATACACAAACACAGAGAGATACAGAGAGACAGACAGAAACACAGATATAGAGAGAGAAATAATCTCGATGTTTCTGTGCTGAGAGACAGAGATGCAGAGAAATACACAAACACACAAGAGAGAGACAGAGAGAGAGAGAGAAAGAAGGAGAAAGAGACAGAAAGAGTAAAACAGAGAGAGAAATAGTCCACATGTTTCTTTGCTAAGAGACAGTTCGCATTCCCTCTTCCTCGGCCTAAATTGGTGCTCTGATGTTATGTGTAGTATATATGCATCCTTGGAAAAATGGCTTCTCCTTCATCTGGAATATGTGACTGGAGTATCTTCAAAGTCCTTTCCGTTGTGATGAAAGGGGAAATTATAGGATCTTGGACCTAAGTTGGGAGAGACCTCAGAGGCCATGGAGTCAAATCCCTTCCTTTCAGAGATGAAGCCAATGGCAAGTGAAAGTGATTGGCCCAAGGTCTTACAGGTGGGAGGCCTCTGAAGGAGGATTGGCAACTGCTCAGCCTCCTTACGTTTAATTATTCTCTTAGACTCAGTTTTTGAATACAACATCTCACTACATACCTGTTTTGGGAAGAAGATTGTGCAACATATCTGAGTAGAAGCTGAATTTTTTAAAAAGATGTGGTTTTTAAAAGTGTAAAAAGTTTTTGAAGCTGTGGATTTAAAAAAAATACGAGGGGAGTTTGACAGAAGAATCATCTTTGAATTATGCTAGAAAGACAAAGATCTTGGGAGGCTCCAACTTGTTTATAGCTTTTAAGTTGGATGGATAGAGGAGAACTTAAAGGGAAAAAAAAAACTCTTCAAGGATAAACCCCAGTCGTTTTCTTCAAGACAGGTGGCGTGGCATAGTCAATGAAGAGCTGGCGGTGCATTCAAGTCCTGTCCACCCCACATCCTGATCGAGTGACCCTGGGCAAGTCACCTAATGTCTTGTGCCCTAAGGAGCTCTCTGAGGGGCTCACCTACATTGGCAAGGGGGAGTTTTCTCACCTTGAGGTCTCTGTATCAGTGGAATCACACATCTGGTATACCTTTTCCCCTTTAATATGGAAGTCTGTCAGAGTGGTGGTGGAAGCAGATAGAAACTACTGATTAATGATTAATCAGACATGCAAATAGCAAATCCAGGGAACCCGAGTTGTGGGCTGGGGGAGGAGAAAGCAAAACCTGCCAGGTCTTTGGGAAAAAGTGAGAATGAAAAAAAGGCCTCTAGGGTCATATTTTCTCTAAAGCTGGAGAGTCATAATTCGAAAATACTTCATTTTTTTTGGTCAAATGTACATTTGGAAATTGGCTTATGTGGGTAAATTTTAGACTGGTTTAAAATCGAGGACTTGCTGAATTGACTAGAAGTCTTTCTCCTTGGGCCAAGGTGACCTCTCATGTTTAGCCAAATGGAAACTTTCCTGCCAGCAGCATCATGTTCATTTTTCAATAGCCTACTGCTACCTGAGGCAGAATGTTGTTAAGGTAAGTAGTCAATAGTCAGTAAACATTTGTTAAGTGCCTGCTTTGTACCAGTCACTGTGCTAAGCACTGGGGATACAAATATGAAAAAAGAAAGCCATTCCATGACCTGAAGGAGCTTCCAGTCTAGTGGAGGAAGACAGCGTCCAAAAGTGGTGGCAAGGTTCCCATTGCGAGGGCATTCGAGAAGAGTGGTCAGGTGTGAAATGAGGAGACGAGGGAGCTGAGCTCCCTCCTTAAAGGGAGGTTTGGGAAGTCATGGCCTCACCCTCCAATCCGAGGGACAGAGGGTAGTGAGGAAATCAAGTAACTAAGGCTAATGTGATTTTATTTTTTATTTTTATTTTTTTGCCAGTTTTAGAATTATTTGTTGGAAATGTTAGGAAGATTTACCAAAATAAAAACAAAACAAACAAAAAACCTACATCCCTCAGTTCTCTTTTACAGTTTCAGAGAAAAGGTTGAAGAATGTGAATATTTGACATTTTTGTATAAAAACAGAAATAAGGAAAAAGATGCAAAAGCAACCAGAGGTCCAGACAAATCTGAGCAGATTTCATCTTGAGCTTCCTAGAGCACCGAAGTGAAGTCAGAGAGTGAAGCCTGAGAGGAAGGTGGCCAGGTGAGAGGTGAGGAGGAATGGAAAGAACTCTGGGCTGCTTGTAAGGAGATCTGGCTTCTCATCTATTCAAATGGAGAGATTGGCGTGGGAGATCTCAGGCCCCTTGCAGCTTTAAATTCTATGAAAGAATTATTTTTATAAAGAATTACTAATTAATAAGAGCTGCAGTTAAGAGTGTTATTAGTTGCAAATTACCAACACTAACCTAAGCAATTATTAATGAAACTTTAAGGTTTTTTTTTCCTTTGAAAGAGCTGGGCAGTAAAAACAAAGGTGTGGTTGAATTCTGCATTTTTCACTTGATGTCGAGTGTAATGTAGTTAACTGAAACTCTCCTAAATCAAAGGAAATAATATTGTAAAAAGTGCTTAGCACAGTGCCTGGCACACAGTAGGTGCTCCATAGATGCTTATTCCCTCCCCCCTTCCCTTGTATGTGTACTCAACTAGACAAGTGTAAAGGGGTAAAACCTGCTGTTTCCCCTCTCCTGAGCCTTCCATCCCTATCGTGGTCTTCGATCTCCTCTGCCCTTTGTAGTTCAACTCCTCAAAAAGCCCACATTAGGTGCCTCCACTCTGTCTCCTTTCACTCTCTTCTTTTCCGCTTCCAATCTGGCTTCCAGTTTTGTCATTCTGCCGGAGTCACTCTCTCCAGAATCAGCAGCGATCTCTTAGCTGCCAAATCCAGTGGTCTTTTCTCCACCCTCCTTCTCCTTGACCTCTCTTCAGTCTTTGACCCTGCTGATTCCCTCCTCCTCCTTGATACTCTTTTCTCTTTAGGTTTCTGGGGTGCCCAACCCTCACCCTGGTTTATTCCAGAAATTATATTTGAATTTGTTTTTCTTTGCTTTATGTTTTAGAGTCACTCTTTTTTTTCTGGGTTTGTGTCTTGGGCATCCTTGTACCATAATAGCTTTTGATAGAGGAGTCTTTTCTTTTTTTTAAACTCATTCTTTTAGTATTCCTTCCCAAATTGGAACATTTTGATAGGGTCAAGCCCTTCCCCTTTCTGCACCTGGTTCAAACCCTCGTCACCTCACACCCGTACTGTAGTTCTGCTGGTAGCCTGCTGGTTAAGCTCCTTGAGGCCCATCTCTCCCCACTCCCGGCCCTCCAAAGTCCACTTCATTTCATTGTGCCAGGTTGTCCTAAAGTGCATATTTGATCATGTCATCCCCTCCCTTCTCCCAAACTCTAGTGGCTCTATAAAATCTCCAGATTCAGATATACAAACTTCTCTTTGGCTTTTAAAGCCCTTCACAACCTGGTGCCCTTCTCCATTTCCAGGCTTCCGACCTCTTCCTCTGCCCCATATATTCTCCAGTTCAGTGACACCTGCCTCTTTGTCGTACCTCACACACAACATTCCATCTCTGGACTCTTCCAGGTCATTGGCTGTCCTCCTGGTCTGGAATGCTCTGCCTCCTCACCTCAACTGGCTTTCTAGCTTCCTTCAGACTCCTCTCCTGCTCCCTCCCAGTCCCTTCCCCTTGAAAACATCTTCCATTTACACAGAATAGTTCTTGTGTGTATGTGGTTAACCTGCATGACATCTCCCCGTCAGAGTGCGAGCTCCTTGAGGGCAGGACTTTTCCTTTGGCTTTCTTCTATCCCTAGTCCATAGCATAGTGCCTGGTCAATAGTAAGCTCTTAAATATTGTTGACCGACTGATGGATTTTTTTTCAGCTCTGACCCACAAGCTGTCATGTTGCAGAACTTTGAAATAGAGGAAAAAGAAATAAAATTAAGTTGCTGTTCTGCATATACTATTGTAGTTGACATTGAAACTGTGCTTTAAAGATCACAAAGCATTTTCTATGCATTATCTTATTTGGATCTCATGAAAACACTGCAAGGCAGGCAATACAGCTGCATATCATTATTTTCATTTTAGAGATAAGGAAAATGAAACTCAGAGATGTTAAATGATTTTGCTGTGGGCACTCAGCTTCTAGGAGCTGCAGTGTGGGATCTCAAGTTGGGAACAGAATCTGAGGACAGGCCACTTTTGCCTCCAGGCCAACACTTACATGCCGACTCCCCCCAGTACTGCTTTTCAAGGTAATTGGTTCTAAAGATGCTTTGGGTTTTAAAGCATAGTTTAGCCATTACATATTATTAATGCTATTCAGAGAGGCAGATAAGGGGATCGTAGATATAGGGTTGAAAGAAAACTTGAAAGTCATTGATGCCAGTTGTCTCATTTTACAAATGAGGAGCTCAGTTCCCAGAAACCTTATTTGACACGCTCATTGTCACACAATGTAAGTGACATAGCTAGCATTGGATGGAGGCCCTCTGACTCTTTCCATTTTGCCCACCCACTATTAACCAAATGGCTTATACCAAATTTATATGTCCTTGCTATTATTAACATCGCTTCCTATTCCATTTGTAAGATATTTTTAATTTTATGTAGGTAAATAGTAGCAGGTGAGGTCATCAGACTACAAGGTTTTCAATCTTCTCAGAATTCTGCTTATCTGCTTAAAGATTTTTTGTCAGTCTCTCTGGTCACTTCCTCTTTGTTAATTGGTGTCCCTCCTCAGCATCTCTTCTCCATTAGAGTTGTGTTTTGAATGTCACATGTCTACATAGATGACACAAGGAAGTATATAACACTGAAGGAAACAGAACATTCATTCTCTTAAGTCCCAGCTCTATAATGGCTAGGTATTTGTCTTTTTTTTTTTTTGTAATTTAAGTGTTTTGATTTATTTACAAGCATTTCCATAACAAAATGAAATAGAAAAACGGAGGGTTGCGCTTGAAATTACAAATCCATTGTGTACATCTTGCTATCCTTTCAAATATACAATAATATTATCATGTAACTTTTTTTCCTACCCCACCCCGCCCACTTCAAGACAGCTACCATTAGACACAAATGTGTGTGTGTGTGTGTGTGTTTTGTGTGTGTTCTTTTTCTGGATGCAAACAACATCTTCCTTCATAGGATCTTTGCAATTAATTTGGGTATTTATAATAGAATCATTTGGTTGCTCAAAGTTATTCTTAAAACAATACTGCTGTTACTATATACAGTGTTCTCTTGGTTCTGCTCATTTCATTCTGAGAGGTCTTGCGATTAGTTATAAAGTGGAGGTCTCTCCACTCTTTTCCAAAGTCATTGAGCTCGTCATTTCTTATGGCAGAGTAATATTTCATCAGGAACATATACCACAGTTTGTTTAGCCATTCCTCAGTTGATGAGCATCCTTGCAATTTCCAGTTCTTTACCACCACAAAGAGAGCTGCTATAAATATTTTAGAACAGGTAGGTTGTTTTTCTTTTTCCTTAATCTTCTTGGGAAGCAGACCTAATAGTGGTGTTGCTGGGTCAAAGGGTATAGGCATTTTAATAACTCTTTGGGCATATTCCAGATCTCTCTCCAAAATGGTTGAATCAGCTCACAAATCCACCAACAGTGAATTAAAGTCCCAATTTTTCCACATTCCCTCCAACATTTGTCACTTTCCTGTCACATTCTGATAGGTGTAAAATGATATCTCAAGGTTGTTTTCATTTGCATTTCTCTAATCAATAATGATTTGGAGCATTTTTTCATATGATTATAAATTGTCTTGATTTCTTCATTGGAAAACTGCCTGTTCATATCCTTTGATCATTTATCACTTGGGGAATGACTCAAATTCTTATAGATGTGACAGAGTTCTTTATATACTTGAGATATGAGACCTTCCTTTATCTGAGGAATTGTTATGAATTTTTTCCCCCAGTTTTCTTCTTTCCTTCTGGTCTTGGCTACATTTATTTTATTTGTACAAAATCTTTTTAATTTAATGTAATCAAAATTATCCATTTTATATTTCATAATGTCCTTTATCTCTTGTTTGGTTCTAAATTCTTCCCTTCTCCATAGATCTGACGGGTAAATTATCTCTTGCTTTCCTAATTTGCTTATGGGATCACGTATTGTGTCTAAATCACGTACCCATTTCGACCTTATCTTGGTGTAGGGTGTGAGGTGTTGGACTATGCCTGATTATTAACTTCTTAACTGAGTTGTTAACTACTCTGAAGGTTAGGAATCACAGTCAATTCAGGAGCAGCTAATGGAGCATCAGTCAGAAACTAAGATAAATCAGCTCTGAAATTGTGAATTGCAATTAATGGGAAACATGTGGATTACTATGTGTTGGCAGCATATCTACTATGCAAGATACCTTGGAATAGTACCTATGTGTGCCTAGAACCATAGAGTGTTAGAACTAGGAACATAGAAGAACATGGAATGCCATACCTAGAAGGGACCTCAGAATATAGAATGTTTGAGTTGGAAGGTACCTTAGGTATCATCTGCTCTAGTGGGTCTCATTTTACTGATGAGAAACTGGGAATCTGAGAGGTCATGCGATTAGTTATAAAGTTGAAGCTAGATCTTGAGTAGCTCAACGACTTCCAACTCTAAAAACAAGCTAATAATGCTAGAAAAAAAAGTCAGGAATCATTGAATTGGATTAGCTCAGTGCACTATATTAGGAACCTAATGTGGCTCATGCATATTGTGACTTTTACTGGCAGAATTTAAACCAGCCTATTTAGTACCATTTTAAATGGGAGGCGGATTGTGAGATGTTATAGAAAAAGACAGTAATTCAAATCCAATTTAGTTTTATTGGTCTGTTGTCTGTCCTCCTTTGAATGTGGATTGTTTCATACTGAACTGTTAATAGAATGCAAATTACATACAAGATTTGCCTGGAACAGACTGGGACAAACAAAGAGGCCTTGGAAAGAATTGACTCTGGACTGTGTGAATTCATTTCAGAAAAGCCTTAGAATCTGTCTGGTTTAGTGTGGCAATTTTTATCTGATTTTGAAGTTTTCATTGAGATTGGGAAGAAGGCAGCAGCTCCTTTGGGGGCTGTTTTATTGTGTGGTGAGATATGTGGACAGTATTCAGTTACTGTATGTCTGGAAAATACAAATTTCAGGGTAGATGATCGAAGCATGCCATGACTCATTAATGAGCTGAAGACTGTTCTAGACTAGGAGTCAGAGACCTGATTTCAGATCCTACCACGGGGAATTATTAGGTGTGTGATCCCAGGCAAGTCCCTTACTGTATGCTTGCCTCAGTTTACTCATCTGTAAAATGGAAATAGCACCTACTTCCCAAAGGTGTTCTAAGGATCAGATGAGATAATATTTGTAAAGGGATGTGTAAACCTTAAATAGCTATAGAAATTATTACTGTTATTATTGTTGTTGTTGTTGCTAACATTTTACACAAGGCTTACTATGTGCTGGGCACTATGCTAAGTACTTTACAGATACTATCCCTTTTGATCCTTGCAGCAACCCTGGGAGGTTATGATCCCTAATTTACAGTTGAGGAAACTGAGGCAGGCAGAGGTGAAGTGACTTGTCCAGGATCACGCAGAAGTATCATCTGAGTCAGGATTTGAACTCAGGGCTCCCTGACTCCAGGCCTAGCTCTCTCTATCCCCTGTGCCACCTAGTGGCCATTATGTATGGTTTGGATTTTTCTTTAATTAATTTTGGAATTAGAACAGGGTGGGAAGAGATTTCTAAATAGTATTTACTATACATTTATTTTTCATTTGAATTTTGGATTTTATCTTAGCTATTTGAATTGAACTCCACGTTTAAACTCTATTGTGGTTACTCTTATTCTTCTTATTGTTACTCCAGTTAGAATAGCAATCTCCTATATTTCTGTAATTCTTTAGAGCTTGCAAAGCACTTTCCTCCTAGATGGTGGGAGTAGATAACATATGTATTATCATCCGTGTTGTACAGATGAGGAGACGGAAGCACAGAGAGATTGACATTTGCTTCAGTTCACACTGGCTTAGAGACCAGAGCATGGGGGTGGAATCCTGGCTTTGTACTTTTCTACTGTGTGGCCACGGGCAAGTGACCTAATTTGTATGACCTCTTGACAAAAATGAGGAAGTCAAATGAGCTGGTGGCCCAGTGGAGAGAGTGTTGAACCCAAGCCAAGAAGACCTGAATTCAAATCCTGTCTCAGATACTTACTAGGTGTGTGACTCTGGGCAAGACACTTGAAATTGTTTGCCTCAGTTTCTTTGTCTGTAAAATGGGAATAGTAATAATAGGACCTACCTCCCAGGGTTGTTATGAGGACCAAATGAAAGATAATATTTGTAAAGGGCCTTGTAAACTTTAAAATACTGTATAAATGCTAGTTGTTATTGTTCTAATTGTTGATTCTTATTGTTACTGTGTGTCTTTCCAGCTAGGACAAGCACCAGTAGCAAGGGGCAGGCCCTGTTCCTGGCAGGTCTTCTGCCTTCTTCTGGGCTCCAGTGGTTGGGGGCTTGTCTGCTCCCACGAGGGCCTAGAGGTCTGCAACTTCATCTTCTGCACATACGTAACTAAGCAGTGATCCACGGAGTACGGTTGCTCCTTGAGTTCTTCTAACCCCTCTGTATTCCTGTCAGTGCCTGTTTTCCTTCAGTGCTGTTTCTCCTGCAGGGCTTTGCAGGTGGGACTGCCTAAGAGGGGGAGTGGGCTGTAATGGGTCCAGCCTGGTGCTGTTTAAATAAGACATGTGCTGCCTCCCATCTGGTCCAAGTAGACCCAGCTCAGGAGACTTCTGCCCTCTTGACCTTCTTAGCTAAAATTCTTTATAATACTTTGAAATTTTTAGATGTGACACTGGCTCTTTTTGGAAAGAATGATCAGCAGAAACATTCTGAATGACTCTGCTTCCTATATGGAAACTTTTCAAGAGCAAAAGAAGGCCTCCATTCAGACAGCTGTGATAGCTTTTTTTTTTTTAAAAGAAAAGACACATGAGGCATTTAGATCATATCCCCAGACCCTTCTAAATTCTAAGAATTTAATTCAATTTAATAAGCATTTCCCATATACCTAATGTGCCAGGCCCCAAGCTAGGTGCTGGGGATACAAACAAGCAGGCTGTGTAAAGGCATTGACATGGAGACCTTCCTGGTGAGTAGCAAGTAGGCTAATCGGAACGGACCAGCGGCTTCCTTTGGGGTTGAATGTGACATCAGAGCCGGACGAGGGAGCCATAGAAGCTTCCTGAGTGTGGAAGAGGGTATTACAGTCTCAGACTTCAGCCTTAAGAGCATCAGTTTGGCAGCCGTGTGGAGGGTGGATAGGAGAGATGAGAGACTGGCAGCCAGGGGCCAATAGGAGGCTTTTGTAGTATGCCAGGTTGGGTGGAGAGGATGGCTAAATGACTGTGAGAGAAGGGGTGGGGATAGAATTGACAAGATAAGGCATCTGATTGGATGTAGAGGTTGCAGATAAGTAATAGAGTTAATTTAATATTAAAGTTTTTCTTGTTTTAGCACATTTGTTTTACATAGGTTAGTTTAGTATGGTAGCATCCTAGGTTTTTATGCTAGATTTTTATTTGGGTCCTTTGCGTGATCAGTGTGGGCAGTAGATTTTTCCCCAGGGATGCAGGGTGGTTTGCTAGAGAGAGTGGACAATGGGGATGTGTTGGAGTTGGGCAGTTGGAGCCTTCTGGGCCTCAGCTTTCTAGCCTCTATCGCAGAAGGTGGCTCTGCCCCGTGGCATCTGAGGACCCTTCGAACTGAAGCATTTTACTGGGTGTTAATTGCAGTCAACACCTGCTTTATCTTCTCCTTTATGGTTCATCATTGGCTCTATTGATTATCTGTTAGTTGCTAAATCTCTGTTCTTGAGCATAGCCTTCAGTTAAGAAATTGGTCCCGTGGCCAACAACCCCATGTCCCATTTGGGACCTTGTTTCAGGCTCACATTGGATGACAAATGGGAGATTATCTGAACTGTAATGGTAGAATGTCATATGTGGTCATCGTTATGGTTTCATGCAGTTGATGGGGGATGACCAGACGAAACTTAAGAAAATGGCTGGCAAGACTTTTTATAGGTTTTCATTTTTGAGCTTGGATATATTTTCACAAGAAAAGCCCTAGTGATGGTGTGTATATGTATATACATGTGTGTGTGTGTGTGTGTGTGTGTGTGTGTGTGTGTGTGCATGTGTGCATGTGCATACGTACACACATCCAGACATGCCCCTCCTTGGATCTGTACCAGTGCCAGGTGATCTCAGTAGTTAAGATGTGCCTGTATTAGGGATGAAACAAATTTGAAATGTGTAAGATGTTTTGTGGTCCAGCTTTAGTAAGCTGTCATTCTGGTTCATAAAAGAAAGTTTGATGGTGCTGTGGTAGGGAGAGCCTTGGCCAGGCTCCTGTCTCGCCTCTGCGGCTCTCCAGCTAGGGATGAATCACATGTTCAGTCGCTCACCGAGGGTGTGTTAGCACCTACAGCGTGCAGGGCACTACAGACAATGACTTCCACTGGGGGAAGGGCAGCAGATGTCAATGCCCAGGGTGCTGCAGGGAGGGCTCTGAGCAGGATTTCAGTGTGGGGCTGGCGTGGTGGGGGGAGCACATGAGCTGAATCTTGACTGAATCGGGGGTTCTGTGAGGCCATGATGAGGCTGAAAGGTGAACCAGGCGTGAAGGCCAGAGACCTTGGGAAGAACCAGAGCTCTTGGAGATGGGATGTCCTGCGTGGGGAGTGTCACGTGGACCCCTTTGGAGCCTCCTTAGTGGGTTTCTGCCTGGTGAGGCCTGTGCCAGAGGAAGATCGCTTTGACAGCCATGGAGTACTGACATAGCTCAGGCAAGGCGATGACACCCTGAGCCACAGTGGCGGCAGGTCATGGGAGAGCAAGGCCTCGAGGATGACTCTTACTGAATTTGGAGGCCTTGGTGCCTGGGAGGATGGCAGTGCCCTCTGTAGTAACAGGGAAGTTAGAAAGAGGGAAGACTTGAAGGGAAGAGACTTTGGTTTGCAATATGTTGAGTTTAAGATGTCAGCTGGGTGGCACAGTGGATGGAGTACTGGCCCTGAAGTCAGAAGGACCTGAGTTCCAATCCAGCCTCGGACACTAACTAGCTGTGTGATCCCAGGCAAGTCACTTAACTAACTCTGTTTGCCTCAGTTTCTTCATCTGTAAAATGAGGGTGATAATAATATCAACTACCTCACAGGGTTATTGTGAGAATCAAATGAGGTAATGTTTGTTTAAAGCAAGTGTACCTGACACATAACAAGTTCTGTAGAAATGTTAGCTATTTATTATTATTTTTTGTTTTTTTGCTAGGCAGTGGGGTTAAATGACTTGCCCAGGGTCACACAGCTAGTGTCAAGTGTCTGAGGCTGCATTTGAACTCAGGTCCTTCTGACTTCAGGGCCAGTACTCTATCCACTGTGCCACCCAGCTGCCCCACTATTCATTATTGTTATTATGATTAATGTCTGTAGAACATCCATTTGGAAATGTTTTATTCACTGTTGAATATGTGAAACTACAGCCCAAAATAAAGACTGAGGCAGCATATAGATTTGGGAGTTGACCATATGGAGATGGTGGTTAAATCCCTGGGAAATGGTCTTGTGGTGCATTGGGGAAAATGTGCTAGGTGTAGAGTCAGGGGATCTGAATTTGAATCCTGGTTCTGACTTTGTTTTTCTTTGTGACATTGGACAAATTACATTGCTTTTCTGATCCTCACTTTTATCATCTGTAAAATGAGGAATTTGGGTGAGATGGCATTTAGCATCTGTCCCAGATCCAAATCTGTGATCCTAAATTTGGGGAGAGAGAGAGAGAGAGGAGAGAGAGAGAGAGAGAGAGAGACAGAGAGAGACAGAGAGAGACAGAGAGAGACAGAGAGAGACAGAGAGAGAGAGGAAGAAGAAGGAGGAGGAGGAGGAGGAGAAAGGGAGAGAAGAGAGTGTTGAGAAACGAAAAACAGAGGGCCCAGGATCAAGCATTGAGGCACCCCCGCACATGATTGGGCAGGGCATACGTGATGAGCCAGCAGAGGGTACTGAGGAATGGCTGGATGAGTGGCAGGCGAGAAGAAAGTGTCCCAGCGGAGGGCTTGGTCAAGGGTGTCAGACAGTGCAGGGAGCAGAGCCCCATGCGTCTGTAATGAAGACATCACTGGTGACCTCAGACCGGAGAGTTTCCATCTGACGAGGTCAGACCCTGAAGAGAGGAGGGGAAGTGAGAGAAGCAAATGTAGACAGATTTTTTTCCTGGGGTTTGGCTGTGAGGGTGGAGGAGGGCAATGGACTGGCAGTCTGAGGGGAGGAGAGGCTGTGGCAAAGGGCCGGGCTGGCTTGGTTGGTTACTTGTTAGTTTTTAAAGTAGGGCAGTGGCTTGGGTGGTTGGTAGGCAGCAGTGAGGCCTAATAGGAAACAGTGGAACATTGGAAGGAGCACTTAGGCCAGCTGGACTTCTTCCCAGCTTGGTCACTGAATAGATTGACTGACTGTCCTTACTGACTTGGGACAGGACATCTTTTTGCACTTCAGTTTCCTTCTTTGTAAAGAAGAGAGTTGGGCCAAATGATCTCTAATGTCCTCTCTAGCTCTAACATTCTATTTAATCTCTCAAGACCTCAGTTTCCTCATCTGTAAAGTGCAAAAAATAAAGCCTTGGCTTTCTCCCTGTCACGGTTCTTGTGAAAGAGAGTGAATGTAAGATAATCCAGTACTTTAAAGAACATTTTGTGCTGACCGGATGCTGAATGTAGCCTTGAATATTGTAGCAGATTGGTTTTACCCAGTGCTATTGGGAAACGATTGTTATGGAGGCAGCGAAGGTATGCAGTGGAGTCAGGCCTCACATACTTCCTGGCTGTGTGACCTCGAGCAAGTCACTTTGTTTGCATCACATTCCCCATCTGTGAAACGGGGATATTGACAACACCTCCCTTCCTGTGTGCTGAGGATTAAACATGGTGATAATTGGAAAGTGCTTAGTACAGTGCCTGGCACATAGGAGGTGCTACATAAAAGTCATTATGATGATATTATGATAATAACATTTGAAATCCAGGAACCAGGTCAAATGTTAGTGGGGAATATTTAACAAAATAAATAAAAATACAACAAAACATAATGTTCATATGTAGTTCCTATGTGGTTTCCTAAGTCAGTGTGTCAGCCAGAGGGATCCTTTATGTAGGGTTTAGTGGCATAATTTCTGTCTGAGTTTGACACTACTGCTCTAAGAAACTGTCTCATAACCATGAGTTGCAAAGAAGGGGCCAGCTTGAATGACAACGGGGGTGGAGGCTCTTCCCAGTTCTCTTTGGGGAGCAGGCCCAGTGCCAATGACTCCTCATTTCCCAGTGGGCTTCGGCATGTCACCAGGCTCCTGCCTGCTCACTCTCTTTCCTGTTGCTTCCAGACTCTCTACCATTCCTCGGTAAGCTCTCCTCATTCTAGGTTCATTCAAACAAAATTGATCACCAAGTCAAGAGTTTGGTAGCTGTTCTTTCCCAACCTCTAGGACACTCTTTGCCCTCCCTCCCTCCCTCCCTTCCTTCCTCCCTTCCTCCCTTCCTTCCTCCCTTCCTCCCTTCCTCCCTTCCTTCCTCCCTTCCTCCCTTCCTCCCTTCCTTCCTCCCTCCCTCCCTTCTTTCCTTCCTTCCTTCCTTTCTCCCTCCCTTCCTTCCTTCCTCCCTCCCTTCTTCCTTCCTTCCTTCCTCCCTTCCTTCCTTCCTCCCTCCCTTCCTTCCTTCCTCCCTCCCTTCTTCCCTTCCTCCCTTCCTCCCTCCCTTCCTTCCTCCCTTCCTCCTTTCCTCCCTTCCTCCTTCCTCCCTCTCCTCCCTCCCTCCCTCCCTCCCTCCCTTCCTTCCTTCCTTCCTTCCTTCCTTCCTTCCTTCCTTCCTTCCTTCCTTCCTTCCTTCCTTCCTTCCTTCCTTCCTTCCTTCCTTCCTTCCTTCCTTCCTCCCTGCCAGGCTCAGCCATTCTTCCCCAACTTCTGCCCTCCTACTAGGAGATTTCTGCTTCCATGGCAGTGATACACTCTAACACCCCAACTGCACGGTTCCTCAGCCTCTTCTTCCCTCATGATGTTCTCTGCCAGCTCGCCTCTGCTTCACACACAGACTTATATCTTTGATCCTGCCATCATCCATAAGTATTTTTCTTTCATGTCCATGACCTCCAAAATTCCTTTATCTAATCACACTCTTGTCATTCCACCATTCTTTCTGCCATACAGCCCCTAGCTCCATCCTTTATCTTCCCCTTGACCCCCAGTCCCTCCGTTCCTCAATTCTTTCCCCTGCTCTGGCACCTCTGCCCATCCCTATTTTGACTCCTTGGTGAACCAGTTCACCTCTACACTGTCCTAGTCTTTCAGGTCATTTGCCCTCATGGTTAATTGCCAGTCTTGTGTTGCAGAGCCTTAGCCTTGAGTGACTCCCACTGTGTGCTGCCTTTGCTCCTATTGTGTGCTGCTGAAAGAAGCTGGAGAAAATGATGAACCTGTGCTGACTGGGTCCCCTGCCGATTGAGGGCATATCTTCTCAGCTGGGCTCTCATTGTGGGCAAGGCTTTGATGTGTCCTGATTGAGTCACATTCCTACTCGCGTCCCTCCTCACACCTCCCTCTTTCTCAAATGAGAACCTTGCTTCGTATTTTGTTTAAAAAATGGAGACAGTTCCCTCCTCTCTCCTTCATTTCACCCCACTTAGCTGCCCCTCCCCACTGTCTCCTCTGCCCCATCTTTTATGGACAAGTGGGTTTTCTCCTTGCCAAGCAGATCCCTCAGCAGTCCATGTTGCTGCTCCTTTTCCTCTGTTTCTTCTGAACTCTCGGTGGTCTGGCTTCCGACCTCATCTGGCCACTGAAACTGATCTCTCCAATGTTGCCAGTGACCTCTTACTTGCCACATCCCATGGCCTTTACTCAGTCTTCTTCTTGACCTCTCTGCAGCCTTGGACCTGTCCATCACCCTCTTCTGTTTGATCTTCTCTTCTCTCTCCCCTGGTTGTTCTCGCCTGCCTGTGTGACTGGCCCTTCTTACTCTCCTCTGCTGGATCTTCATTCAGGTCATGCCCACACACCGAGGGTGGCCCCCCAGGTTCTGGCCTGGCCCCTCTTCCCTTCTGCCTTGGCCATTTTTCACTTGGTGTTCTCAGTTCCCATGGATTCTGTTATTCTCTTTTTGCCAGTTTTTCTCAGTGATTGGTCTGCTCCTTTCCTCCCCACGTGTCAGCTGCTCACCTGCCATGTGTCCGTAGGGAAGTCCTTCAGCCTCTTAGAGTCTCAGAATTGTCTTGGGATGATAAAGTGGGCACACTTCATACCTCCCAGGGTAGATGTTTGATAAGTGCTTTGCAAACCTGACAGCACTCTAGGAAGACAAATAATTATTTTCAAGGGGCAGTGACTTCATATTTCAAGACTGTCAATGTCAATATAATTTCCAAGATGTTTTGCCATGACTTTACTAATTATTCTTTGCAATAATTCTTTTGAGATAGGTTAGTATACATTGTACCTCTCTCTGTCTTACAGCCAAGTGTCATGAAGCATAAAGAGACAAATGATTTGTTAGGTTTATGTAGTATTATGAAAGCAACAGGTTCAGCCTGAGGCAAACTCCTCACCTGTCTATGATGCCCTTGTGTGTCCCTTCCTGCAGCCTTCTTTCTAAGCCTTACATTTCCCGTTCCCTGTCCACAGGTGCCCAATACTTCAGGGATCCCACGCTGCCCAGGCGTCCTCTCAGACGAAGTGGCCCCTCTGTCAAAATAATATTTCTTCATTCTTTTCCTTCCCTTTTCCTCTTCCCCTCCCATCAAAACCCTCCATCCTTCAGTGTGGAAGATCTCAGATAGGCTGTAAGAGAAAAGCAATCATGGAGAACATTAATTGGTGAATGATTTTCTAAACTTGTGATTCTCTCTGTTTTCAAATTAAAGGATAAAGTTCGTCCACTCGAATTTCTAGAGGATTGTGTTTACCTTTTTTTTTTAAATTAGTATGAAACTTTCTTTAATTCCCATTACATGGTTTCTATATAAATCTTACCTTCAGTTGCAATACTGAGATAAAAACCTAAAAGCCAGGACTGTATCTCTTAGCTTGTATACAAAGCAGCTATTTTATATTATTTCACTTCTTTAGAGGTATTTTACAGGCCCAAGACTTCACTTAGTTGATAGATTAAAGAATGGTAAAACTGGAAGGGTGTTTGGTTCAGCCTTCTCATTTTAGAGGTGGGGAAACTGAGGCCCAGGTACAGTTGTTGAGTGAAGAGCTGGCATTAGGTTCCCAGTTTCCTTGGTTCCTATTCTTATCCCAGAGCTCTATCCTTGAACTGAAGGGGTTGTATTTACTTTTGATCCTAGGATTTTTTCCCCTCAAAATTCAGTTTATTTTCCTAAGAATATGCTTCCCTGTTGTTTTTCAGTATCCGGAATTTAATGCAGAAGTATCTTAATGAGAGAGGTGAATTAACATTTGACAAGATTTTCAATCAGAAAATTGGTGAGTTCTACACTGCATGCTTTCATTTCAGTAGTGATGGTTGTTATGATAGCAAAGTAATTATGAATGTACAATTTAATATTTTATATCTGATATTGAAAAGAAGGGAGATGTTTCTAGTAAAAAAATATGTCCATTGTGAAGCTTTATTTGCTGATCATTAGAATGAGGGGGTCCATCGAGCAGAGAACAGTGGAAAGGCCACAAGACTCGGGGTCTGGTTTGAGGCCTGTCTTGCCGTTTATGAGTTGTGGACCCTCAATTTCTCTGAGCCCCAGCCTTTTCATCTTTAAAATGGGAATAATAATGCCTGCTTGACTGATCTCATCCAGTGCTTGAGAGGATCAGATGAGAATATGTATGAAATCAATTTGTTAGACAGATGTCCCTGGCTAAGGGAAGACAGCAGCAGCAGCAGTAATAGCAATTAGCTACTTAGAGTAGCCTCTGAGAAAACACAGATTCACTCCCAGGGGACTTATTGGAGCAGTCTCTGCAAGTTTCCCTGGAGGGTCCTTTGGCCAGTACAAAAGGGTACAGTAGGTGAATTCTTTGGACTATGGGAGTAGTCGCTTAGCAGCCAAAAAGGAGGTTCTTTCCCTCTTGAAAAATTTGTTGTGTTAGCCAGTGAGGACTCAGCTGCCCCGAGGACTCCGTCCCTTGATGGAATTTTCAGTTTCCCTTCTTCCTTGTACCTTCATCCCTCTTAGGGGGCTAGAATCCCTTCTGGGGAACACGACCTCTGTCTTGGAGCTCTGTAGGTGACGGAGACATAGAAAGAGCCCCAGGCTCAGAGTCAGAGGACAGGGGTTCGTGTTCAAGCCCACTTCATGTGTGACTTTGAGTAAGGCGTGTTACCTAGGCCTCACTTCCCTCATCTGTAATATTGTTCTTGATAAAAATAGAGAGCCCCCTTTGGGCACAATGCAGAAGAAATTGCTCTGTCCATTTTTTTAATCAAGAAAACTTTGGCTCTTATTGGACTCACCCCACTTATGTGGACAACATACAAGTTTTGTTAAATATACAAAATAAAATCCTTTGTGTCTATGCCACTAATAATAAGGACTCTTATCCTGTAACACGGGCAGTTCTGCTATGTTAGCCAGATATAGGCAGCACTGTTTGCCCACTGGCATGGCAGGTGTTGATTTTGGCCAGGGATGATGCATAATTATTGGTTCCTGGTTGTCTAGTAGTTAATTCATGGCAAACTTATGAAAAGGGAATGTGAGTAGCATCAGGCACGTACAAAAGCAAGATGGAGAAACAGGGAATCATGGGCTCATTTGTCTCAGAAGGTGACAGCTGACATGTTTGCTTGGAGGTAAACGTCAGTAGGACTGACTGGACAAATTGTCTCCTGGTTGCTATTTCCCCCCCCCCCCCATTCCCAGAAAACAAATGGTGCTTTTCAGACATGTTATAATTCCCTGAATGGTAGTTTATTCTCAGTCAGGCAGGGATCATTTGTCCTCTGTCTCTTTTACTTAGCATGACAGCCACCAGAACTGTCATGCCACCTTCCTTGAAATGATGAATGTGCTGATTCTGGGGCTCTTGGCGTGCTGACCTTTACCGATCTCGGGAGCACTCTCCAGGCCTAGCTGACAGTCCAGCTTCCTGAAACCCTGCCTTTGCCTTTCATGAATAGTGACTTGCCACCAGTGCTGACTTTACATGGATTGCTGCAGACCTTGGCTTTCATGAAGGTCTCTACAGATAAAGAGATCATCAAATAATGAGGCTCAGCACAGCTTCTCTAAAGCTCTTCCCCATCCTGGTTCCTCTTTCCCCATGTTATTATGGAGTTGAGTGTTTCAGTATTAATTCAGTCCTCGTCACTAGTTGGAAGATGACTAATGGAGAATGCTGTATGAGTGGCCAGTTAATAAGAATACGGATGAAGAGGATGAAGAATTTTTAGAGTCTTTGGGGCCCAGCATAAAGAACTAGGTCAGGTGCCAAGGTGGAAAGACTTGGGGGCATGTCTAGTGATTGGCAAAAATAATCTGTCACCTGTTGCAGCTTATGTGAGAGCATGAAACGCGTTGGCACAGGAAGGCCAGTACTGTCAGAGAGCGGGGGGCAGAAGAGGGCAAGCCCATCCGCACTGTTCAGAGGCTTTTTATCCTTAGCTGCACAGGGAAGACGTAACTGATTTTTAAAAAAAATTCATTAGCTTATTTATTTTTAGTTTTCAGCATTCATATTCACAAGATTTTGAGTTCCACATTTTCTCCCCATCTCATCCCTCCCCCAACCCCAAGACAGCGTGTATTCTGAATACTCTTTCCCCTAATCTGCCCTCCCTTCTATCTCCCCTCCTTCTCTTATCCTCTTCGCTTTCTCTTTTTCTATAGGACAGGATAGATTTCTGTACCCCATTGCCTGTATATCTTGTTTCCCAGGTGCATGTGAAAACAATTTTTTAACATTTGTTTTTAAAACTTTGGGTTCCAAATTTTCTCCCTTCCTCCCTCCCCTCCCACCCTCATTGAGAAGGCAAGCAACTTGATACAGGTATACTTGTGTAGTCATGCAAAAGTCTTCCATAGTTGTCATGCTGTGGAAAACTAACTGTATTTCCCTTTATCCTATCCCAATCTCCATTTACCTATTCTCTCTTTTGACCCTGTCCCTCCTCAGAAGTGTTTACTTCTGATTATCCCTTTTCCCAGTCTGTCCTCTCCTCTATCATCCCCCCACTCTCTTATCCCCTTCCCCCCTATTTTCTTGTCGGGTAAGATTGCTTTACGTACCCAACTGAGTGTGTATTATTCCCTCCTTAAGCCAAATCCGATGAGAATAAGATTCACTCATTCCCTCTCACCTTCCCCCACTTCCCCTCCACTGTCAAAGCCTTTTCTTGACTGTTTTATGTGAAATAATTTACCCCATTCTACCTCTCCCTTTCTTTTTCTCCTGGTATAATTCTCTCTCATCCCTTAATTTTGTTCTCTAGATATCACCCATTCATCTTCAACTCATCCTGTGCCCTCTATCTGTCAATCTATCTATACATATAATTTTTTTTCCCCTCCAACTACCCTAATACTGACAAAGGTTTCATGAGTTACAAATATCATCCTTCCATGTAGGAATGGTAAGTCCCTTATGATTTCTCTTTCCTATTTACCTCTTTATGCTTCTCTTGAGTCTTGTATTTGAAAGTCAAATTTTCTATTCAGTTCTGGTCTTTTCATCAAGAATGCTTGAAAGTCCTCTATTTCACTGAATGTCTCCATATACTCAGTTTTGCTGAGTAGGTGATTCTTGGCTGTAATCCTATCTCCTTTGCCCTCCAGAATATCATATTCCAAGCCCTGCAGTCTCTTAATGTAGAAGCTGCTAAATCTTGTGTTATCCTGATTGTGTTTCCACAATACTTGAATTGTTCCTTGACCTGGGAACTCTGGAATTTGACTACAGTATCCCCAGGAATTTTCCTTTGGTGATCTCTTTCAGGAGGAGATCAGTGGATTCTTCCAATTTCTATTTTACCCTCTGGTTCTGAAATATCAGGGCAGTTTTCCTTGATAATTTCTTGAAAGATGATGTCTAGGCTCTTTTTTTGATTGTGTCTTTCAGATAGTCCAATAATTTTTAAGTTCTCTCTCCTGGATCTATTTTCCAGGTCAGTTGTTTTTCCAATGAGATATTTCACATTGAAGACAATTTCATTCTTTTGGTTTTGTTTTGCAATGTCTTGGTTTCTCATAAAACCATTACCTTCCATTTGCTTCATTCCAATTTTTAAGGAAGTATTTTCTTCAGTGAGCTTTTGGACTTCCTTTTCCATTTGGCCAATTCTACTTTTTAAGGTATTCTTCTCCTCAGTGGCTTTTTGGACCTCTTTTGCCTTTTGGGTTAGGCTATTTTTTAAGGTTTTATTTTCTTCAGTATTTTTTTAGATGTCCTTTAGCAAGCTGTTGACTTTTTTTTCATGATTTTCTTGCATCACTCTCATTTCTCCTCCCAGTTTTTCCTCTACTTCTCCTAGTTGCTTCTCAAAATCCTTTTTGAGCTCTTCCATGGCCTGGAATTGATTCATATTTTTCTTGGAGGCTTTGGATGTAGGAGTTTTGACTTTGTTGTCTTCTGGTTGTATGTTTTGATCTTCTTTGTCACCAAAGAAAGATTCTGTGGTCTGACTTTTTTTGCATAGTTTGCTCATAATCTCAGCTAATTACTTGAGTTTTATACTCTTTGTTAAGATAGGGGTTTACTTCCAGTGTGGAGAATGTACTGTCCCAAGCTTCAGGGGTTTTGTGCAGCTGTTTTCAGAGATACTTCTAGGGACCTGTAAGTTTTCAGTTCTTCCAAGGTGGTATGATCAAGGGTGAGGTGTTTATTCCTTTCCTGGCCTGCGCTGTGGTCTGTGAGTGACCACAAGCACTCTTTTCTGCCTTGGAATTGTGAGGAGGATTCACTCTTCACAGCCACTACAAGCTCTACCACACCAACATTCCTCCTCACCCTAGGGTTAATACCTAGAACTGTGACCCATATCTAAGCACAGGCAAAGCAAGGGAATCCTGCCTCAGCACCAGCAAAGAGATCCCTGCCATCCCCCTATGATCAGCCACTTGATTCCCCCTCAGTCTGTGGGCTGGAAGTTCAGGAAGCAGCCACCACCCTGGGACCGAGCTTTTCTCTCACCCTGGTCACAGACTTTTCCTACTGACCTTCTAAGTTGTCTTTGGCATTTGTGGGTTGAGAAGTCTGGAAACCACCACAGCTGCCCATGGTTCAGTCCTCTGAGGGCTGCTCTAGGTTCACTGAGGCCTGGTCTTTGCCTATGCACCCACACTGAACTGTGTTTCTCTCCCAGCCCAGTGTGATAGACCTTTCCAATCAATCATCCAAGTTGTCTTGGGCTGGAAATTCATTTTACTCTGTCTTTTTGTGGGTTCTACTTCTCTAGAATTTGTTTAGAGCCATTTTTTACAGGTATTTGGAGGGGTTTATGGGAGAGCTCAAGCAAGTCACTGCTTTTACTCTGCCATCTTAGCTCCACCCTCCCATAACTGATTTCTTAAAAAAAAGACAAAGGTTAGATTTCTGTTACACTAGTTGTGGCTTCTTCTATTTTGTTCTTTGAATTTTAATGCTCAAAGTTCGTTCAACGTTCAGCAAACATTGAGTTCTAACAACGTGCCCAGCATGTGCTTGGCCCTGAGTGCAAAGAAAGGCAACAATGTGGTGTTTGTCCTCAATTCTAGGCCCCCATTCTACCGGAGGAGCAATGTGCAGGCACCTGTGTGCATACTACATACACATATACACGTGCACATGCACACATGTGCATGTGTACACACACACACAGTGTGTGAATGGGAAGAAATCCTAGAGGGAAGGCACTGGGGTGGGGGAGGGCACCAGATGGAGACAGGCCTAGTGCTGGGGGTGGGATTGGAAGCCGAGGTGAGGAGGGAGAGCCTTCCAGGCCAGTCCTAGAAGATGGAGCAACAGCAGGGAAGAGCAGGGGCCCCTGTCCACTGCTGGTCCAAGCTAATATGGCGGGAGGAGACTGGCAGGGCGGAAAGGAACCAGGCTGTGAAATGGGTACAGCTAAATGTGACAGGTGGGAGGAAGGGTTGTGGGAAAGTGCGTAGAGAGAGAGAG
Source organism: Phascolarctos cinereus (assembly GCF_003287225.1). Classification (NCBI taxonomy): domain Eukaryota; kingdom Metazoa; phylum Chordata; class Mammalia; order Diprotodontia; family Phascolarctidae; genus Phascolarctos; species Phascolarctos cinereus. The sequence continues at coordinate 713,086,377 of NW_027555847.1, forward strand.
GTCTTTAATGGAAGAGAAGGACATCGGCAGATCGCGGTGAGGAAGGTGCTGTTCAGGCGTGGGAAGGCTGGCTCACAAAAACCAAGGAACGCCCATCTGTTGAGATCAGTTACTTTGGGGTGTGCTTGGTCATCTGACCTGAAAGCAAAACTGAATATGCTGCAGAGAGAGAAGCTCAGCGTGATATAAAATAGAGCCTGTCTTTAAAGCCAGCATTTGGTGCGGGGAAAATGCCTGGCTTTGGCGTCTGGAGCAGGTTTTCTGTTTACCTCTGCGTGGCCTGTAAAATGAAGAGGTGGGCCATCTCTGGGGTCCCCACCAGCTCACAAGCCGAGGGTCGGGTATTTTTCCCCAGGGCTGCATTTCATAGACCTGTCTAATATGTTACAACCAGTGTGATTCTCTCCAGCTCCTCTTTTAATTCTTCTCCTTATCAGCCTAGTACCAGGCTGCACCTGATTGCAGGCACTGTTTCCTTTTTCTTCTTTTCTTCTATCATTACTCCATGTCTTTTTTGTGTGTGATGAGAACCCAGTGCAGATCACCTCTGGTTTCTGATCTCAGTTCCCCGTTGCATCTCCCTTACAGGCACAGGCATGTGCTCCTTTGTTGGGCAGTTCCTGCACAGGGCTTCAGGGAATTGGACATCAATCATTGGTGCGTACACGAAGCTCATGTCAGGGTCTGAAGCTTGATGTAGCCCAAAGGGAGCTGGATTCGGTTTTGGCAGATGAGAAGAAGGCAAACAGATCATGAGGGGAGGCGGAGTGCAGGATGCATGTGTCATGCTGGCAGGCACTGTGTGACCTTTGCAGTGTGTGAGGAGCTCCTGGCTGCCTCGGATGCTTATCCCCTCTGTAGATGAATGGATGGAGGAAGAGTGTGAGTGAAAGCATGAGAGGTAGAAATGGGGAGGATTTCAGGTTAAAGTTAGAGATTCAGGGAGCATCCTCCAGGGAGCGACAGCCTGGCAGTTGCTTCTGAGGAAGCTGGAGCCTCAGCTCCTGAAAACCCAGAAAAGGAGTTTCTTTTAGCCAGAGTCCTTGACACTGTCACATGCTTCAATATCAGAAACTGTTTTTATCTGTTGAAGTGACTTTAAAGAAGTTGCATCACTATACATCTTGCTATGGCAGAAACACATTGAATGTGTTTCTTGTAAAGACATAGTTGAATATAACCTGAATCCAAAATTCCATGTGCCTTTGATGGAAAACCTGATGGTGCACCTGTGACTGTTATCCCGACTTTACTCCTGATTGTTTTCTTTTTCTCTCTTTTTCCAGTGTTTCCCTCATTGCACTTGCTTTGCCTTTCTGCCTCATCTCCTTCTTCCTCTCATTCTTGTCTTTCTGTAAACTCCTCCTCCTTTCTCTCTCCTTTGGTACCTTTTTTTTTTGGGGGTGGGGGAAGAAGCCATGATGGTACAATTAATCAACAAGCATCTACTGAGCACCTACTTTGTGTCGAGCACAGTGCTGGCCACAAGAGATAAAGACAAAAAATTAATATTCTCTGTTTTTTTTTCTTTTCTTTTTTTAAATTTTGTTAATTTATTTTGATTTATCAATAATCACTTCCATATGCTTTTGAGTTGAAAATTTTTCTCCCCTTCTTCCCCTCCCCCTCCCAAGATGGTGCACAATCTGATATAGGCTTTACATTTGCATACCCATTAAACATACTTTCACATTAGTGAAGTCGTAAGTAAAAATTAAAACCAATAAGAGGAACCATCAGAAAGATGAAACAAAACTCAACAGAAGGTAAAGATGAGTGATAGTGATTCGACTTCCATAGTTCTTTCTTTGGATGTGGGCAGCATTTTCCATCCCAAGGCTTCTGGAGATGTCTTAGATCCTTGTAATGCTGAGAAGGTTTCAGTTTAACAATCTTAGTCATTGCATAGCATGGCTGTTATTGTGTACAAAGTCCTCTTCGTTCTGCTCACTTCACTCAGCATCAGACCATATAAGACTTTCCAGGTTTTTCTGAAGTTAGCCTGTTTATCATTTCTTATAGCACAATAGTATTCCATTACATTCATGTACCACAATTTGCTCAGCCATTCCCCAATGGATGGGCATCCTCTCAATTTCCAATTCTTTGCCACCACAAAAAGACCTGCCATGAGTATTTTTGTACATGTGGGTCCTTTTCCCATTTGTTTGATCTCTTTGGGGTATAACCCTAGAAGTGCTATTGCTGGATCAAAGGGTATGCACATTTTTGTAGCCCTTTGGGCATAGTTCCAAATTGTTCTCCAAAATGGTTGGATCATTTCACAACTCCACCAACAATGTATTAGTGTTCCAATTTTCCCACATTTTCTCCAACATTTATCATTTTCCTGTTTTGTCATGTTGTCTAATCTGATAGGTGTGATGTGGTACCTCAGAGTTGTTTTGATTTGCATTCTCTAATCAATAATGATTTAGAGCATTTTTTCATATGACTATAGATGGCTTTAATTTCTTCATCTGAGAACTGTCTGTTCATATCCTTTGACCATTTATCAATTGGGGAATGGCTTGTGTTCTTATAAATTTGTCTTAATTCTCTATATATTTTAGAAATGAGGCCCTTATCAGAGAGACTGGTTGTAAAAATTCTTTCCCAATTTTCTACCTTCCTTCTAATCTTAGTTGCATTGGCTTTCTTTGTGCAAAAACTTTTCAATTTAATGTAATCAAAATTATCCATTTTGCATTTCATAATGTTCTCTATCTCCTGTTTGGCCATGAATTCTTCTGTTCTCCATAGATCTGATAGGTAAACTATTCCTTGCTCTCCCAGTTTGCTTACAGTATCAGCCTTTATATCTAAGTCATGAACCCATTTTGACTTTATTTTGGTATATGGTCTTTGGTACCTTTTTTGAGTTGTCCTCTTTTCTTCTCCTCCCTTTCACTTTGCTCCTTTCCATTATTGCCCAATGTGGTTACATCTCTTCTATAGATCCCAGTTCTACTTCTGAGTGAAGATGTGATGACTGCGGGTGGTGGTGGTGATCTTCCTGGGTGTGCTGTGGCAAAGATCAGTTCTAGAGCTAACTCTCTATCATTGGCCTGTTGAAATGGAAAATTTTTGTAGGCATACTTGAATATAAACCTAAAGACAGTAATGGTAGAAACTGGTTGTCCCAAAGTTTGTCTTCCTTCAAATATTTTGTGGAGTTAAAATGCCGGGAGGCAGTCAATCGTCACTCAGATCTTGACATAATTGAATATATAGCATTAAGAAACTTTCCTCAAAGAAATTCATTATTTTATCCAGATCCTTTTAAGTGACATATATGCTCAAAAGGGCTAGTTATATACATATTTTATACATAAGATAAAAATGAAAAAATCAGGCACCTTACTTTAGAATTACCTATAGCATGGAAACTCCCAGTGGGCTGAAGCCATTAGCTTCTATGTGCGTATATAGAACATAGACCATTAAGTCACTGACTTTCTAAATATGTAATCATAGGAGCATAGAGCTAAAGCTGGGAAAGACCTCACAAGTCATTATGCAAATTTCTCCTAATGAAAAATTAGTGATGACCATAATAGGGAATTGTCTCTCAGTGATGAAAGAAAGTCTATATTCTCTTTTAATTTAAGTTACGCATGTTCTTGGGCTGTTAAAAATACTGACTGCATGTAATGTTATTAAAAATTCCATAACGAAATGGTAGGCTGAACCACATTGCAGGAGACAGCCCCATAGGAAAAGCATATGAGGAGCTCCTGTCCTCGGGACTTGGATGCACTGTCTCCTGATCCTTATCGTAGGCAAGTGATCACCCTGGATCATGAGAGAATTTCATGCCATAGAGTTTGCTTATAATGCCTCAGTGGGAAGGAATGTTATTTGAGGGCCAGTGCTACATGGAGAATTCTGATATGTGAAGTCCATCGGAGAATTATTTTTACATTCATACCTCACGAGAGAGGCATGGTGTAGTGCAGGGCTTCTTAAACTTTTTCCACTTGTGACCCCTTTTCCCATTTTGGCAGCATTCATTGGCATTGCATGGCCTGAGGGCATGCGCGGTGCAAAGTGCACGTGCTTCGTGTTCAGCACAAGGCTGCAGTGAAGTGCAATGCAAAACGCACAAGCAGTGCCAGAAACACCTCAGATTCATTATGCATTTGATTTTTAATTAATTTTTGGTCATTGCATGTTTAGAAACCTTTTACTGTTGCTAAATTTTTTGTGATCTCATATGGGGTTGTGACCCACAATTTAAGAAGCTCTGGGTAGTGGATAGAGAACTGGCTTTGGTGCAGGTTGACCTTGAGTTCAAGTATCACTTCTGACCCATCCTGGCCATGTGACCCTAGTCTAGACAGTCACTGCTAAGGCTTTAGAAAAGAGGTGTCCAAAAATACAGCCAAACCAGATTAAAATGTAATTGGGAAATGTTTAGCAAAGTAAATAAAAATACAATATAACATAGACAATGTTAATTCATAGTTTTCTAAGTAAGCATGAGGAATCAGATATCTGTTTCTATTGGAGTTTGACACCACTGCTCTAGACTTTCTCAGACCCAAATTGCAAAGAAGATATGATGGTGCATTGGTCAGGGCATTCTTTATGCCAGGGAAATCGCAGGACAAGGCTAGATCTCTGTCCTGAATTCATACTTCCTGGACCTTGTGATATCACTGGCATGGAAACCCCTCATGGATCTGGCAGCTCTTAGAAAAGATATAATTAGAATTGGGAAAGGATGCTCAAAGGATGTACAACATTTTCTCTGTGTCTGTCATCTGTAGAACTTGGTAGATGGAATGTTTCTGGAAGGAGACAGAGTAGGGCCCAACATCATGGGTTCACAGCAGCTGCTGTGGACACACCTGAAATCTACCAGTGTTTCACAAGTGAATTGGGATGGGAGACTCTTTGGACTTTGTTTGAGATGTACTGACGCAGCCCCCTTGGGGTACAGGGACACTGGGGAGCAGGAGACCAAGTCTGTTTCATAGGGGGAATTGAGGCTTCTTTCATACAGTGGGTGGGATAGCTATCTACCTATCTATATTTCATTGGGTGCCAGGTGGTGCCAAAGTGCTCAGAGCATCAGGCCTAGAATCAAGAGCAAGGTTTTCCCCCTTTTGTACTTCCTCACTCAGAAATCAACGAGTGTTTCTCAAAGGCTGTTCCTGTTTGAGAAAATGTGAATTCTCCATTTTGTCAGATTGGTGACATGGAAATTGATGTGTCTCTTTGACCACGGGGCTTACCTAGAGGTAAGATGTCAAATGTGACCTCAGGCACTTATTAGTTGTGTGACCCTGGGCAAGTCACTTCACCCTGTTTGCCTCAGTCTTCTCATCTGTAAAATGAGCTGAAGAAGGAAATGGCAAACCACTTCAGTATCTTTGCCAAGAAAACCCCAAATGGGGTCATGAAGAGTTGGACACGACTGAAAAGGCTGAACAGCAATAGATATCTGTAGTTCACATTTTGTCATTTAGCAGGAAAAAATGGTATTAGCATTAACATTTTCGTATAAAACCTTTATTTTCCTTACGCAAAACACCGTACTGTGGAGCACTGTGTGGGAAGCCCTGAGCTAGAGAGAATGACCTGGGCTCCTGAAAAGCTTCAGTCCTCCAGGATGGTAAGAGGCAGCTGGCCCACCCAGTGGGCAGTGAGCCACCCAGTGAGGCCTGAGCTCAGTCATTCCTCAGATGTTCGTTGTCTGTGGGATCCTGAGCAAGTCACTTAGTCTCTGTTTGCCTCAGTTTCCTCCTTTGTAAAATGAGGGCAGTAATACATATAAATTCTGTTCTAACAATTGAGATAAGAAATCCAAAATGGGCACATTCCTTTGATGGAAAAGCTGATAGCATCACCTGTGACTGTTAGCCTGACTTCATACAAAATGGAGCAAGCGTTAAAAAATGAAAAGATTCATTTTCATAAAGCCAAAAACTTTTTTTTAAAAAATGTAGTAAATATAGTACAGACTTTTGATTATTTATAAGTAAAATCTTGTTTTACTTTTATCATGTTAAAGTTTTCTGTCGTTTTTCTTTTGTAAAATATGGAAGAAGAAAATTATACGTAAAAACCCCTAGTGTTGAACAAAAGAGAACCTAGTGATAGTAACCAGCCAGAAAAAGAATGTATTCTGTGTCCTTTTTGAAGCTCTACCAAAGTCCGTCTGTCTTTGGCCTTCTTTATTTTCTTTGTATCCACAGAAATATACGTGCATACGTGTCCATGTCTGTGTGTACACATATGTCATTGTATGTGTGCTTATATTTCTGGACAGTAGACCTTAGTTCCAGTACTGCCGTTTGTGCCTTGTGTCACACTGTATTCATCTTTTCATATTTTCTTGTGTTCTTTATCCTTAGCTTATAAGGCCTTACTATGTTCTGTTCCGTTGTCCTTTGGCTATGCCCTGGTTTTTTGGTTGGCCTGTTTTTTGCTTTTCACTTTCACGGCTTATGGTCCAGTGCGTATTTGTCTGGCTTCTTGTCTCTCAAGGCGGCCTGTTGTCCTTACTTTCATTTTGAATCCATTTACAGCTTTCTAGATTGGTGTGTTTTTTACAAAGTCTGTGTTGGTTTTTTTAATTCATATTATGACTAATTTTATTGGAAATTTAATGGATTTACATTTAGAGTTTAATTTATTGGGTTTCTCTTTTCACTCAGTGTCTTAGCAGGGAATCTGTATTTTGTTATTCCTAGTCCTTCGTGAGGCTCCCACTTCTCAGTATCAAGGAGATTTGCTTTGGGATGATCAGTCTCTCAGTTCCCTTTCCTTCTCTTCTCATCCCAAATCAGTTTCCTTCCTCTGCTTCTTAAGCAATTTCTTTCTCTGAAATATCTTTTGAAACATAACTCCGAGTTATTTCTGCCTATATGGACAAGACGAGCCAGCTTAGCTGAGGTGGCCTAGTGCCCTGAGAGTGCGATGAGGGGGCATGATACAGGAGCTCAGGCTACTAGTCCTAGCTCTCCTACCCCTTCCCTGAAAACCCCAGTGGAGACTGCCTGGGACCCTGCACCCAAAAGCCTTTGGAATCACAGTGCTGCCCAGACAGCCAGGCCTGTTTCTAGTTCGTGTCCTGCTGCCGTCATTTTACAGATGAGAGATCACCTTAGAGGAAGGGTTCACCTGACTTAACACAAACTACTGATCACTTGCCACTGACAGGTCGGTAATCCCAAGAGCCCCAGCAGTGGCAGCACCCCTTGGGCTGCTACTCCTGTTTGCAACCCGGCCCCTGAAGCTTCATCCCAGGAAGCAACTTTGTGCGGAAGCTGGAGCCTCAGCTCCCAAAAGCCCAGAAGAGAAGGCGCTTGTAGCCAGAGTCCTTGCTGTGTCCCAAGGGTTGAATACCAGAAGCTGCAGAGATTTTGTGGGATGGAATGACTCTAGAGAAGTTGCCCTATTCTCCACTTTGCTGCTACAGTCTGTGGACCACGAGGGCTTTTTTTCTTATTGGTCACTGAAACCTTTCGACTCTTGCCGTGGGCTCCATCCCAAGATAGGGAACTGGCTGACTTTGCTCTTTTGTTTCCTCAGGGCTTAGCACGGTGTTTTACACAGAAGTCCTTCATAAATACCTTTTCATTCCTTCAAATCTTTTTGCGAATTTTTCAGTCTAAGTAGTTCTCAGATGCCTATCTCTTACCTTCATTGAATTTTTCTTGCTAGATAATTCTAAGATCACAGCACATGCTTCTGAAATTTATAGATGTTATTTTTTAGCTTTTCCAATAATCTTGTTTCATCCTTGAAAAGTCCTCTGTGATCTTGATATTGTTTCTTGGTAAGTGTTTTGTATATTTCTGCCCATAAGCTTGAAGGATTTTTCCACTTATCATTGTGATACTGGAATTCAGTATTATATGTCTAAGAAGAATCTTGGATTCTTCCTTGTCAGGAGTCTGTGAATTTTTTATTTGTGTCCCCACTTATTGTTTCTCTCTACTTCTGGGAGACTTTTCTTTAGGTATTTTTTAGAATATGGTGTTTAGATTGATTTGTTTTTCTAAGTTATTTGGGATATCAGTAGTCTTGAGAATAGGACCTATCCTCTAGGTTTGTCATGTGAATCTGCATATTTTCCAGTACTTTTTATAATTTTATGATATTTTAACTGCCCTGTATTGTCACTTCTATGAATTTTTGAAGTTTTATGTTATATTCCCTACATTGATCATTTCCTTTATTATTTTCATCCAGTCTTCTTGAGTTTTTACTATAATTAAAATTTTTTTTCAAACTTTTATTTGGTTTTGTGATTTTCTTGCTCCTGTTGATTTGATTAATTTCTTTGTACCATTTAGGTCTTTGAGCACAACTCTTGGGATATCTTGGATTTCTTTTTTCCATCTATATTTTTTTTCTGGAACTTTAGTGGTTTCCGTACTCCCATATTTTAAATTTTGATTTGTATTTTCTGTGTTTGTGTTCTTTCTTTTGTTCGTTCTTTCTGCTTCTTGTTCCTTCCTTCCTACCTTTCTTTTTTCTTTTCTTTTCTCTTCTTTTCTTTCTGATGAGCTTGACTCTCTGAACTTTTCACTTTGCCGTTTTGACTGGGAGTTCTGTTGTGTGTTTCCCAAAGGACTCCTGCGCCTCTGTGGCTGGTGGCCGCACATGCGTATGGTGCCGAATTGTTTTCACAGGGCTTCCCATTTAATGACTTTAGGGGTGACTAGTGTCATGCTCATTTTGCAGGCAAGAAATAACCTAATAAGCTTTTATTAAGGATCTGTTATGGGCCAGGCATGAGGTTCCACAGACAAAGAGGCTGCCCTCAAGGGACCTGTGGTCTGTTGTGGAGGACGCTGGGTCCTAAATAGGCCCGTACAAAGCATGTGTAGTGGCACCGTTGAAGGTTAGGGAGGTAAGTGGCTTGTTCCCTGTTTTCCAGCCTCCTGCTGGGGCTCTGTAAGCTATGCACAGTGGTCATTTCGGGGGCCGGGTCGCAGGACTTGGATCTGAGTGTTAGCTCTGGCATTGCTTATCTCCCTGTGGCCAAATGATTGTGTTTAAACATTTGAGACTTACTCTCTTTTTTGTCGAAGGTGGGCAAGCGTTCTTTCATGAGGGGCTTCTCGGTGTTATTGTGAGGGAACTGACTGGTGACCTACCAAGGGGACCACACAAAGGAGTATTATTAGATATTCAGCATTTTGTGGTTCGAAGTCTGATGACTGACCACCAGATATAGGTGCTAGCAGTTTATACTGCATCCAGAAAGCAGCAGGAATGAAGAAAATGGCAATCTGTTGCCCCGAAAAGAAATTGCACCTCCCTCGTACTTGGGATGATTTGTGCTCCCATGGGTATGGGGATTTTTTCCCATTGGTACAGATTGTAGTCTTTACTTTGTAATTCTTCTTTTAAAAACCATTTGCTCATATATTATATATATTGGATACTAAGCACTTACCAGAAAACTTTGATACGCAGATTTTTTTCCCCCATTTGACCACTTCCCTTCTTATCCTAGATGCATTAATGTTGTCTGGTCAGAAGCTTTTCAGTTTCAAGTTCCCTCTTTCACTGTGGACATAGTATTATGTTTCTTCAGTTACTTTACTACAAGATGGCCCTGTTTCTCCCGGCTCTCTTGCCTTCGCCCCTGATCCCTTCTTCTTGTTTGATTTTCCTCCTTCCACTCCTCCCCTTTAGCTAGCCTTATTCTTTAGTTTTTAAATTTTGCTTTTTTGTATCCCTGTCCCAAAAAATTTCACTCACTCTCTTCATTATCCATCATCTCTTTCTGTGTACTCTAGACCCCCATTCTCTGATTCCTGATCTCTGTATTTTTCTGTTCTTTCTCTTTTTTCTATATTCTTCATGTAATCAAAGCTTCCAAGATGTCCATGCTAGGCTCTTCCCCGCAGATGCTTTCTGTTCCTGCTTGTGGGGTTTACCCCATGGATTTCCCTTTTCCTTTGTGTTTCACTTCCAGAACAATGCCAATGAGAGGTATGATTATTTCTCTCTTGTATTAGCAACTAATTATTGAATCAAGAGTAAGGTTTTCCCCCTTTTCTACTTCCTCACCCAGAAATCAACAAGTGTTTCTCAAAGGCTATTTCTGTTTACTCACAGGTTTGAGAAAATGTGGATTCTCCCTTTTGTTAGATTGGTGATATGGCAATTGATAAGTCTCTTTGACCAGTACTTGGGTGATCCAGGTCACATACCCCCAGGACCCTCATTAGATTGAGCCCACATCTCATTGTAATATTCATTCTCTCATTAATTATTAACCAATCAGAGCTCACTGCCACCCTCAGGAACACCTGCTCTTCCAAGGGCATGTAAACTGTGAGCCCACTGCCATGAGAAGTCTTTGGCATTCAAGAGTACCATTGACCTCTTTTTATTAATGCACATGCTAGTCTTTTTAATAAAACAATTAAATTACCCAGAAACTATGATTCTTGACATTTTTAAACATCACACCAATTATTGTAGGTGTCGGAGAGGACACTGCCTGTTGCAGGACCACTGCCTCATCATGTTTCTAATTATGTGGCCCACCATTGATCTGTCACCTCTTCTTTTCTCTTCTTCTACATTGGCCTGCAGATCTCCCTGTGCACATGATCTCCCCCATCTTCAGGCACAGTTGCTCCCAGCGGCTCCTCCCCCCTTACCCTGAGGTCACATCCACTATAAGGTCCTCATCTCCCTCCACTGGTCACCTCTCTTCACCCATAGAAGCATTCATCAGTAGAACCCCCTGTCACCTTCCTTTCTCCCTCCCCTTTCCATTCTCCCCTTCTCCCACCTACTCCCCTGCAGGCCCTTGATTTGACCCTGGTACATCGCTCACTCCCCCGCCTCCCCAGCCATGTTGGAATGTAGTCCCACAGAAGCAGCATTCCCCTGTAGGCAGGGATCCCCAGGTTTTGTCTGTAGCGCCCCCTGTCCGCCTCATCACTGCTCACCACCTCTCCTTGACACTCAGAGGGTCACACCTGATTGATTTCTTGCTCTCGTTTGACAGAGGTAATGGGCAATGGCATCTGGTGACCCACTTTTAGTGGGGAGAACTGATTTCAGTGACTACATGCAGCCTCACCCTTTACACTTGTAATAATTGAACTTGGCTGGAAATTTATTAAAAATGGGGGAGGGCTGAGTTTAACTTGTAATTAGCTGGTAACAAATCCCATTAGCAATTCACTTTTTTCCCATCAAGTCTCCTCAGTGCTTTTTGTTGTCACAGACACTTCTTGATCTGTCTGTTCTCCTTTGTAGCAAAAGTGAACCTGTTAAGCAAGACTGTTGGACAAACAGCTGTCCCTGACAAGGGGCCACACTGCTTGCTCTGCAAGTCCCCAACTCCCCTCGGTATTGAGAGGGGAAGTGTCTTACATTAGGCAAATCATTTATTTTCCCAGAACATAGATTCGTTTTAGATTCAAATTGAAATGCCGGTTTACTTGTATTAGGATTGCAGTAAATTGTCAAGAAGTGGAAAACAGATGGAAAAACAGACCGAGGGTGGTAAACAAGGAAATAAATCTCTTCTTCTTCCAGAAACATCATTTCACTTTTTCAGTGTTGTTTTCCCCAGTAATTTATAGGATCACAGAAAATGGCGCCTTCAGTTCTGTCTCACTCTGAAAGTGTAACTAAGTTGTTTGGGAGGTGGCACTCCTGGGCCAGGTACGGGATCTCATAAACCATCTACCTTGCACTTACCTCTTTGCCACTGCCGGAATCCTTAAAATAAGGGGGAAATATGTTGTTTCTTTGGAAAAGATCCTACCGTGGTGGGGCCATTTTCTTCTAAAGATGACATATAAATTAATTAATGCTTTGTGAAAATGGAATCTTCAGTCTCTCATACAAGTAAAATAAAGGGCTGACAGTGAACGTGCTAATGTTCCACTTGGCTAGAGGGAATTGATGGTGCCTAGCAGGGGTGGGGCACCTGCAGCCGGCCATGAGGCCCCATGTGGCCCTCTAGGTCCTCACGTGCCTCTTTGACGGAATCCAAACTTGGGCCACGTGTGAGATCCTAGAGGGTCACGTGGGGCCTCACGGCCACAAGTTCCCCACCCCTGGGGCCAGAGGGCTGGCCCCAGGATCCAGCCGGAGCTCTTTCACCTTCTTGTGTGCCAGGCAGCTCCGTAGAAACGGAAGCTGCACGTTGATTGTGATCTTTGTTGGGAGAGAGAATTTCCACACTGAGAGTTCCCTACACAGATACTGACGTGTAAAAAAAAAATGAAAAAGTCCTGCATAAAACAAAATATTTTGGGGAAAAAATCCTGTGCTGGGTGAGAGTCGGCATTAGTTACCTTTTAAGTTCTCTTCTGACTCTTTACGGGCCTTCTGAAAGAACAAGGCTTGGGTTCTTTGATCATGGAAGGCAGGGCTGTTTAGGTTTCCCTGCCCTCAGTTTATGTGATCATTGAATGGAAAAGCAGATAACACCAATAACCGGGCATTAATATAGGAATAAAGTGCAGTCTTGTTAACACCCTGTTATCAGGTTACGGGGTGTGACCAGAGCCTGAGTGACCTTGTCCCTTCTTTGATTGGTCATACTCTGATGGCTCCCTCATAGGCCTGGCTCCCCAGCTCTGCAGGTAGTCTAGTGTGGTTCTTGTACCCACCTCCCCACCCCCAGCACCCTTGGGTGGAGCTGTGGAGCTCCTCACATCTCATACAGTGCATTTGGTCAAGAGAGTTCAGTAGAGTGTGAGGAACAGAAGCTTGCTGCTGGAGGCACATGAACTATAGCTCTAGAAGGGTTCCCCTCGGGTACTGTAGAACCTGGAGAAGTAATCTAGGGGTGCTGTGCTGTGGGAGTACCCTTAGGATCCCTGTGGCTGTCAGTTATTCTCCCAGGAATGGAATTTGCAAACCTGTGAGTGCACCTTAGGAGGTGTATCCCTAAGAGGACTCTGCACAAAAAACCAATATGAGCTGGAGCTGAAATGAGTTCTTGATAGATAAAAGTCCATCACCAGCAAAGTCTGGCAGACTCCATAGATGTGGAAGGGGCTTCAGCTGCCTTCTGCTTCAGCGCCCCTTTCTTCTGCCCTCCCCTTCGCCCCATTCCCCCTGCCGTGTCCCTGCTGAGTGCCCACTGTCTTTGAGGCAGCCTATGAACCTTTTGTGGGGCTGGCATCATTTCGAGGTTTTTCTCAACGTCAAGTCCAAGTTTGCTTCTTTTTGCAGCTCTCCCTCTTTTCTCATGGTTCTTCTCTGTGGGGCCAAGCAGAATGAGTATTTCCCTTCTCCCACAGGCCAGCCCTTCAGCTGTTGTGTCGTTTTCATCTTTTTCAGACAAATGACCTCTTAGCCACATCTTTCCTCCTGTCCTTGTGAGGTGAAAGACTTGCTGCTTCTCCCTGTTACATGTCTTCTTATCCAGTGGAGCCCGTCCTAGCCTGTTGAGAACTTGTGGGAAGCCTGCAGACTCTGTGCTCACTGATCAGCCTTCCCAGCAGCCAGCTCATTGTATAGCTGGGACTGCTCCTGGCTCCCTGACCTTGAATCCCCGGTGACTACACGTGTGCTCTGCCCGTTCATCCATCCTGTTTTCATCTAGTACCCATCTCTCTGCAAGGCTGACGGGGAAGACTTTGTCAAATGCTTGTCAGAAATCTAAATCAAAGATGTCCCTGGCATTCAAGTGAGATGATAGATGTAATGCCCTCTGCAGACCTTAATGCGCTATCAGAATTCTGGCTATTATTACGCCCTTAATTTACCGGTTCAACGACCCTTTTGCTGAAAGAAATGAAGTTAGTCTGTCATGAGCCGCTCTGGCTGCAGCCGTGCTGGCCTTTTGGGACCAGTCGCTTCCTTTTCTAGGTATTTATGAAAAGGTGATTTGAAGAACCTAGTCTAGAACCTGGCTGGGAATCAAAGGCCAGCTTACTGGCCCTCTGGGCTGCCAGGGAACTCCCTGTAATGACTCAACTGTTTTCTTCTATTCTTTTGGAAGTTAGGACCCTTGTTCTAGCTCCCCTTCTTCATGAGCTTCCCTGTTTTGGACGTCAGCATAATTAAGTTTATTGAATCATCAAAGATTTAAACTTCTGGTAGCCCATGATCAGAGCTCATTTCAATATGGATATGGATATGGATAGGACTGTCTATCAAAAGAAATAATTTACCTTAATATTACAGGTATAATTTAAATTAACTAATGACATTGAGTTGCAAAGCAAAGGATGTCTTTAATTCAAGCCGTCAGCTGTTTCCTTCAAAGACGTTTTCAGTCGTTTGTTGTACGCTGACGTGACACTGATGGTGCTGGGACTGGGTTGTTGGCGCTCTATACAAAGTCTCGGCGTAACCTGCCTAGTTTTCTGTAGTATAACAAACGAGTTGTGCTCTAACAGATTTTTGTTATAAAGACACAGTTTAGTGTGCTTGAAAGATCCCGAGCCCACACTCAGGAGATGGGTATTTTTGTTGTATGGTCTGTTGCGACTCACTTGGCTTCTCGAGGAGGGTTCACAGAACCGCTTGGCCTGATTCTGCTGAGGGGCTTGTCCTGGAGGGTCTCTGATAGTTTTTCTAGTTCTGTAGTTCTAAGGTTCTTCCCAGGTTCAACACCTCAGGTTCTAAGCTGTCTTTCAGCACCTGTTCTTTGTTCTGAGGTAGGTCCTCTCCAAGCCGAATGACGTAGGTTCCAGGTTGGTTTGTTTTTCAGGTTTGATTTCACAGACGCTAAGACCAGTGGAGCACCAATTGGCAACATGGCATTTTTGACTCAACTGGATTCCATGTAACAGGAATTAATAATGCAGTGTGTTTTCCAACACAGCTAATGAGATCAACTAAAAGATTGGCTTGTCAGGATTATTATTATAATTATTTTTAAATTTTAATTAGAACATGTGTTCTACCACCCAGGTCTGCCCTTTCTAAAAAGCATTTGTGTTTGGGAACACCACCAGCAACTGGGGCCAAATGAGTTGTCATGTTTATCTCTTTTCTCTTCTCTACTTCCCGTTGGCTGGAGCATTGCTTTTAGGAATTGACATTTTATAAGGCCTTTGTTTGTCCTGAAAGAATTCCAGTAAGTTTTCATTAGCATTTGAGTGGATTGTTTCAGAGTTAAATCAGTAAGAGCTATTTTCCCTCTCAGAATCACAGAAAAAGCTTTGTGTAGTTTATCAGTTCAGAAGTGGAGAATGTTTTTGGAAACGATTTTAAAGCTAGGATAGTATGGCTGGCTGACCTACCACCTGCCATGGACCCTTGCTGGGTATCCCCCTCACTGGGGCAGAATCAAGCAGTTTGAAGAAAAAATAGTGGGAAAAGGGTAAAGGGTGAAACTGGTTTCAGTGTTAAGAAACTGCCACCCCAACCATACACAGTCATTTCTTCCCAGCTAAGGAAACTATTTGTTGTTATTTAGCCATTGTCTCTGCTGAACAGAGGATAATTGCAAAGCCTTCCTGGCCTGTTTAGATATGTGAGGGGAGGAAGGAGAGGATGTGGTCATGGTCTTCCCATATCTGTTGAAGAGGGATCAGTTTTATTCTTCTTGACCTTAAAAGCAAAAACTAGAACCAATGGATGGAGATTACAGGGAAGCCAAGGAAAAACCTCCTGATAATTAGAGCCATCCAGCACAGGAATGGGGGAAGCAAATGTCTAGACGAATTTTGTTTTTCCTCCTTTCCTCCCCAGGACGGGGCACAGTGCTCCCTAGTAGACTGAGGCCTTAGTTAGTGTCTAATCACTTCAGCTGAAATGGGCTGGCGTGAGCTGCCTCAGGAGAGGGTGAGTTTCCAGTGACCCTGATATCCCAGGAGCAGCAGGCTAATAGAGGCACTTGCTTTCCAGTGAGAAGGCTTGAGTGTGAGTTTTGGTTTTGCTGTTTTATTGTTTGTGTGACCTTAGGACAGTCATCCAGCTCTTAGGGGCTCAGTTTTTTTCTTCCTGTAAAATGAGGTTTGACTCAATGATCTCCATTTCTAGCTTATGTCTGATGGTTTTATTGGGAGGCAGTGAGTAGAGGAGACTACTGCTTCTGATCAGGCCAGACCAACTCATCGCTTAGATTTCTTCTTACTCTGCAGTTATCACTCTGACTGCTGAGGAGGCCAGTGTGCTTGAGGGTCGCGCATCATTGCAGAGAGTGGGTTTGTGCCCCAGTTAAGATTCTCCAGGAGAAATGTTAGATAACCAAAGGTAATGTGACAGCTGAGCTGAGACTCCAAATTGAGTAGACTTTGCTGTGGGACAGTAGGACCTCTGACACAAATGAAACATTGGTAACTTCTTAGCTGTACTCTTCAAAATAAACAGCTGACTCGTAGTTTGTTCACATTTTTTTTTCTGATTTTTTAAAATTAATTTATTTTTAGTTTTCAACATTCACTTCCATAAGCTTTTGAGTTTCAGATTTTCTCCCCCTCCCTCCCTACCTCCCTTCCCAAGACAGCATGCAATCTGCTGTAGGCTATACATACACATTCCTATTAAACATATTTTCACATTAGTCATGATGTTAAGAAGAATTAGAGCCAATAGGAGGAATCACAAGAAAGAGGAAACAAAACAAACAGAAGAAAAAAAATAGCAAATAGTGTGCTTCGATCTGCATTCAGGCTCCGTATTTCTTTCTCTGGATGTGGATAATGTTTTCCATTGTGAGACTTTTGGAGTCGTCTTAGATCCTTGCATTACTGAGAAGAGCCAAGTCTATCAAAGTTAGTCATTGTACTGTGTGGCTGTTTCAGTGTACAATGCTCTCCTGGTTCTGCTCACTTCACTCAGCATCAGTCCGTACAAGTCTTTCCAAGTTTCTTATAGTACAATTGTATTCCATTCCATTCATATACCACAACTTGCTCAGCCATTCTCCAATTGATGAGCATCCTCTCAATTTCCAGTTCTTTGCCACCACAAAAAGAGCTGCTGTGAATATTTTTGTACACGTGGGTCCTTTTCCCATTTGTATGATCTGTTTAGGATCCAGCCCTAGAAGTGCTATTGCTGGGTCAAAGGGTATGCACATTTGTATAGCCCTTTGGGCACAGTTCTGAATTGCTCTCCAAAATGTTTGGATCAGTTCACAACTCCGCCAACAATGTATTAGTGTTCCAATTTTCCCACATCTTCTCCAACATTTATCATTTTCTTGTTTTGTCATGTTGGCCAATCTGATAGGTGTGATGTGGTACCTCAGAGTCCTTTTGATTTGCATTTCTCTAATCAATAGTGATTTAGAGCATTTTTTCATATGACTATAGATGGCTTTAATTTCTTCATCTGAAAACTGCCTGTTCATATCTTTTGTCCACATTTCTGACAATGATCTATCAACATGTAAAAACTGCCTCAAGTTACCTGGGTAAAATTTTCTTGCTCTAGATTTGTCACATGAAGGTTCCAAATACATATCATCTACAAATGTAGAGTCCAAGGTCTCCTGCTGTGGAGATAACCCAGCTTCGTGGAGCCTGTGGAGTACAAGCATGTCTAAAGTGGAAAGGCTTTATGCGTGAGTCCAGTGATGAAGTCTGTCTGTTGTCTGAAGACGAGCCCAAGTCAGAAGGGCTCATCAGCGGGTTGGCTCTAGGAAATACTAGGCACAGGGAGGTGACCTTGTAAGCTGGAAGAGGTTGGAGTGGCAGGAGTGGTGAGGGTGCTCACACAGACGTGGTAACCGTGGCGCAGGGTGTGGGGGTCTGGCGAACCCCCTTTTCTTCATAAGGGATGGAATGTGGTATAACGGAAAGGGGCCGGAGGTGGGGTCAGGAGGCATCAGAGTTGGAATCCAGCGTTTGAAGAGAGGGCGGATCTTTTCACAGATTTTGCAGACCTTTAAAGCACTTTATAAATGTCACTTGTTATAGGTGAGTGTGTTAAGTTTGTGTTTTAATTCAAAGAGCTGCTGAAATCAGAATTGCACTTTTTAAAATATTAAGAAATACTTTCTTAGTAGTTCTTGTAAATGCTATTTGGAATATGTCTCATTTATTAGCAATGGTTTCATTTTATTTTTTAGCACTAACTTTACATGCAAATTTTATTAGAAATTATAATCATAGGAAATATTCCTCATAGATCGGTATGATCCTGTGGAAAGATAAATAGCTTCAGAGTCATGCAGTCTGGACTCATGCTCTTTGGGGTCAGGCCATGCTAGCTGCTGTCCCTTTGGGCAGTCATTTCCTTCTCAAAGCTGAAGATTCTTCCTTCATAATATGAGGATAATAATATCTTCCGTTGTTCACTCACAGGGCTGATGTTAGGATCACTTGCCATCATATATATGAGAGCAGTTTATATTAGATGGCACTGGAAATAACTACTTGTCTGCATTTTAGAAAGAAAATGTTTCAAATGTCAAATGCAGTTTAACTTCTCAATAGAAATCAAGGTAGCCTGTTTTATGTGCACAGAGAAAGTCTAGTGAGTAGAGAAGACCTAAGAGTTTTTTATTTTCAGGATCCCGGGGGAGAGTTTTTGCACCAGAAACGTCTTCATTGGAATCATTGGCTTTTCATTCCTTTTTGTTACATGTTGCCATCTTCCTGCTGACCTACTTGATAATTTGCCTACAGCTTAGCTCTAAGGCTGAGAAGACAGAGATAGAAAATGCCAGCTCTACAGAATGCAGCTCTTGTTGGAGCTCAGTGTTAAAAGTGACAGACCCATCTGTGCCTTTCTGAATGTTTCCCACATGATTCTTTTGATAGCTCACGGGAAAGACATTATTAAAGTACTGGCCTTTCTGTCCAGTGGTCCAGTTTGCATTTTTTCATCACTGTTTTCCTTTTGTCCCAGAATCTGAAATAAGAATACGTTTTGTTTAATTGGATAAGCCAGCTGAAACAGCCTGTGGTGTACTTTCATTTAATGTCACTTCAGCATGTGTATATATCTATGTAGATGTCATCCCTCCACCTAAGTTACGAAATTGCAAAGATGCTCAAGAGCCTCTATGAAGACCCCTGTATATGAGACAAAGTAAGGGGAGACTTGAATAATGACTTCCATCTGTAAAATATTCTATGGTTTGGCAGTTTGCTTCCCTTAAATCTACCCTTTGAGGTCAGTGGTACAAGTGTTATTGTCCTCATTTGTAGATGAGGAAAAGGAGCTCTAGAGAGATTAAATATTGAATCAGATTTGTACTAACATTGAGTAACAGAGACAAAGCCTGAACTTCCTTCTCTGGAAGTGAAGTCCAGGGCTTTTCCCACTGTGCCCTGCTGCCTCTAAATTAAACACTGGCCAGTTTTGCTGCCTATCAAAATTAATTAGATTTCTTGGTACAAAAATCAGAGTTTCTACAAATGTCATAATTATTATGAGCTCAGTTGGAAATACTTCTTATAGAATATGATGCTTTATTTCTTCCTGTGATATTTTAGTCCCACTACTTCCAGTCAAGGTCAAAACCAGGAAATGCAGGAACATGTATGCTATTATTTAAAAAAAAAAAAGGTTAAGCACACTTCCTTTTATGAGGCATCGGTTTTGCTTCGTTTGGGTGTTTCAATGCTAAAAATAATTTAGTTCATGTTTCTTGGAATGAAGCTAGCTAAATTTATGTCCTCGTTTGCTAAAAGGTTTGGCTCATACTTTACATAGCTGGTTCTTGAGAAGATTATCACTCAAAGAACCTTGCTTCTTACTCTGTAATGAGTAGAAAAATTCTTGCAGTCTGGGATCTGGATGACAGTCTCTAGCAAGGGCAAGGGTATTTCCTATTTATGCCATCACATAAAAGACTTCTTAGAAGAGATGGGGAAATGCTTAGAAAGAAGAAAATCTTCAAAAGAAGATATTGTGTCATGTATATGATTATGTCACTTGAGATTATATGCTTATCATTCAGATAAGTAACAGATCAGAAGGTTTTCACGATGATTAACTTTTTTCATCATGGTGACTTGTCAAATAGGTAGAACTACACAATAACCTTTTTACTTTATGGCTCCCTTCTGTTTCCATGGTAAGCATGGAACAGAGGGTGTTAAGAATTGCCCAGTTTTGGGAGCCAAGACAGTGAATTAGAGGCAGCAACCCAGCCTAACTCTCTTGACATTGCCCTCCAAACAACTTTTAAAAAAGCCTCAAATCAAAATTTAGAGCAGCATCTGGCATAAGACAACTTAGGAGGTCTGAAGGAGAGGTCTGTGACACTGGGTTGGAAGCCTTTCTGGAGTGCAGGCATGGGGAGGCAGCAGCCGTAACCGCAGCAGCAGCAGAAACTTAGAGAGCTCTCAGCTCAGAGATGGTAAGGGGATTGGACAACTGGTCAGAAGGAGATTATAAAGGACCCTTTGCTGGCACTGGGTACAGCTGGCACTGATTGGCAACTCTGTTGCGTATACACAGTTCTGAATTGCAGTTCCAGCAGGGAGAGGAGTGCTGGTGGTCAGTCACAAGGGAGCAGGGGCTCTGGTTGTACTTCTAGGGCAAGAGGAGTTCTGGTGCTTATGGCTGCAAGGGGACCAGGGGCCCTTCCAGGTTAAAGACCTGGGTAAAGAGAGTAGCAGTGATCACACCTTTCCCAGGGTCACACCACTTTAGAAACCCCCAAAACTTGCAGACCCCCCCGCCCCCGAACTAGCTCTGAGAATAGCAGCACAAAAAAGCATAAGGCTTGGAACAGTACCTCCCCACCTCCAGGTGAGCAGAGCTCAACTTTGACATAAAGTTTAAAGTCAAGAAATAATCAGGGAAAATGAGCAAGCAGCAAAAAAAGAACTTGACCATAAAAAATTATAGTGGCCGGGAAAACTAAGACATAAACTGAGAAGATGACATCACTGTGAAAACATCTACAAACAGAGCCTCAAAGAAAAATGCTAATCAGATCCAAACCCAACAAGAATTCCTGGAAGAGTTAAAGAAAAAGATAAGAATGATAGAGGAAAAA
Organism: Phascolarctos cinereus; assembly: GCF_003287225.1. Lineage (NCBI taxonomy): Eukaryota > Metazoa > Chordata > Mammalia > Diprotodontia > Phascolarctidae > Phascolarctos > Phascolarctos cinereus. The sequence continues at coordinate 713,107,240 of NW_027555847.1, forward strand.
TTGGGAAAAGAAATGAGAGTGATGCATGATGATGGCGTAGTGAACTGGTGCAACCATTCTGGAGAACAATGTGGAACTGTGCTCAAAGGGCTATACAGCTATACAGACCTTGAACCCCAGCAATGCCACTACTAGGTTTGTATCCCAAAGGGATCAAAGAAAAAGGAAAAGGACATAGACGTGTGTATCTATATCTACATCTACATCTACATCTACATCTACATCTACATCTACATCTACATCTACATCTACATCTGTATCTGTATCTATCTATCTATATCTATATCTATCTATATCTATATCTGTATCTGTCTGTATCTGTATCTGTATCTATATCTATATCTATCTATCTATCTGTATCTATATCTATCTATCTATCTATCTATCTATCTATCTATCTATCTATCTATCTCTGTATCTGTATCTGTATCTATATCTATATCTATCTATCTATCTATCTATCTATCTATCTATCTATCTATATATCTGTATCTATCTGTATCTGTATCTATATCTATATCTATATCTATCTATCTATATCTATATCTATATCTATATCTATATCTATATCTATATCTATATCTATACCTGTATCTGTATCTATATATCTATGTCTATATCTATATCTATCTGTATCTATATCTATATCTATATCTATATCTATATCTATATCTATATCTATATCTATATCTATATCTATATCTATATCTATATCTATATCTATATCTATATCTATATCTATCTATACCTATATCTATATCTATATCTATATCTGTATCTATATCTGTATCTGTATCTGTATCTATATCTATCTATCTATAACTACATCTATATCTATATCTGTATCTGTATCTGTATCTATATCTGTATCTATATCTATCTATCTATCTATCTATCTATCTATCTATCTATCTATCTATCTATCTATCTATCTATCTATCTGTGTGTGTATGTGTGTGTGTCCCCACTGCGTCAGCTAGCTGCCCCTTGTGCTATATAGTTTTGAATCATAGATGACCCCTGTTGAAGGAGGATTATAGTGGCGGGTGATCCAGTAAACACACAAACAGATGTGTGGTGGGTGCAAGGTGATTCCAGCGTCTTATCAAAGATGATTCATGTGCACACTGGCTTAAAAGTCATTATGATAGACATGCACGAACTGAAAAAGAAAGGGGTTGTTCATGTAGTTAAGGAGAAGAGATGGCAATGGAAGTGTGCCAGTGTTATTTCTGAACCAGGGGAAGGCAACCAGCATATTGGGAGTGTGTTTTGTGGAGAATTTTCAGAAAAAACATGTGTGGAAAAACAAAAATTGTACAGGATGAGAAGGCATGGAATGGGTGTGATCCATCCTGGGGAGGGAGAGTACAACACATTTGGCCAGGAACATGGATCCACCATTATCAGTGGCATTCATTTTGCTGCAGGAGCTATGGATTCATTGATTTGCAGAATCTTAGTGTTGAAAGCCCACCATCTGGGCTACAATGTCTAAGGAGGAGCACACTTTGACAACTTAGCTCAACGGGTCATCCAGCCTTTCCTCTAAAAAGAAGAAGAGGCCCAAGGCACTTGGGAGAGTTCCACTGGTGACTTTGTGCTCATATTATGTTGATATCTGCTTCTGTGTGACTTGTGACCCTCACTGCTCAGTCGACTGTCTGGGACCAAGCAGAATGAAGTCAGGTTATCCTTCAGATGCTGAAATAAAGGGATCATGTTCTCTCTCACTCGTCTGTTCTCCAGGCTTAAGTATCCCCAGTTCCTTCCGCAGATCTTCACGAAGCATGGACTCCTTGAGTTCATCCCTGTCCAGTTTGCCTTTTGCCCAGTGTTGTCTAGCTTCCTACGGTGTGGTCTGACCAGTGGGGTTCGGCTGGCTCATCACCCGGTCTTGCTCCTGCAGCGTCTCTCAGCCAGCTCGGATTGCTAGGCTGGTTTCTTTCAAGGCCTTCTGAATCATGCTGTTGGTTCGTGTTGAGTTTGCGGCGCACTGAACACCCCAGATCTTTTGTCATTTGAATTACTTTCTAGCAATGCCTTCTCCATCTCTTATGTGTGAAGTTTATTTCAGGCTTAAGTGTAGGGACTTTTTATTTATCCCTCTAAAATTTCATCTTTTAGACTCATCTGTATATACTAGCCTATCAAGATTGTTTGGGATCATGGTCCTTTTCTGAGCAGTGAGGGGAAAGAGAGGTAGGAACGAGGAGGGAAAGGAGAAGATTTGGAGCAGCTTCTGTGGCCAGTGGGAAGAGCACAGTAAGCAGTTTGGTCAACACTTGGCCCAGATTGCGTTCTCTTAATTCACTTGACTGATAGCCTCTATAATGTCATTATTTTTATGTGATAGCAAAAAACAAATTACAGTTAATTTGTCTCCAAAAAATCCCTCATTTCAACAGCAGTATTCACTTGGTGATGCCATATGTTTCTGTGCTATGGAACACCACAGTCTTCCAAGAGTCAGAGTTGTGTACGGTGCCTGGTGGGAGAATGCAGGCTGTGTCTTGTTGCCAACAACTCCTGGCATTTGCCAAAGGGTGTAAAAGGCATCATCTGGGCCGAGCCTGAGCACATCAGTCCCACACGGAGAGCGAAGGCGAAGAAGTGTATGGGCCCTAGGCGGTGTTCCACTGGACTCTCTGCAGGGAGGCTTCCTGTACGTAGATCCTCTGGGGAGGAATTCCAGATCCCAGGGGATGGGGAGGTGTGGACAGACTGGAAGAGCACAGGTGCATTGAAGTGAGTGAATAAGATGCGTGGTGTCCACTCCCATGATGTGGTTGGATAGTTATCACTGCACAGAAGCGGTGGCCACGCCAGTCACCCGTATGGAATGGTTTAATTGCTTGTATTGGGAAGCAGAGGAAAGTGCTCTGGGCCTGGGCTTAGGGGGCTGCTTTGTTAGCTGTGAGCTGGGTGGTCTCGGGCGAGGCCTTTGGTTCTGTGGGGCCCATCTCCGGGCCCCGTGGCAGTGGCGTGATGCTCATTCAGAATGGGCCTTCTTGCATACAGTCACAGCTGAATGGAGTGGATGGCCCATGAAGTTCCTATGACCTCCACCCAAACTCAGAGGGAGACTGGAGGCATCATCCGAGTCAGGAAGGCAAGTTATCTGGATGACAACAATAAGAAAATGTGCTTTTATCTTGGATTGTCTGCTTTGTGCAGATCAAAGCACATACGTTGTTCAGAAATATATGTGGAAGTTCATTATGGAGATAGATCTTTTGTGTTTTCCCTGAATCATTATATTGCCAGGAGGGAGGAAAATGGATTTGTAATTCATGGCATGAAAACTTTTGCCTCAAAAGTATATTTTTGTGGCTTTAATTATCTACATATTCCCCCCCCCCATTTCCCTACTTCGTTTTCTGTATGTAGACATAATTTATTATGTAGACAAATTAGATTGCTTTCTTTAGTAAGAACAAAACCCACTGTCTTTTCCTGGCTGTCATTTCAATAGTGAGATCAGTACTGAAGCTTTGATTCCTGTTTGTCCTTAACCTTTGAAAGTGCTACATGTTAACGTACCAAACACCTGTATTTGTAGTAGGGCTTATCATTTAGAATTTTGATGAAAGGACTTCATTGAATAATAGCGACAGATTAGATCAGATACTCTTTTGCCAAGAGAAAGTGTAGTATAGTGGGCAGACCATTCTTAGAGTCAGGAAGGTCCAGGTTCAAGTCCCACGGGCTGTATACTGCTGTTGTGACCTTGGGCAGGTCTCTGTCTTCATGATTTAGGCAACTCTAAGACTTTCAGCTGCACAATGTGTGTTGGCAGGGGTAGCTCACTAGTTGCTGGTCTTTAAATTGCCACGTGATACTCTTTGATGAGACGACTGCCTGGAGGTTACTGGGCTAATAGGTGTCGATTGGAGGTAGGCAGGCCAGTTAGTTTGAAATTTCATCTTGCTTCATATACAACAGATCTGAGGTTCATAGAATCAATCTCTTGGGTCATTCAGCTACTACTAAGTTGTAACTATAGTATCATTGATCCTGGAGCTAGAAGACCTTAAAGATCATTGATTTCAACCCCCTTATGTTCTCCAGGAGGACACTGAAGCTCAGAGGCAGAGCTGAGACAGGCATGAATTTGCACTCACCGGGACTCGGGTGTTGGAGGGCACCGCACTGGCAACCCTTCAGCAGCAGCTCAGAAACAACTTATCCTAGAACCTACTTAGCAAGAATATTTAGTTAAAATAGGAATGTCCCGTATGGCCCATCCTTTGAGTTGGAGGGGACCTCATAGCCTCTACAGCGTCCCTGCCAAGCAGTCATCTATTTGTCATTTGCTTGGAGATCTCTAGTGAATGGGACAATTCAACTTCTGAAGGCAATTGTCCCCACTTTGGGTTGACTCTGGAAGTTTTCCCTCATATCAAGCCTAGGTTTGCTTCTCTTCAGCTACTATCTCGTGTTCTTAGTTCTGGTGCCCAGAAGATAGCGTCTGTACAATCCCTTTTATTACAGGAGAGCTCTTCGAATACTTAGGAACATCTGTCATATTCCACCTGAGCGACAGAAACCCTGAAAGAGCATCAAGCTGCCCATGGGAAGGTTGCCTTTGTTGGGGGGAGCTGGGGAAGGGGCCAGAACCAAGTGGGAGGTCACTTCTGGTGCAGCTCTTTGGTGAAGTTATTCTGGTTGCTAGGAGCTAAGTTACTGAGGAAGGCGAATGCTTCCAGCACCCTCTAACCTTGGGTGCCCCAGCCTGAGGCCTCAGTGCCTGCTCTAGTTAGACCTGTTCACGTGGCAGGATCTTGAGGCCTCCCCGTCCTGAGGTCCTACCTTGGGATGCTCAGCAGTGTCTTCACACTCTAGCACTGAGGTTGAGTGGAATAATGGCCAGGACTAGAGAGTGGCAAATGCAGAACCAGTTTCCTTTTCAGTCAGCAAACATCTGCCTTCTCTTCGCCACCCCGCCCCAGTAAGAATGAAAGAAAAACAGAACCTTTGTTAAAAATGTGTATAGTGAAGCAAAACAAATTTCTACATTGACCATGTCAAAAAGCCAAATATATACATAGATGCATACGTGTGTGTGTGTGTGTGTGTGTGTGTGTGTGTGTGTGTGTATACACACATATGTCTCCTTTTGCACTCTGAGTTTTTCACCTCTCTCGGAAAGTAGGTAACATGTTTCCTTATTAGTCCTTTGGAATTATTGTGCTTATCAGAGTTCCTAAATCTTTTAAAGTTGTTTGTCTTTACCAGATTGTTGTTATCCTAGTCATCGTTCTCCTGGTTCTAGCTTTACTTCATATTATCACTTCATGTAAGTCTTCCCAGGTTTCTCTGAAATCATCCCCTTCGTCGTTTCCTACAACACAGTAGTATTCCATAACATATATATATATATACACCATCTGTATATGCCGTCTCTCATTCAGCCATTCCTCAGTTAATGAAGACTTCCTCAGATTCTCATTCTTTGCCTCCTCAAAAAGAGCTATAATTATTTTTTTATATCCTTCATTAGAGTTTGTTCTTCCTGGGACCAATGCCATGTTCAATCTCCCTTCCCTCCAATCCGCCTTCTCTCCTTTCTTTCCTATTTCCCTGTTGAGTAGAATGCATTTCTGAACTGAATTCTGAGTGTGTTTTTCTCTCCTTCCATCAGTTCAGCTGAGGGTGAGGTTCAGATGTCAGCCACTCTCTCCACCCCTCCTCTTTGTTTGGAGAGGTGTCTACTTGAGCACTCTGATTATGTGAGATAATTTTCTCTAACATTCCTTTCCCTCCCTCCACCTTCAAGTGTATCTCTCTTCCTCTCTCTTTCCCACTCGAACCCTAAATTATTCTTTTAAGAACATAAAGATCTAACAGAACCATTCCCAGGCCTTCTGACTAATTAGACACCCTCTGTTTATCTAATCTCGCTATGATAACTGGTGGTCCGGTTCAGAGGAAACCCATAGAAGCACTTTATCCTTGTTTAATCTCTTATGATTGTTCATTGGTGTTTATCTTTTTATATTTCTCTCAATTCCTGTGTTTGAACTTCAAAGTTTCTACACAGCTGTGCTCTCTCTCTTTTTTTTTTAAATCGGGAATGCTTGGAAGCCCTCTTTTATTGAAGGTCCATACCTTAGGCTTACACTCAGTTTTGCTGAGTTAATTATTCTTGGCTACAAGCCTATATCCTTTGCCTTCTGGAATATCATATTCTAAGCTCTCTGCTCTTTTGTTGGTAGTGGCTGCTAAATCACTTGTGATCCTTATTCTGGCTTGTCAGTGCTTTCATTCTTTCTTATTGACTGCTTTCGATATTTTTTTTCCTTTGACCTGGAACCCCTGGGAAATCATTTGGCTCCTCCTCAACTGATTGGCCATCTCATTTTCTACAGAAACTGTTAACAAAGCTCCTTGTCTGTTCTGTAACTTCCCACGGCACCTCGTGCCCCAACCCTCTGTGCTTAGGGCCTTGTCTTTTACTTCACTGAAAATATTGAAGCAGATCCATCAAAGAGAGCTCCTTTCTCTCTCTTCATCATCTCACATCTCTAAGAGACCTTCCCCTGCTCTCTCTTCCCTCACTCCTGTAAGCTAACGCCTCCGCTTTCTCCTTTGATCCCATTCTTTCCCATCTTCTCCTGCACGTAGCCACCACCGTCAGCCCAACTTTCTGTAATATTCATTTTCTCCCTATGTACAAGCTCCTTCCCTGCTTCCTGTACATGTGTCTCTTCCTTTCCCTTCTTCCCTCTTTCAAACAACATCACTTGATCTGACTGTCCCATTAGTGATAGCTCCCCATCTCTCTCCTTCCTTCGTAGCTGCTTCTGAGAGCTAGCATTGATATAGTACTTGAAGGCTTCAGAAGCTCTCTGTACATACATGACCCCATTTTATACTCAACAGTCCAGTGAGGTAGGTGCTAATATTATCTTCATTTTATAGATGAGGAGACTGAGTCACGTGGAGGTTGTGCCTCGCCCAGAGTCACATAGCAAATAAGTGTCAAAGGCTGCATTGGCACTCAGACCTTCCTGAATCAAGGTCCCACACTGTATCCACTATGGTATCACCTAAGCTGCCTGATGAAGCTGTCTGGACTAGGTTTCTCCACTTCTATCTCTTCTTAATCACTTGCTCTCTGGTTTCCTGTTGTCTTCTTCTTCCTTCTACCAAGTTACCGATAGGGCACGTTCTCAGGCTCGCTCCTTCTTCCATATTCTGGCCCTTTTGATCGCCATCTCCTGGATTCCCTGTCCTATCGAGGGCTTTTGTGATGCTGTTCTCTCCTGGTTCTCCTTCTACTTGTCTGACTCACCTCCACAGTCTCCTTTGCTGGATTTTATCTGTCTCCTCCGCGTGGCATTTCACTGAAGTCTTTGTAACGTGGCCCTTCCTACCTTTCCAGCTTTCGTAATACATGGTTCTCCTTTTTGCATATATACAACCGTCCAGCCACACCGACCTACTTGTCGTTTCTGAAGCGTAACTCTCCATCTTCCATCTCCAAGCCTTTGCACCTGCCATCCAGAACCTTCTCCCTCCCACCTCCACTGCCTTGTTCCTTTGCTTCCTTCAAGATCTGGCACAAATTCCACTTTCCCCAGGAGACCTTTTCCTGACTCCCTCCACCCAGCCACCCCTTTGCCTAGCTCCTAGTGACTTCTCCCTGGATGTCATCTTCCACCTAAATTGTATGGACCTGATCATTTTTATATTTGCCTTCCTGTTTTGAATATTAGCTTTTTGAGGTTTTGATATCTCTAGCCCTTACTTAGCCCAGTGCCTGGCACATTGTAAATGCCTAGTAAAGGCCTGTTGACTAATTGACTCCATATATATTCAAAGTATGAAAATAGTTATTTCTCAAAGAAAGGCAAGCGATCAGTAACTATAGGAAATCTATCAACGTAAGGAAATACAAATAAAAAAAGACTTGGAGGTTCCACCTCATTTCTGTCAGATTTGCAAAGATGAAAAAAACAGAAAATGACAGTTATTGGAGCACAGATACACTAGTGGGTGGAATTGGGAATTTGTCACCTTTTGATTTTAGAATTTTAATTTTTTAGAATTCTGAGATTAAACACAAAAAAGTATTTTCATCTACACTGTAGAATGGAAAAGGAGGAATGTGTATGAGACTTTGACTCTCTGTTATGTGCAGCTTGCTTTTCTTTGAAAATATATAATAAATTCCTCATGTCTTAAAATGGATATTCTGTATCTTAAGTACCTTATTTCTCTGTTGGAGTAATGCTTGATTATCGTATGGGTCAGTGTTTCAGTGACTTGCACAAGGTTGCCGAGCTAATAAATGACAGTCGGGATTCGAACGAAGGTCTAATAAAAGTCTAGTTTTATCCTCCACTACATCCTGAAGCCTCTCACTTCTGTATCTTACACCAAGTCTTTAGAAATGACTATTGATATTTTTAACGTTAATTTAAAATTACTTCTAGTTTTACTTAATTACTAAATGTTTCTCCTGTGTCCATGGCTTGACTCCTAACAGAGGCATATAGAAATGAAATAAATGAAAATCTGGCAAGAATCTGACAAGCTCTGATAGGCACGGAGAGCAAACATTGTAGCGTTGCCGGAAGCCTTTACTTTGCTGAGGTAATTCAGTCATCTGAGTCAGCCTGCTGCACTGACGGAGAGAGCACCAGCGTGAAGCTAATAAGAATGACGTCCTTCCGGGGCGGCTGTGCTGTGACATCCAATGAGACAACGCCTCTGAATGCTGTGCAGGTCCTCAAGCACTCTGTCATCACCCGCCTCGTCAATGGTCAAAGCGCACAACGTCTCCCCCATTTGTCTCCATACCGTTCCTGCAGCTGTGACCCTAGTTCAGGTCCTGAGTCATCTCCTGTGACTGGTCTAATCGTTCGCCTGCGTCGTTTCTCTCTTCACCAAATTTTATAGCCCTTTGGGCATAGTTCCAAACTGCTCTCCAGAATGGTTACATCAGTTCACAACTCCACCAACAATGTGTTAGTGTTCCAATTTTCCCACATCTTCTCCAACATTTATCATTTTCCTGTTTTGTCGTGTTGGCCAATCTGATGGGTGTGATGTGGTAGACTCATTTTGATTTGCATTTCTCTAATCAGTAGTGATTTAGAGCATTTTTTCATATGACTTTAATTTCCTCCTCTGAAAACTGCCTGTTCATATCCTTTTACCATTTATCAATTGGGGAATGGCTTGTATTCTTGTGAATTTGACTCAGTTCTCTCTATATTTTAGAAATGAGGCCTTTATCAGACACTGGTTGTAAAAATTCTTTCCCAGTATTCTGCTTCCCTCCTAATCTTGGTTGTATTGGCTTTTTTTGTGCAAAAACTTTTCAATTTAATGTAATCAAAATATCCTTTGATCCAGCAATACCACTTCTAAGTCTGTATCCCAAAGAGATCGTAAAAATGGGTAAAGGACCCACGGGTACAAAAATATTTATAGCAGCTCTTTCTGTGGTGGCAAAGAATTGGAAATTGAGGGGGATGCCTGTCAATTGGGGAATGGCTGAACAAGTTGTGGTACATGAGTGTAATGAAATACTGTTGTGCTATAAGAAATGCCTCATGTTTAAGACTGGACATGGAGTGATCTCTTCTGTCTTCTAGGCACAGCTTGAGTATTGCATTGAGTTCTGGGCACCCTATTGTAGGAAGGATGTTAACCAGCTGGAATATATACGTCCAAAGCAAGGGGGACCAGAACAGTGGAGGAACTGAAAACCGTCTGGATGTAGGGAAGGAACCAAAGATCTTTCTCCTGGAGAAGAGAAGAACTTAGAAGACCATCCTGAATCATGTGGAGGAGAGATTCACCTCTGTTTGCTTTGCAGAACTAGGAGTAGGGGGTGAAAATTTTAAAAAAAACGCGGTTTAATAAAATCTTTACCTTGAGGACAAACTATTTAACACCCAGAGTCAAGTCAGCTAGCACAGTACTAAGCAAATGCAAACAGAAAGAAAGATAGGCCCTACCTTCAAGGAGCTTCCATTCTAATAGGATACAATGATATAGTAAAGGAAGCCGAAGACTGAGCTGATGGTGGGGCGGGGATGGTGGAGAAAATTTGTAAAATCTGGAGTACAGCTCAGAGGGGAAGGAAGACCTGGTTGGCTAGGATGTTCTCCTTAAAATGGAGGTTCTCAGAGGAACCAGCCAGTTAGAGGAAAAAGGCCACTTTTCCAGTGTGAGAAGTCCCAGGGTGGGGTGAACTTCCAGGGTCCCCAGAATGAGGAAGGAGTGTGGCCTGAAAGGGAAGGGAAGGGCCTGCCTTGCCCTGGCAGCTGGTGGGCTCGTCCTGAAATGGTGGCTAGAGGAGGGTTTGTTTGGTGGATGGTGGAAGGGAGTCTTGTTCGGAGGTGGTTTGGACAAAGTGGCTGCTGAGCTCGCTCCCACCCTGAGCTGTTGGGCTTCAGAATGTCTGAGAATTAGCCTCACTGTGGGTTGACTTCCGTAGTTGACCTTCTTCTTGTTCTCCTTTCTTGTCCAATGAGAGTCTGAGCCACAGAGGTTTTCAGACCTTGAAATTTGGAAGCATCACAGAGATATCCTAGTCAAAACCCCTAGTTTTATTGTAAACATGCGCTCAGGATCTAACTTGAAGACAACCCAAGATCTATTTAATTTTTTTTGGCAAATCAGAAACCGTGGAGAAGAGGTTTGACAATGTTATCCCACTGAATATTAGCTTGGTAACCGAAAAGGCATGTGGGGAATAGAGGCATGTCATTATACCTATAATAATGTTATTGTGTGACAGGAAATTAAAGGGGGAATTTTTTTGTATGTGATTGTTAGTGATGGAAGGGAGATAAATTCAGATAACACTAGGTGAATTGTGTGACTGCTAGGTGTTCAGTTTAATCCAAAGGCTTTCTGCATTGAAATGTATCAAGTGAGAGTTCATTTGTTTTTTTATATGAGTTGTTAGGAAATAATTTTTTTTAAGGCTGTTGGAAGAGATTACTTTAATTTGTTACATAAAGCTCCTTTTTTTCTCCTTTTGTTTTAGAATTAGGCTTAATTACAATGGTGCCTGGTAACATTTGCTTCAGTTAAATTGTATTAGCATTTCCATTATGCTGTATTTATTCAGAAATTGAGAACTCCACCTTTAAGGTTTGCTTTAAGTAGTACCCTAGCCTTTTTCCTCAGAAAAGCATAATGATTTTAAAAGCAGTGTGTGTTTTAAGTGAAATCGGTAGCCCTGACATCTGTTAGGGCTTTTCTGATAATTAATCTATTAAAACTGTGATGTACATTTTATAGGTAGCATTATCGTAACTAATGAGTAGATTGTAAGCTGCTTGAGGGCAGGGACTGTCTTTTGCCTATTTTTGTGTCCTCCACACTTTGTTCACCGACTGCTTCCCTGTTCTATGCAGACAAGCCTTTGTCTCCCCCGTTTCTCAATAGATCCATCCATCCCTACTATCGTCTCGTCAACAGTGGAAGCTACCACTTTCTCTTCTCTCACTCTCTCCTTAACTCTGTACAGTCTGACGTCTGACCTCATCCTTCCACTGAAACTGCTCTCTCCAAAGCTACCAGTCATCTCTGAGTTGCCAGACCCAGTGGCCTTCTCTCCGTCTTCATCCATTTAGACCTTCCAGACCGCTCTGCAGCCTTTGGCACTGTCAGTCGCCTTCTTTTACTTGATGCTCTGTTCATTACTGGCTTTCCTACTTCTCAGAGACCACTCCTCCGTTTTCTTTGCTGGATCTTCAGCGATGACACGCCCCGAAGCATGATGTCCCACAGGGCTGCCTGCGCTCTGGGCCTTCTTCCTTTCTCTGTGTGTAATGTTCCATTTGGTGATCCCCTCAGCTCCCATAGATTCAGCTGCCGTCGCTTTGCTGATGATTCTCAAGTCTGTTTATTCAACCCTTACTGTACCAGGCAGTCTCACATCTGGGCCTTGAGTCAAATCTAGCCCCAATCATTTATTATGTGACCCTGGACAAGCTACTTAATCTCCATTTGCCTCATTTTCTTCAGCTATAAAATGGAAATAATACCAACACCTGCCTCACAGGGTTGTTGTAAGAATCAAGTGAAATAATATTTGTAAAAAGTGCTCAGCATAGTGGCTGACGTGTAAGAGGTGCTGTGTCAGTGTTTAATCTCGTTCCATTTTTCCTGTCATCACCATCATCATCATCATCATCATCGTCATCATCATCATCATCATCATCACCATCACCACCACCACCATCACCATCATCATCATCATCATCGTCCTCGTCATCGTCGTCATCATCTCCAACTGCCTTTTAGACATCTCAAACTGGATATCTTGTAGACATTTTAAGTTCATCTTGTCCAAAACTGAACTCACCATCTTTTTTCCCTGTTTCTCCCCTTCCAAACTTCCCCTTTTCCTCTTAAGGGCGCCATGATCCTCCCAGTCCCTCAGGCTTGCAACCTAGGTGTCACACTTGACTCTTCATGCTCTCTTACTGCCCATATTCAGTCTGTTGCCAAGGCCTGTCAGTTTTACATTTGCAGCATCTCCCCTCCTCTTCCTCTCCTCTGTTATTGCCACCCTCTCGTTGCATGCTCTCATCTCCTCATGCCTGAACTGTTACCCTGCTCTGCTGTGGGTCTGTCTGCCATCAGTGTCTCCTCCCTCTAATCCATCCTCCAGCCACCAAAGTGATTTACCTGAAGTTTGGGTCCAGTCATGTCGCCCCGCTCCACCCCTCCTCAGTAAACTCCAGTGGCTCCCAGTCACATCCACGATCAAATATAAAACCTGCTGCTTGGCCTTCAAAGCCCGTCGTCACCTAAGGCTCCCTGCCTTTCCGATCTTCTTACCACCCCTGCCACTCACCAGTACTCTTCTGGCCGGTGACATTGGCTTATTTGCTGTTCCTGGAACAAAATTCTTTTAATTCTAACCTCATCTCCTTTAATTCTAGCAACTTCTCTCTGTTGATGATTTCCTGGTTATCTTGTATCTCGCTTGTTCACACGTAATTGTTTACGTGTCGTCTTTCCCATTAGATTATAAGTTCCTTGAGGGCAGAAACCGTCCTTTACCTTTCTTTGTATCCCCAGAGTTTAGCACAGTGCCTAGTATGTAGTAGGTATTTACTGAATGCTTATTGAATAACTGACTATAAATATTTTTTACATATACTACCTTTTCCTTTATCTGTGATCTCTTTTTGGCTGTAGGTCTAGCACTAGCCTCAATGGGCATGTACTGTTCAGTAACTTTTTGTGTATCCTTCCAAATTGCTTTCCACAAGGGCTCTACCTTTTACAGCCCCACCAACAGTGCATCAATGTGCTTGTTTTCCTGTAGTCTGTCTAACATTTGTCATTTTTGCCAATCTGATAGGTATGCAGTGGAATCTCAGAATTGCTTTAATTTGTATTTCTTTAATTATTAGCAATTTGGAACATTATAAAAAGAATATGGTTATAGATAGTCGGGGTTTCTTACCTTTAGAAGTGCCTGTTCATATCCTTAGACTTTTTTATTAAATGGGGAATGGCTCTTGTTCTTATAAATTTGAATCAGTTCTTTTATATATCTTAGAAATGAGACCTATGTTCTTATTGTATCCCTTCCCTATGTGTTCCCAGAGAACCGTTTCTTCTAATAAAGAATAAAAAAAGAGAAATAACAAAAAAAAGTTCTACGAAACAAACTAACATATGAAAGAAGTCTCACTTTCTATATAGTATTTCACACCCATGGACTCCCACTTCTGCAGTCACTGTGGGGCAGGGTGTCTCCTCTGAGCTGTATCTTGAAGGAATTCAGGGACTCCCAGAAGTAAGTGGTGATGAAAAGGGAGCAGATTCTGGGCTTGGCTAGTGTTGCCCATAGCAGCAAGATAAGAGTCTCCAAAGACTGGAAGGTGAGTATCACACAAATCCGAAGGAGAGCCTCCTGGTGAGTGTGAGCAAGTTGCAACATGGAACCTGATATGAAACCTTCAAGAAGAAATGACATGGAGATGTTTGATAGAAAAAGAAGCTGGGCTTGTTCTGTGGGAGGGGGAGGGATGACAGGGGTCGTGCAAGTACTTCACCGGTGTCCTGGAGCTGTCGGGACAAATGCAGGAAGGCTCCTGGCTTTTGGGGGAGGGCAGATCCTCTGTGAAGAATTTGTGAGTGGATACGAGTCACCTATGAGAGGTTGTTATCAACATCTTTCCAAGGGAACATCATAGGGTCATAGATTTAGATCTGGAAAGGACTTCAGATGCAATGCGTCTAACCCCTTCTTTTTAAAATGAGGGAACTGAGGCAGACAGAGGTGAAGTGACTTGACCAGAGTCAAACAACTAGGAAGTATCTGAGGTGGGATTTGAACTCAGGTCTCCTTGCCTCCAGGTCAGGTCTCTTTCCACTATTCTCTGCTTTTTCTCCTGGCACATAAAGGGTCCTTGAACCTCTGCAGTTCCTTTTCCTCTTCTGATATCCTCATTGGCACCTCTGCTTCAGTGTCAGGCACTGGGATTTGAGGGTAAATGACTATTCATTTTCTTAAGAACATTGATAAATTTTACGTCAGGACATCTAACCTGGTGTGCATAATGTGCTTTGGACTGCTTTTAGTCTTATTTTTTTAATTTGTGTTCTTCTTATCACCTCTTACCACAGGTAAAACTTCTGGCAACTACATTTGCTAAAGTACAGAAAAAGTCACTGACAATTTGAGCCTCCCAGGCCTTGGTCTGGTGCCTGAGTGCCCTGCCTGTTTCACTGGGACTCATGTTTCAGTGTTACATTAGACAGTTAGAGGATCTGAAATCTAGAACTGGTTAGCTAGCCCAGCCCTCTCGTTTAAACTTGCAGAAACTGAGGCCCAGAGAGGGAAATGCCTCGCCCAAGTGGCAGAATCAGAATTTGAACCCAGAGTCTCTGACTCCAGCCAAGAGGTTTTCCACTGTATTGTCCCACACCATAAGCTGAAAGTGTTGATGTAATGATTAAAATGATATGCAGCCAAAAATAAAAACTGGGAAGGGAATCAGTATCCACTGTTGGTCTTGAGTCTTTGCCTCAGTGGATTTGCTCCTCTCTGCCGCACTCTGTCCTGGGCTCCTGGGCCGGTCTGATCTGGCTGCTGTTGCCCCTCCCCCCATGCCCACCCCCATCATCCTGAGCTGGTCTGTGTACACATGGCCTGTCCTTGCCTGAGCCTAGCCATGCTTAGTTTTCAAAAGGAAATTCTCCTACAAATTAAGGGAAAAGCACATACGAGGAATGAGGCCTTGGAGCATGACTTACGTGAAGCCTGGGCAAAGGCCAGCGTGGCTGGCTGAGACACTGTGGTGGGGCCACCGATTCAGAGGTCACAGCCTTGTCCTGCTCTCCCTGGGCTGCTTGTGCCATCCCCTCTTCCTCCAAGGTCTAGGTCATCTGCCCATTTCTCAGGGCCCCCTTGGTCATCTTCCTGATATTTGGGAGTGCTGAGGTTGCCCCTGCCTTAGTGGTCTTTGCTCTCTGGGAAGGACAGCAGCCCTTATTCTATTTGTTACTCTGTTGCCTTTGGCCTTGGCTTCAGCTGCCTTGGCTTCCCATTTGCAAAAGCAAGGAAACCTGTCCAGAGAGTCCAGCAGAGCTGGGGAACAGATTGATCCCTTCCCAACTGGGGCCATTTCAGCATTGAGTTATTCTGTTATTATGTTCTTCTGCAGAAATCATCGTATTTTCGGACACAATCTGAAAAATGTTTTTGTTTGCTTTTAGGTTTTTTGCTTTTTAAAGATTTTTGTTTAAATGAAATTGATGAAGCTGTCCCTCAGGTGAAGTTTTATGAAGAGGTAAGAAGCAATCCTTTTCCTAAAAAGCTTTCTGTTTCAAGAGGTCTTTCAAAGTGAACCTTCTCTGTTTGTTTATTTTTTTAAATTACAAGCACAAACCTATTCAGATATCTTTAGAAATATTTACCTGGTTACAAGGAATCATGAAAGATCTAGTGGGCACATAAATGCTTTCCTAAATTCCAATTTGTTTGTGTAAGTCAACAAAGAGGGAGAGAGTTGGGTCCTGTGGGCAGGCTTGGCCCTGCTTATACTGAGGAAGAGGAAGAAGGGGTTTTGATTTACATGAATCTTTGACATCAAAGAGATTATCTTTATTTTCAATGACAACTGAAGTTGGCATTTGTTAGTTATATTTAATGCCATTAAGCATCTCAGGAAGAAACAAACAGAGGAAATATTTTGTGACCTTCATTAGAATAGAATAGAGTTTCCTTTCCACACTGTCATATGTTCAGCTGCAGATATTTCTTGTGCCCAAAGGATAGTTACAGTATGTGGGTATAAACATTAGGAATATGACATTGTATGTTAAAACAGAAAATAAACATATTTTATCAGCAGAGATCTGGAGTAGCAGTATTCTTTCTAAATTTGTTAAAAACTAATTAAACTAATAATGACTCCCCCCAAAAAAAAAGACTCTTTAAATGCCTGGCTTATTATCACCAACATTTTAAAATTGTCTTTGTTGTTAGAATACTTGGAATGTGTAGAGGAAATATTAGGTAAATGATATTGTCTTTGCTAGAATGGTAACAAAACTATTTAGAGTTAGCTCTAAAAGTCCACATTCTGTTGAAGACATTTCCTTTAGATGAAACTACAGTACATTGTTTTTTTTAGCAAGAATCTCACTGTTAGCATTTGATTCATCTGCGTATGTCCCTTTAAATACTACAGAACTCTGACCAAAGGTAAGTGTGACTATAAATTGGACACACAGTAGGAACTTTTTTTTTAAGCTGGATTTTTGGTAACAAATTGTTTAGCAGGTAAAGACAGTGTGATAGAGGTCAGTCAGTCAGTCAGTCAGTAACCATTTAGTAATCAGCTACTATGTACCAGGCACTATACCAAGGTCTCAGGATACAAGGAAAGGCAAATCCCTGCTCTTGAGGAGCTCACAGTCTAATGGAAGAGACAATATGCAACCAAATATGTAAAAACAAAATATATACAGGATAAATTGGAAATAGTCAAGAGAAGGAAAACCCTGTCATGAAGGGGGATTGGGAGGCTTCCTGCAGTAGATGAGGTTTTACCTGGGGTTTGAATGAAGCCAAGGAAGCCGGAAAGGGGAGGGCGTCGAGTGAGGAAGGAGAGCATTCCAGGCGTGGTAGACCCCTAGTGAAAATGCCTGGACTGGAATCTGAGGAGGTGATGTCTTATTCCAGGAATAGGCAGGAGGCCAGTGTCACTGAATGGCAGAGTATGTGAAAGTAAGTGAAGTATAAGGAGGCTGGAAAGGTAGGAAGGGGGCTTTGAACACCCATTTCTTAATTTGATCCAGGGAGCCCCTGGAGTGTATTAGGTGGGGAGTGGCAGAATCAGACCTGTGCTTGTGTCCAAGATCACTTGGACAGCTGAAGAATGATGGACTGGAGTGGGGAGAGAGTTGTGGCAAGGACACCAAGCAGCAAAAAATTGTTAAAATGTTTTTGTTCAAAAATTTTCCTAATGGGATGTGGAGAATCACCAGTACAAAGAAGAACAGCCCTCCCTTCCACTTCAGGCCTCCCTTCTCCTGCTGCCTTTGTCCTTTGAGGGTACAGAGATGGTGTGTTCTCCACTCAACCGTGAACATTCTCAAACCTGCTCATACCCTTTCCATCCCAAGAACTCTGAATTCCTGTAGATCATCTTCCAAAACCCATTTCACACCCCCTACCACCTGATTCCTCATTCCCATCCCCTTCAACCCTCCTACACCAAAGGTTAATCCTAACTCTACCACCCCCCCTCCCGACTGTGCCTTCTGGAATGCCTGTTCCATAGGCAATAAACTTCCCTTCTTCCTAATTTTTTTCCTCTTCCACTCCTTCCATTTGTAGCTCTTACTGCAGCTTGGCTCCCCTCTGATGACCCAGCGTGCCTGGGCGCGCTTTCTAGTACTTGGCTGCATCATCACTCATTCTGGTGGGCTCACTGGTTAAAGTGGGGGAATTGGAATATTCCTTGCTCCCCATTGCCACTTTCAGATTCTTTCCCTTCTTCTACTGCTCAGTAGTAACCTTTCTTCCTTTGAGGGTCATGCTGTTCACATCTTCTACCCTAACAGAATTCTGGCAGCTGTTGTCTACAGACTTCCCTTCCTTCCTCAATGGGTTTGATACATGACTTGTAATTTTTCTCTCCTCCCCAACTCCTGCCCTCCTACTAGGGGACTTCAGCATATGTATTGATTCTCCCTCAATACTCAAAAACCACTCAGTTCTTCAACCTACTCACTTCCCTTGAACTACTCTTCCACCCCACCTTAGCCATACATAAAGATGGTCATATGTTGATCTTTCCATCACCCACAAATATACTGCCTTCATGGTCAAGAATCCTGAAATTTCATTATCTGACCATAATCTATTGGCTTTTCACCTCTCCCTCTGCCTTCCTTTACATAACCCTACCCTCTGTCCACACCATGACCTCTAGTCTTTTGACCTCTCACTTTTCTCCCAGGCTGTCTCCCCTTCACTAGCCACCCTCTTCTCTTCTCCCCTGTCTTGACTCCTTAGTGAACCAATTCAACTCTACACTGTCCTTTTGTCTTTAATCCTTGGCCCCCTTATCATATCAACAATTACACCCAGCCAAAGCTCAGCCTTGGATCATCCCCACTATTTGTCACCTTTTCTCCTATGCTTGGGCTGCTGAATGAGGTGGAGAAAATCACTCAGCTGTTCTGACTGGGTCTGCTACAGAACCCCAGTTGGGCCCTCATTGCCACTAGGCAGTGCTGCTATGCCTCTTGGATCAATTCGCTCTCCTGTTCTCCATCAAGGCTCTTCCAGACTTTTTCATCCCTCCTCAAACTTCCCATTTCTCTTCCTCCTCCTCCTCTGTCAGTTGAGAACCTTTCCTGATGTTTGACAGAGAAAAATTGAGGTCATTCGCCATAAACTCTCTCTTCTCTCCTCTTCCTCAGGTGAGGATGATTTGGACCCAGGTGACTGGAAGGGTGGTGGCACCCTTGGAGTGAGAGTGGATTTTATGGGAAAGATAATGAATTCTTTTGGGGGCATGCCCAAGTATGAAATATTTGTGCCACACATGCTTGGAGATGGTAATGAAGCCCTTGGCATTGGAGGAGTTCCTTCTAGGGTGTCTGTTGTGAGATCTCCTTTGACTTAATGAGTTGACTAAATCCTGAAGATAGGAAGTGGATTAGATGCCGAGGTCAGACAGGGAGTTAATGGCAAGATTAGTGTGACCAATGAGGGATCAGATTTACCATCGAATTGAAGAATTGAGACCAAAGATTTTGACAAGAATTGAGACGTTGCTGAGTCCTAGATGGTACTGTAGGAAGCCGGCTTCAGACTTCATGCACACCCTTCTGGTGGGGTGATTCAGAAACAAACAGGCTTGAGGACAGGGCCAGACAAGGAGTTCTCTGGCCACGGTGGCAGGGGGCCGGGCTGGCTGGACGTTGCACAAGTGGGCCGAGGCCTATGCCGCTGGCAGAGCGCCTGCAGAGCTGCAGGCCTCCCTCTGTGGGTCATCTCCTGGTTATCCTGTCTGTGTTTTGTTTGTTGTCTCCCATGTTAGACCAGGAGCTCTGTGGGAGCAGCAGCTGTGTCCTCAGGACTTAGCAGAGTGCCCAGCACAGAGGAGGTGCTTCCTTAATGCTTGTTGACTAACTTGATTGGCTGGAGCAAATTCAACATTTGTGCCATTAGCTTCCTTTTCCTGAGGCGTGGCAGCATGAGAGCATCAGATTAGATAAGCCCTAATGTATTTCCCAACTCTGAAATGCTGATCCCTCTAGGAAATCCTGGTTTGTTTTAATTTTAATGTGGCTTTATGTCCTTGGTCAAACTGGATGCTTGACTTCTGGTTTGGAAAATACAGCCCCCGGAGTGGCTGAATGTATTAGCAGCATGGTGTCTGTTAAAGGGGTGTCGAGCAGGAACTTTAAGTGGGGCAGATGCTTTGACTGACTCACTCAACTGCCCACCTTCCAGGCACTTTCCCCAACTTTTGATTTGCATCCTCTTGGTGGTCCTAAATCATTGAATTTCTCTATCAAGTGATAGAATGAATCTCTTATCTCATGAGCTCCTCCTTATTTATGACTTCAGATTTCCAGAGTTTAGCTTCCTTCCTTCTTTTCTACTTGGGTTAGTCAGTTCCACTTAATCTTTTAATTACTTTTTGGGGTACTTAAAATTTATAATTGAACCATTGTAATTATAATGCTACACTCAGTTATTTGGCATCCCCCATCTTTCCAGGGTAAATACCATTTCCTCCATGAAACCTTCTCTGATTGCCCCAAGTAAAAAATGATTTATTCTTTCTCATATCTTATAGAGTGTTTAGTTTGTACCTTAGGATCTTCTGTTCAGTTTTTTACTGAAGTTATTTGTGTATGTTGTGTTTCCTCTATTGGATTATAAACTCAGGGTAGGGATTGTGCCTTATTTAATATTCCTGTCTTTGACAGGGCCCACCTGTGCTTGAACCTAGTTGTTCTAAATAAATGTGTCAAATTGAATTAATGAGCAGATGCTGCCTTCTATCACATGATGTCACGTAGCTGAAATTCCCTGTTTGAGGTTTCCACATTATGTGAAGACGCTTACCAACTCTTAAAAAAAAAGAAGAAAAGAGTTTTTTATATTCCCTAATCTTGACCGTGCCTTTTCCATCTGTTCCACTTGCCTCCTGTTCTCTAAACAAGGGTTGCCAATGTTGGAAAGGAAGAGAAAACTTGATTTTTGGTGCCAGGTAGCAGACAATCAATTCCAGTTCTACTAAAAATAGAAATGTACTGTTGAATAAAAGTAGTTAACATGAACATTACAGTGGTTATAATCATGGCCTCATTTTATAGGTTAAAATCCAAAGCAAAAGATGTCTTTAGGCAGTTTCACTTGTGTAGACAATATAGTTAGTTTCACTTATGTAGACAGTGTAGTTAAGTTTCTAATGTACTTGGGCACAGAAAACATATATACTGAAGAAAACAGAGCAATCATGTTTGGTGACAATGTCAACTTTTCTTAGAATGTACATGGAGTAGTAAGTGTTCCAAGTGGGGTCAGAAGGGATGATGAAATTAAACTTTTTTTCATGTTATTGCTGAATCTGATACTTTATTTGGAAGATAAAGTGTTGTTTGAAGCACCCATTTGAAAGCCACAGGATGATAGAATCAGAATAAATAAGGTTGATCACTTAATTCACCCCAACCTTCATTACAGGTCTGTGAAGTGCACAAGCATCATGCCTCGATACTGGCTGAGGTAGATACGCCAATAAATGAAATCTCTTCTGTCTTAATGGATCCAACAGTCTATCAATCAATGAATCAATAATCAGTAAACATTTATTAAGCACCTATTATATGCCAGGTGCTATTCTAAGCACTGAAGATACAAAAAGAGGCAAAAGACAGTCCCTGCCCTCAAGGAGCTTAGAATCTAATGGAGGAGGCAATATTCAAACAGATGTGTGTGTGGTGTGTGTGTGTGTGTGTGTGTGTATAAAACTTGTATAAAAGATAAATGGGGGAAATGAACAGAAGCAAGGCACTAAAATTAAGTAGAGTTTGAAAAGTCTTCCCACAAAACATGAGATTTTAGTTTGGAATAGAGCTATGGGATGGCAGCAGGGATGGGTGGATCAAGAAAGGGTTTTTCGAGGATGGGGAAGACATGGGCATGTTTATAGGCAGACAGGGAGAGACTGAAGATAAGTGAGAAAGTAGAGATGATAGAGGGGGCAGTCTGCTGGAGAAGATGGGATGGAATGGGATCACTTGTGTGTATAGAGGGGTTAGCTTTGCTAAGGAGAAGAACTCCCTCTTTATGTGAGGCAAACATGAGACAGGAGAGAATGCTAGAAAGCATCTAAAAAATGTAAGGTAAAAAGAAAGGGGGCAGTAAATTGCCACAGTGATACCAGTATTGGACTTGGAGTCAGTTAAAATCCGATCCTCAGGTGCTTTTGAGCAAATCACAGAATTGCCTAGAGTGAGTTGGAAGGTTTCTCAGTGTCCATTTAGCCTAGCTCATACCAGAGGGGAATCCTTGCTCTTAGGTAGACAATAAGTGTCCATTGAGCTTTTGCTCAGAAAAAGGAATGTACTACTTCTTGAAGAAGTCCATTCCACTTTGGGAAAGCTTTAAACGTTATCTTTATATCTAACCAAAATTTGCTTCACATAACCTCAGTCTCAGTTTTCATGTCTGTGAAGTGAGGGGAATAATTTTATAGGGTTGTTGTGAGGATGGTTGAATGAGATAATGCCACTTGCAAATCTAAAGTGCTACAGGAATGTCCCATGCAGTCCTCATCGTGACCGTGGGCCTGTTCTCTCATGGCTCTCCTCCTCCTCATTCTCCTTTGCTAGGTGATCATCCTTGTCATGCTCCCCCACTGACCGTGTATCCCAAGACCCTGTCCTCTGGCCCTTCTCCTATCTCTTCTCTCATTTAGTGGCTTCATTAGCTTCCATGGGTCTAATGATCATATCTAAACAGGTGACTCAAGAGCCGTATTCAAACCAGTCTGTGTCTCACATCAGCAACTCCCTATTAGACATTTCTAATTGAATGTCCCATTAATAACTCAAATCAGCAGATCAGGAGCACAACTTACTATCCTTCCTTCTCCCAGGACCCATCCTTCTCCCAGATGTCCCTGTTTCTGTTCACAATACCACCATCCTCCCAGTCGCAAAGATTTGCAGCTTAAATGTTATCTCCAGTTCCTCACTTCAGTATCTGTTCAGCTGCCTGTTTGCCATTTCCACCTTCCCAATGTCCTCCCTTCCACCTGGCTCTCATCACCTCTCTCAAAGACTTCCTAATTGATACTCCTGCCTCAAATCTCCCCCTACTCCAGGCCATCCTACATACTGCTGCCAAAGTAATTTTCCTTAAGTGCATATCTGACTGTGTGCCTCTTACTCAGTTAACTCCCATAGTTTACTGTTGTTTCTTGGATCAAATATAAACTCCTCCGTTAAGCTTTCAAAACCTCATGTAACTTGCTTCCAGCCTGTTTTTCTGGCCTCTTTGAAAGGTACTTTCCCTCCCACACACTGCAGTCCAGCCAAATGGGCCTTCGCTGTGTTCCTCACACAGAACTGTCTTTGCTTCTGCGCTGGCTGGAGCCCATACCTGGAATAACCTGAAGTCTGTCTCCCTCTTTTTTAATAATTAATTAATTTTTAGTTGTCAACATTTCACTTCCATAAGAATTTGAGTTTTTAATTTTCTTCCCCTCCCCCTTCCTTTCCTCCCCACTCCTTCTCCCTTTGTTTTCTTTGGGGATATATGAGATTAGGAGTATTTAAGTTTGTTCAACTTTTATGACATTGAATAAAGTATGGAATTATGGATAGGACAACTAGGTATCTAAGTTGATCGAGTGTCAGGCCCGGAGTCTGGGGGGCTTTTGTATGGATTCCGTAGTACTTAAATCGGTGCACGTCATTATCTTAAATACAGTGTAAGATCCTTGAAACCAGGGCGATGCTTTTGTCCTTGTCAGCCCAGCACGCTGGACAGCGCCTGGGGCATAATAGATGTGTCATGAAAGCCTGCTCCTCAATTATCATCATTATCATCTCCGACAGAATTGTCGAACAGGATAATGTGTGGGCACACAGAAAGGGAAGCCATGATCTCTGCAGTCTGGCCTAGATTTGTCCTCATTTTGATAGATAAAAACTGGGTAGATCAGAGAAATTCTGGAGGTGTGATATGTCTGAATGTCAGCAAGGCACCTGACAGTCTCTTGTGATACCGTTGTGGGTAAGTTGGCAACATGTGGGTTAGATGATAATATAGTTAAATAGATTATTATCTGATGAGTGACTGTACCCAAAAGAGAGCTGGATTAATGGCCCCTGGAGAGAGTTCTTGGAATGGCTGACAAAGAACCTTGGCTTATTGAACACTTTTATAAAGACTTGGATGGAGATAGAGAAAGCATAGTTGTAAAATCTGTGCATTACCTAAAGCTTGGGCAGCTCCCAGATGACAACACAAGGAATCCAAAAGGTCTTGACAGGTATATGTGAAAGTCTGAATCTGACACCTTTACAGGGCACTGAGGAACGTCCTAGAGCTGTGTTCAAAGACCCAAGTGCCCAAGTAAGGCATAAGGGAGACCCTATTTGAGAGCAGTTGATGCCAAACAGGAGGATTTTGGGTAGGGTCAGAAGGGTCGTGTGGCGACCAACAAAAATAATGCCGTGTAGGCCCCCAAATTAGGAATCACAGTGTATGGTGACCTGGACAGACTGTGGCTTCCCTGCTGTGCTTGGTACTTTAGCAGTGATAGGAACCAACTAAAGTGTGGACGAGGAGGGTCAGCAGGATGATACCAGGAGCATATAATATGAAAGACAAAAGGACCTGGGGCGTGTGGTCTTAGGAAGACACTTAAGGGGAATAGGATGGTCATCTTCAAATATTTGAAAGGCTGTCATCTGGAAGAGAGACAGTGGGTAGAAGTTGAAAAGAGGGATTTCAGCTGTGTAATAAAAGGAAGAACTTCCTAACAGTTACATTAATTTAAAATGGAGTGAGCTGCCTCATGAGGTAGTGACTTCTCTGTTCACTAGAGCATTTCGGGCTGGTCTGAGTTATTCATCTAACCCTTCTGTATTTGTAGGTTTGATCCCTGTTCCTGTAATGCTGTCTCCTAGCCATCTTTTCATTTTGGCGGCTAGGTTTAATTTCATTACTTGTGTAGCACAGTGAACAGAGCTCTGGTCTTCGTCAGGAAGACCTGGGTTTCAAATCCAGCCTCAGGCATTTACTAACTGTGCAAGTCAGTCCATCTCTGTTTGCCTCTGTTTCCCCAGCTGTAAAATGGAGATAATAAGAGCACCTCAGGGTCGTTGGGAGGATCACATGAGCTGAGCACCGTGCTTGGGGAGGTGCTATGTAAATGTTAGTTATTGTTATTAGTTTGTTTTATGTTCACCGTTTTAGTTTTCCTTAAATAAATTCATGCAGCTGGCTGCATGATTTAGCTATGTGTTGACTCTGAGGTTGCTTGCCTATGAGGAGGCTCATTTAACTTTCCTAGCTGAAAAGAGAACAGCGTGCCACCTCCCAGACGTTGAGCCTGTTTTCTCTTTTATGAAGGCTGATGATGACTTACAAAATGTACTTTTATTATAGGGCCAGAAATAAACCTTGAGTAATTGTTTAGCAGATTGGTTCTTTCCCCACTTTATAGCATGTCATTATGTAGGCATTCTTGGCTTTACACAATAGTTTTGTTCCTCATAAGTTTCTAAAATTAATACATTTTCTCTTAAAGGTGCTAGGGAGTTTTGTCACTCATTGTAATAACCGTCAGAGCCTTTGTATCATGGTAATAAGCACACTCTACCTTATTGTTAAATAAACTCCAAAGCAGAAATACCTACAGCATGTTTTTCTTTCCAGTTGTTCCACTCATTTAATAGTTCGTGACTGAATGTTTTATACTACTTTAGAATTGTTGGTCATTCATTGTTATAGTCTTCCTATTAGCCACTGGTTTTCTTTGGTGCCCAGTAATTTTAAGATGCCTTTGATATTTTGAATACTCTTAAACTCATTTACTCTTTCTCATTGGTGTGATTATTGCCATACCGTGATTGCCTTCCATAAATCCCCTAAAAGGGATTGATCCAAAATGTTGGAAGCCTTCCTCAAAGTTCTGGTGGCACCAGTGCGGTGGCCACCGTGCTGTCCATCTGGGTGTCCCTGTTTGTCCCATACGACTGTTACTTCCCCCCTCCCTGCCCATCTGCTTACACTCAGATCCTCGTCCATCACTGGCAGCAGTGGCGCATACTTCGTCTTGCCTTCTCCTGCCACCTTGTGTCTTCCCATTATTCTTTGATTAATCTGCAATTCTTACTCTTCATGTTAACAGTTCCTCAGATCTCCATTCATCTACTCTTTGCTTGTCCAACAAGGGGAGAGGATAGAGATCATTTCTGTGTAAGCCACTTATTTCCCAACTGTACTTAATTATTTAGTGAGTCAGGAGACTATCTAGAAATCTCCTTTCCATGTAGAATAGTTGGAGAGGCAGCATTTCTTGTAGTTGAGACCAGTGACCCTCTCACTTTGAGAAGCTGCCCATGTGGGGTGAGTCATTGCTTTCCAAAAGTTGGCTTGGCATTGTGTTGCTGTGGCTCCATAGAAGCCCTTGTTGAGACTTGTGGGTCCTTTTCAGAACTTTGGATGGGAATTTAGTTGATATTTTTTTTTCTTCCTTCATTGGATTTGCTTTTATAGTGCCATAACTGAGTAACGTCAGCATTTACATAACACTTTAAGTTTTGCAGAGTGCTTTACAGATATGAACTTGTTTGATCTTCACAACAACCCTGGGAGGTAGGTGCTATTATTATGCCCATTTGACACATGAGGAAACTGAGGCAGGGACTTTCCCAAGGTCACATAGCTAGTACGTATCTGAGACTCGATTTGAACCCAAGGCTTCCTGACTCCAGGTCCAGTGCTCTATCCCTATTTAATTATGGTCAACTTTAAAATTTCAACTAATAGGATAAAGGAATTAGTAGGGATGAATGACAGCTGCAGGTATTACGCTGCAAAGTCATTGTACCAGTGAGCCTCTTTAATGCCTAGCCTTGTGTTTATCTATTTAATTGATACTGATTATTATAGAAAATACAAATCTATCTTGCAGATGAATTCACATTGTAGAATGTCAGCATTGTATGCTTAGCAGTGACGGTGTTCTGTGGAAGGTGCTATTTTCCCTCCTGTGGAAGTGGCTTTCACTATGGTGACTAATGAGCCCCGTCAGCTAAGTAATATAATGATATAGCAACAGCCTAACTGATCCAGAGCACTTTTTAACATATAGATCAAAGAATACGAAAAGCTTGATTCTGAAGAAGAGCGTCTCCGGAGGAGCCGGCAGATTTACGACACATTCATAATGAAGGAGCTTCTGTCTTCTTCCCATGTGAGTATTTCCCTTTTGTAATGTGGCTGCTGGATAATCCTAGCACTAATGAATGTTTTCCTTTGGAACAAGATTCTTTAAAAAGTTTCCATATTGTGTAAGTGCAGTGGTAAACAGAGGATTAAGAAGGAGAGGTGCTCTACCCTTCCTTGTTTCCTGTTGCAATTTCTGTTCTATAGTTAGCATCAGTGCCACTTTCAGAAATTAATCATTTCCTCTGGAAAAAAAAATTCAAAAGAAACCCTTATTAGTTTGAACTAACTGGAGAGAAGACTCATCTGAATCAATGAAACTGAAATTTTATGCTCATTTGAAGAAATGTGACTTTACTGTTTGAAAATGGATTTTGAGGGTAAGGCCAGTCAGCCAGTCTTAGAGACTGTCCTTGATGAATTGATAATGACAGTTATAATCAATTGTGTATTTAAAGTGGTTAATCCAAGGAAATAGTCTTATTGTTTTCAGGAAGGTAAGCATCATTAAAGCCACTTTCAATAGGTAACAGTAATGACTCATATTTCTTTATCACTTTAAAACTTCCAAAGCACTTCCCCCACAATGACCTTGTGAAAGTATATAGTTTAGTCCTCAGTATTTATGTTTTCCAAAGGACAGAGCTGGTTCTCGGAGGTAGTGTGGTGTGGTGGGAAGAACCTGATGCTTAGCATTGGAAGATTGAATTGGCATCTGGGCCTTGCCATTTACTATTTGGATGACCCTGGAAAAGTATCCTTTGGGCCTCAATTTTCTTCTGTGTAAAATGAGGAAGTCAGGATGTGGTCATCTCTCAGGTCCTGCTAGTTCTAATTCTAATGAACCTCGAGATTTTCTTGTTCCTTGACTAAGTTGAACAGCTAGTAAATTTTGGAGCTGTGAGTGAAGCCAGAGATTTCTAACCCTTCTTCCATCAAGCTTAATTTTGTACCTACAGAAACCAAGTCCAGCAAAGCTGCTGTTTGCTTGGTCACATTTGAATGTTTAAGCAGTGATGCTTCAGGGTATAGTGTCACAGCATTAAAAGCATTCTCGGAGGAGTCACTTAGCACTTAAATGATGGTGATATAATTTAATCCGCCCATGATTTGGAAGAATTTCATTCCTAGGGAAACCGCCTTTGTTGCATGAAGATGGTTTTATTGTAGTTTGGTTTTCGAGTACACTTTAATGCTTTATGCTCATGGACAATGGGATTTATGGAGATTTGAATAGAAGCAGATAAAGGTGGCATTTCTTATGGAACTGTTTCTTTATTTTCTAGTTTCCCGGCGAATTTCATGAGCAACCTGTTGGAGGATTGTTGAACCACTGGGTGGTTATTGAACCACTTAGATAAGTGGTTGAACACTTAGATGGTTGTTAGAATAGCTATTATTATTTATGGGCCAGAAACCTCTGATACATCTCAACCACTGAGCACTGATAGAGCAACACTGATCAGGGATAGGGACGTGATCCTGGAGAGGCAGGCTGAGATTTCCACAGTGTTTACAACAGACCGTCATCAACCAGTGCAGAAACCATTTACTGTACCCTTAGGGTGAAGTCAATCTCTCTCTAGCCAAACTTCCAACTAAAGAAGAGGTATTGAATGCCATTAGGCTCCTCTCGTGTGGCAAAGTGTCTGGTGCTGATTCCATCCCAGCAGAGATCTATGAAGTGGGAGGTCCACTGCTCATACATCAGCCTCCTGCAATCTTCCAGGTTATATGACAAGAGGAGGTTATCACCTAGGAGTTGAAGGGTGCCTCCATTGTCCATCTCTGCAAAGGAAAAGGATACAGGTTGTCCTGTGACAATCACAAGGTGTGGGGAGGTGTCTCTCTCTTAGTCATTGCTGGCAAGATTCTTGCCAGAATCCTCCTTAATTGGCTTATCCTTCACCTGGAAGATGGTTATCCATCCAAGAGCCAGTGTGGTTTCAGAAAGGGTTGAATAACAGTTAACATGATGTTTGCTGCCCAACAGCTCCAGGACAAATTCCAGGAGCAGGACAGAGGTCTGTATACAATGTTCATCACCCTAACCAGTCATGAGGGCTTGTGGAAGATCAGGTTGAAATTTGCCTAAAGAAGTTCATCAGTATTGGACATCAGTTCCGTGATGGCATGCTTGCATGTGTTCTGGATAACGGAGATGCTCTCATGTTTTCCCAGTCACCAGTGGGGTGAATCAGGGCTTTGTGTTTGCTCCCATGCTTTTTAACATGATGGTGTTTTCAGTAATGTCAGATACCTTCAGTGAGGATGAAAATGGTATCAAGGTCAGCTACTGCACTGATGGCAAACTGTTTAACTTGAAAAGGCTACAAGCCAAGACTAAAGTGAAGAGAGAGTTGGTGCTTGGCTTGGTTTGCAGATGATTGTGCACTCAAGCAGCCTTTGAGGCTGAGATGCAACAGAGTATGGATCAGTTCTCTGCTACTTGCGCTAATTTTGGCCTGATGATCAACACCAAAAAAACAGAGGTTCTGCACCAGCCAGCATCACATCATCCATACACAGAGCCATTGGTTACAGCAAATGGAGAAGTTTTGAATGCTATGGATAAGTTACCTTACCTTGGCAGTAGACTTTCCAGGCATGTCCACGTAGATGATGAGGTTGATGCACATATTATCAGAGTTAGCTCAGTGTTTGGGAGGCTCCAAATAAAAGTGTGGGAGAGGAGAGGGATTCGGCTGCCTACCAAACTGAAGGTCTACAGAGCCATTGTGCTGACCTCATTGTTGTATGCCTGGGAAACCTAGACAGTTTACCAGTGCCATGCCAGGAAATGGAATTGCTTCCATTTGAATTGTCTTGGGAAGATTCTGAAGGTCACCTGGCAAGATAAGGTATCACTCGCTGAGATCCTTTCTCAAGCTGAACTGCTAAGCATTCAAACTCTTCTGCAGAGAGCACAACTCCAAGGGGCTGGCCTTGTTGTCTGAATGCCAAATATATGTTTACCTAAAACAAGGCAAGTGCTCACAAGGTGATCAGAAGAAGTGGCACAAGGACACTCTCAAAGTCTCTCTGAAGAACTTCAGTATTGATTGTAAGACATGGGTGATGCTGGAATAGGACCACTTAGCATTGTGTGTCCACATCAAAGAAGGTGCTGTGCTCTGTAAGCAAAGCAGAATTGCAGTAGCACAAAGGAAACGTGAAATGTGCAAACTAATTCAGTTGGCCTGTCTATGCCTAGAGCCTTCTGAGCTCCCATTGGTCTGATCAGTCAGGCTGAGACACTGTACCTTGACCCCAACATCTGGATGCCATTTTGGTCCCCTTTGTGAACAAAGGGTGGACAGCAACAACATTGTGCTACTTAATTCAGTGGACGAACCACTTAGATGGTAGTTAGGAGAGGCTAGATGTTTCCGTGTCATGGATTTGAGCCCATCAGGGATGCGCTTGGACTCGGCTTGTGAGGTGTCTGCACCTGCCTTCATGAGGTACATTGCTATTGCTGTAGAATCTCAAGAGATATCTCCTTCCCTCGTTTTTAAGAGGAAAAACTATCCTTCGAAGAGAGCTGAAGTTAATAAGAGGTGTTAATAGAGTTCAGCATGCAGGATGGAAAGAACACAGGCACTCAGGAAACCTCCTGTGGCTCTAAATTAGCTGGATGCCTTCACCTTTTCAGTCTTCATCCCTAAAGTAGAGGTGTGTGGCTAGGTGTGGAACCAGTCACACCTGCAGAGTATTGGAGCCATTGGATTTTAGATCTGGAAGAAAGCTGTCCCATTGCTGGGCCTTTTCCTTGCCTGACCTGTGGTTTATTTTCCTTTCTGTCTAGGTTGTGTGTTCTCAGCTTTGAATACCAAGGTGCATTGCAAAATGCTTTTCTTATCTAGTGGTTTTTTTAAATGTGGATATTTTTATTGGTTTGTTGGGAAAGCCTCCTTTTCCCCACTTCTCTGTTTTGGATGTTCAGTTACAGGAATGAGAGATTTGAATGTCTGGAGTATCCCCAAAGTCTTAGTGAATTTTCCAGTTCTTCAGGACTTCAGGGACCTGCAGTATTTTCCTAAGGATAGGAGGATGCTAAATGGTGATGATAGCGCTTCTCAGTGTGGGCCAACTACTGTTATCACTGGCACATAGTAGGCATTTGATAAATGTTGATTGGCTTAGATTTCTGCCAGTGCACATGAGCCTTCCTGGCACCAGCCTGTTAATCAGAGGGTCTTGTTAGGCCACGAGTACCAAGGGGCACCTGCTGTCCCGCAAGTGCTTGTGTAGGAATTACCAAAGAAAGCTGCCCCAAGTGGCAGAGTGGAGCATTTTGGATCACCTTTGATAGAAGAGATTCTACAAGGGTTGAAATTCTTAATTATCTATAATTGTAAAGCAGTCTGTTGCAAAGAATTGTTTTTCATTTTGGTGTGAAAAAAAATCATTGTTCTTAATTTTTTTAAAAGGTATTCTCAAAGCAAGCTGTAGAGCATGTACAAACTCATCTAGCCAAGAAAAAAGTGCCCTCAAATCTTTTCCAGGTAAGATTGAACCTTTTTAGGATAAATGTCCTTAATTTGTATCAGCCTAGAAAAGGTCTTTGCCTGTATTTGCCAGAGGAACTGACAACTCTAACTAGATTTCATCAGGTAACAAAAATTACTTTAAAATCAGTTAATTTTAAATTCTTCCTCTAATGTCACCCTCTGATGTGTCATCCTGGCTTGGACGTGGACTTGGGTTGTTATGGCTGTAGCAGAGTACAGGCACCTTCTGGTTTCTCCCCCTAAGCTGGAAAGTTTCCTGGTATGTGCCCAGTGTCAGTCTGTGCATGTGCCTTGATTGGCATAATCAAGCTCTTCACCACCGGGTTGCCCCTCTGTAGCTCATGGCAGGTGCAGAGGCCCTGGTATGCATCCCTGAAAGGGAGATGTCTCAGCGTATTGAGCTGTCTTCCAACCCAAGTATGATGTAACAGCCAAGATTACAAACAGAGAATTTTCTCCAATGTAGATTTCTTTGCTTTTTAAAAATAAAATAGTCAAGATGTGCTACCCTGGCCAGAGAACTTTATAAAAATTTTTCTAGTCAAATTCTGTTTCAAAAAAGAAGATGCATCGGCAGTTCAGAGAGCAAGGGTCAGTTTCCTTGGGGTATCTTGGTCACGCTTTTTGTTGTTGTTTGCCTTGAGAGCTGTGGCTTAGGTCATTAGGTCACTTCCTACCAGAGCGTCAAATAAGTCTTTTTCTGATCTGAACTGTTGTGACCTCCCCTCTGCCTTACTGGATGGCTGGTTGCTGTTGAAATTTGCATTAAACACCATGGCTTGATTGAAGTAAGATTGTTTTTCAAGAATATTGTACTGTGGAGGACGTGAGTCTGTCCCAGCTCTGTGTCTGTTCTTTGAGTTTTGTCGAGGGAGCCTTGGTTTGAATTACCATTATCCTCGTGAACATGAGGGCACTACTAAAGAAAGTGATGATTTGGGGAAGGCCAGATTTGGAATTAGAAATCATTGTGTGTGTGCTGATCTTTAGTGCTAAGAATTTCTCTCTGCCCAAGCCTTTTCCATCTGTGTATTTTCCATAGAAAGTACAATGGTAGATAGTCAACATTCTCAATTGAATAAGGGGCCCTTTGTGGTTTCTGTGAATTATGAAAAAAAAAGGTTTATGAGAGACTCTCATTAAGTCATATTGTGACTCTTTTGAGTGGGAAAGCTAAACAGATGCCCACGGCCTTGCCTGGGATCAGTGATGACCTTTACTGGGTGAGGTGAGTTGTTTCAGGGCCTTCTCCCCTTCTGACATCCTATTTTTATTTTCAGGATGAACTTAATAATGGTGGTTCCCTACAATAATACAAAAGGTGCTCATTTGGTTTTTTATGTTGGTAGGGGTTGGGACCAGCTTTGTCTTTGTTTTTCTAGCCCAAGAAGATTAACACTTCGGGGCTTTGTCTAGACGCATAAACTAGTTGGACTTCATTGGGGGAGGACTGAATTGAAATCAACTTTGTTGTCTTCACGAATGCTAATAAGTGGCTTTACTCCACTTCTCATTCTGTTACTGGTTGGCTTAGTGTGACACATATGTATCTTCTCCCACATCGTCACCAACAAACCTTAATGTGCTGATCATTTTTAGGTCCTCACTGACTTTAGATGGGTGTCTTATGTGAGGAAATGCTTCAGGCATTTCTCCACCGGGGTTTGTATCAGGCAGTCTGTCAGCAAACATTTATTAGGCACTTACATGTGCTAGGCACTGTGTTAAGTGCTGTGGATACAATGTGAAAAAAAATAGTCCTCACCCTCAAGGAGCTTACATTTTAATGGTGGAAGACAGCACACAAAAGGAGAATAAATAGTGTGGGTGGGGGTGGGTGGGAAGGGTGGAAAAGTCCACCATCAACCCAGGAGTAGCGCAGCCAGATGAGAAATGAGGAGCTGTCCTAAATGGGCTCCCTCCTTAAGGGGAGTTTTGGAGATGCTGGCCCCACCCGCCAGCCAGGGGACAGAGGGTGCTGAGGAGGTGGAGAGGTACCGAGGCTGATGGTGTCTTGTATCATGTCCCAGTAAGGAGCATCCTGGGACGAGGGGGAAAGGTCAGTCAGCCAAGTGAGAGATGACAAGCAGATGATCCCACTTGCTGTTCTCTCAGGATTTAACGTGTGCATAGAGTAGGAGCCGGTTACACTTTGGAAGATTCTGGCTACAGTTGGGTAGATTTGTCCCACGAAAAATGAAACCAGTTGTTTCCCCACAGATGAGGTTCCTTGGCTTGATGTCCCTGTCCGCTGGTTAAGGGAGAGAGGAAGGCTCGCCCATGATGTCCTGATGTTGCTCAGCTTTGTTAGTGCTGTGGCTGTTTGATGAACAGTGAGCTGAGAATCTGACATCGTGGCTGTGCCAAGTGGACGCATGTCCCTGGGCTCATCGGGGCAGAAATGGAGGTGCACTTCTGGCTTTTGAGGGGTCGTTAAGGATCACTGATGACTCTAGACTTTGTTGTTCAGTCATTTCAGTCATGTCTGACTCTTTGTGACCTCATTTGGGGTTTTCTTGGAAAAGATACAGGAGTGGTTGACCATTTCCTACTCCAGCTCATTGTACACATGAGAAAATTGAGGCAAATAGGGTTAAGTGATTTGCTTAGGGTCACACAGCTAGTGAGGTCGGATTTGAACCCAGGAAGATGAGTCTTTGTGATTTCAAGCCCATTGCTCTATCCAGTGCACCAGCTGGTCTTTGATTTCTTAAAAGAATCAGCTGAACACCCAGAGATGTCTCCTTGGCTTTCTGGTTGGCTCAAGTTTAGAAGGCCAGGTTGAGTTGGATATTAAAGACACTGTTAGGAGATTGTTTAGAGTGGGGGTTCTTAACGTTTTGTGTTGTGTCCCCTTTTGAAAGTCTGGGGAAGACATGGACCCCTTTTCAGAATCATGTTTCTTAATACACAAAATACAGGATTACAAAGGAAACCGATGATATCCAAATACAGTTACTAAGATATTATAAAAAAAAGTTCTTTGACACAGGTGAAGAGTCTCTGGTTTAGAGATTTCTGCTTCCTTCGTGCATCTTTTGGGTGAGAGCACTGGATGAGGAGGCCCAAAAGCTCCTCTCTCACTAGCTGTGAAGCTGCCCTGGCTTGGTCCTTTCTGGGGCTCAGGCTCCTCATCCATCAGATTATACTAGATGACCCTTCACATTCCTTCCAACTTGGACACCTCCTAATTCCAGAGGGAGAATAGGCTGTCTTGGGTGTGATGGTCTTTGAGCAAAAGCTGAGTAGTGTAGAAGGGGGTTCTGCTCTGACTCTGACACGCTGTCACGTTCTCTGTAACTGACACATCGTCCACACAGGCTACTACTACTCTTGGGCCGGGACTGCTTGGACCTCCCTCAATGCCTTTGCATACAGCACCCACTTTCCCTAAAGTCCCAGGTCAGACTCTCCCTATATTTAATGACTACATTGTGGAGTAGAGTGGTTCTGAGAACATGTTGGCAAGAATTAGAGTTTTCACTTTGCATTTATAATAAGATAGTAGATGTAAAACCAGCACATGGGAGAAAAAAAAAAACCATTTCATATGTGTCTGCTGGTTTTATTTATAATAAACTGGCCAGGATAGTGAGAGGGCCCAGACTGTTGTCAGTGTAGTTGCAGGGGTACAAGAGTGGAAGCCAGGAGACTAGGGTTCTAGGCCCTTATGTTCTAGGTTCTAGTACCATTATGATCCTGTGTGAAGCCTCTTTGTTATCTCATCTGTCATATGAGCTAAGTGGATTAGAAGGTACCGAAGATCCCCTTCCAGATGAAATTTTTTATGATTCTCATCAAATCAATGGAAATTCAAGCATTAGCTATATGTGTATATGCATATATGAATATATGTATATGTGTGTTGGGTTTCAGACTTTAATCTCAGGGTTAGTGTTACAGGTCAGTGTTATCATTGGCCTCGCCATATGTGGTCACTTTAGTATATTTCAATTTACATTGTGTGGAATTTCTTTTTTTGATCCTTTTCAGCCATACATAGAAGAAATTTGCGATAGTCTTCGGGGCAACATATTTCAAAAATATATTGAAAGGTATGAAAAGATGAATATGAAGTGCTGTTCTATGAAGCTGTACCTCAGTTTATGCAATATTTGTATTTCTAAAATTTGTGTGAAATTGAATCCAGCTTCCTCATTGATTAGCATTGTAATGTTAGAGACAGTTGATCTAATTCTCAAGACTTTAATTGTGTTAAGTGTGTAAGTGGTTACTGTCCCCTCCTCTCTGTGAAGTAGTTAATCTGTCTAACATTTTAAAGGACCAGCAAAGGGGGTTAATGCTTGAAAAAAAAGCCAGAGGGGGAATCAATTTTGTAATCCAAATATGACCCCATAAATTATCTGACCTTTTAGATTTTCCTTCACTAGACTTAATTTAAGGTGTCAGATTGGTCTCCTAATCCTTAAATGACACTGTGGTTATTAGAATTCCAGGACACAAGTCTATGCCTTTTCAGAATCTTGATACGATTAACAGCTAGTACTTAACCCAGCGTCTCATCCCTTTGTAGGCACTCAGATGTTTGTCAAATAGATGAATACCTGACCAGTAGATTTACTTTTTGCTGCTCCTGCTAAGATGCTGTCTATTACTTTGAAATCTCACATTGCTCTTTGACTGTGTCTATGAGATGGTTGATCTGGTAGATTCTTCCAGTTTCTAAATGATGTGAGCTCTTCATTTATTGGGGAAAGATCTTTGCTCCCCCCAGTGACCAGAACTAAAGATGTATTCTCAGGAAATATCCCTTTCTCTGCAATCTGTGCACATGAAAGTCACACAATAACTGTGTCCAATGCATTACCAGTGTTCAGTCGTTAGTCAGAAGAGATGGGTACAGTTTCCTGTCTTCTAACACTGACTCTCTGATCGGGACAGGCGCCTCACCCTGTGTGAGCCCCACTTTCTTCATCCTTCCAAAAGGCCCAATCCTCGTACTGCCAAATGAGGCTGTTGTGAGCAAAGGTCTTTTCAAACCTTTTAACACCATGTACACATGAATCTATTACTACATCTCTATTCCCCATGTGGTCACAGATACAAAGGAATGTTAATTTGTTCTGCAATTCTGTATAATTTCAAGAGATGTTATTAATACCATTTACTGCAAAATTATTCCTTCCATCATGTGGTAGAATTATTCTGAGTAGTATCAGAAACCTGACTGTGGAGAGCTGCCTGAAATCTCAGAGTCTTATCACTGGGTCTGGAGTGTGAGGGTCTGGGTTCAGTCCTGCCTCTGACAGGTAGTCTGACCTTGTGCAACTCACTTCCCCTCCCTGGGTTTCAGCTTCCTCAACTCCAGAATGAAGGGACTGCACTGAGTGACCTTTGAGCTTCCTTCTGGCTTTAGATTCTTTGGCCCACAAATAGGAGGAAACCTTCCACTTTTCCAGGTGATGCATCCCACTGGTGGACAGCTGGAGTTGGTAGGATGCCTTCCCCTCAAAATCAGGCTGAAATATGACTTTTTCTGAGTTGTACCGTTTCTGCCGGTACTACCCTCTGGGCCAACCAGAACCAGTCTAGTGTATATGCTGGACCTTTAGATACTTGAAGAGAGTTATCATCCTTTTTTCCCCATTGCCAGACCATGTTGGTTCTTGCCTAGTAGTTATATGTGTATGATAAGCATTCATTCAGTAAACAGTGGGCTTTGTTGTAGGGGATACAAAGATAGCTAAGCTGGCATTTCTGTTCCCAAGGAGCTTACCGTCTAGTAAGGACATAGCCTTGAATAGCAGTTCTGACCCTTTGGTAAACAGCAGGAAAGATGCCCTCAAATCATTTCTTTAAGACCTAATTTTAATTTTAATACTTTAATTCAGTTAAGGAAGGACAATGGTCATACCTCACACTTTGGAACACTCTCCCCTATGCAGAGAGGTAGACAGCCATGGACGTAGCCCATGGAGACTCTGGCAATAACACAACCAGAGAGGTCACGGGAGGGAGCAGGAAAGCCCATAATCTGGTACTGTCCTAGTGTCATTGTCCTTGCTTATGGTTAAACTCAGTTATTCCTGTCAAGTGCTATCGTTGGCTCCTTAAATTTGGTGCCCCAGGCAAAACCCTGTGGGCTCCCCTTCTCCCAAGAGGGAGCTTCTGATGTAGAGCCCTTTTTATTTATATATCATTAAAACAAAGTCTTATTTACCCCTTTCCCAAAACTGGCCCAGTAGAAAATTCTGATGAAATAGGTAGATAAGAAAGGGTGTTATTATTTTAATTGTATAGATGAGGAAACTGATTTATTAAGCCAAATTATATGTGGACAATTTTGGTGCAATATTAGCTATTTGAGTATGTGATTTCTAGTCAAGTGTTATTTTTATCCTGCCAGTGTGTCTTCGTTCGTTTAGATCATTTTTGTTACTGTAGCAAATGATCATCAAAAGAAGAAACTCAGAAAACGTTGTGATTCAGGTCACAAAATAAAACTAGATTAAGACAAAACATGGAAAAAATGTTGAGAAAATT
Source organism: Phascolarctos cinereus (assembly GCF_003287225.1). Classification (NCBI taxonomy): domain Eukaryota; kingdom Metazoa; phylum Chordata; class Mammalia; order Diprotodontia; family Phascolarctidae; genus Phascolarctos; species Phascolarctos cinereus. The sequence continues at coordinate 713,145,193 of NW_027555847.1, forward strand.
TCCATATTTAGAAACTGATGTCTAAGAAAGCAATGAAAAACAAGTAGGAGAGAAGAGAGAATAGTCCTTGTAGATCTCCAAAGATATAACAAAGCTGTAAGCATCACAGCTTATCACACTAGACAAGAGAGAACCAAAAAGAATCCCATCCCCCATAAATGCTGAGTATGCGCTCAAAGAACTCTTTTGTTACCTAGAATTCTTGACAGAAGTAGGAGGCAGTCTTATAGAATCTGGGTTTAGACCAAATACCTTAGGCCATATTCAGGAGGAAACTCAAAGTGTACTGAAGTATTAAAGGTCATACCTAAAAAGTTTAGATGAGAACCAGATCTAGTATCTTTCATTATTTTTAATCAATATTTTTTTTTATCAAAAATGTTTATTGATTGATGAATGGCCAGAAGGGAAATTTTCTTAATCAAATGAAGGAATAAATAACAACAACAATAATAATAGCTAACATTTATAGGACACCCATGTGCCGAGCACTGTGCTAAATGCTTTACAATTATTACTCATTAGATACTCACAGCAGTCAGGAAGTAGGTGCTATTATTATCCCCATTTCACAACTGAGGAAACTGAGGCAGACCGAGGTGAAGTGATTTGCTCAGAGTCCTATAGCTAGTAAGTGTCTGAGACTGCATTTGAACTCAGGTCTTCCAGACTGCAGGCCCGCGGTGCTTTCTGTACTATGGTGCCGTCTAGCTGCCCCAAGGGTAGAAGTGATTACAGTTACATGAACTTGAAAAGTTTTTTTTCATGAATAAAACCAGTGCAAGTAGGGTGCAAAGGGAAGAGGTCAAGTAGGGGAAAAAAGTAATTCTGATATAGGTTTGGCAACTAACAAATATCTACAACCAACACCACTCCCCAGGAGATGGAGGAGTGGTCGAGATACGGAAGCAAATAGTTCTTATAAGAATTGCAAACTATTAACAGTTACATGAAAGAATGTACTAAATTACTAAGAGAAAGAGAACTACATCTCAAAACGACTCTGAGGCTTCAAGCACATTGGCAAAGGTGTTGAAAGATGGGGCGCTTCTGCCCTGGTTAGTGGCCTGTGAGTGGGGCAGGCATGCTGAACACCAAATACGACAGCAATTTTGCCTTGTCTTAGGGTTCCTTATTTTTTAAAGTTGCTCTGTGAATTTAGGAAGTAAATAAGTTAAATGATGAGAAATGTAACTTTCCAATAATTACTTTAACTTCATTCTTTTTTAGTGACAAGTTCACTAGATATTGTCAGTGGAAAAATGTTGAGCTAAATATCCATGTAAGTAATTGTGTGATCATGTCTCTCGCCTTCCTTTTCTCCCTTCCTCCCTTGTCCCTCTTTCTCTGTCTATCATATGAAATTCTGATAATGCTCCATTGCTTTTCCTTCCTTGAACAAGACCAACTTATCTTGGGAAGGAGACTGTTTCACAAAATATGACAATGTATCCTTAAGCAGCCTCATAGTGTTGTATTGCCTGAGTCATCTGAATATTTCCTAGAATGCAAAGATTTGATTAGAAAGGGAAACACAGCTCAGTCTCTGCTGTTCTTCCCACCCCAGCCCTGTGGTCAGCCCTCTTGTGTGGGCTAATTTCCTCTGTTGTAAGGGAAGCTCCTTGAGGGCCGACTCTGAGGCTGGCCCCTAGTGGTGCCTTTATGAGTGCTGCTGACCGACAGGCTTAGCTCACGTCTGCGTCTTCTGTTTGTTTTCAATGTCAGCCCTTTCAGGTCTGTTTCTCTTTCTTCTGGGAAAGGGCACAGAGTTGGCTCCTCTGCTCTCCCCCTGTATCCTCCCCTTTACTTGCGCTTGTGACAGAGCCAAGGTGAGAGTGCGTGAGAGCAGGCCTCACCCTCGTCCTTGACTGAGAATGGCTAGCAGACCTCTCCTCTCTGTGCCCTTGCTGCCAGGAGGGGGACCCTGATGGTTTGGACAAAGCGCCTGCCCTGCTGGCTGCCGACTGCCAGCTCCCTGCCTCCCTGGGTGCCTCGGCTCCTGTGCAGTATTGTACAGGGTTCAGTTTTCCAGCCCCCATCCCACTTAGGAGAAAACAAGCTAATCTCATGGGCTTGTACAAGAGCCACTTCCTTTGACTGGGTACCTTGTCTTGTATTTAGAATTTGCTTCTACAAGCCCGGATTAAGCACCGGCGCTTTCTCATACCCCGCCTTGTGCCGGGGCCGGAAAAGTCACACCACTGTTTGGGTCCCAGGCAGGCGCTTTGTCTCTCCCCTGTGGCTGTGCACAGGCTCAGCCCTGGACCTCGGGGGCTGCTTTAACGAAGCCCCCCTCTAGAGCTGGTATAGATATCCCCGGGCATATTGGCTGCTGTGACCTCCTTGCTATCTAGCCTCCAGACAGAAATCCAAGCGAACGACTAGGATGGTCCCTGAGCATCACCCATGAGGCCTTCCTTCCTCTGGGGGCCTGGGCACGTCACTCCTTCTTCTGGGCCTGTGACCCCCGAGCCGGGCTCCCGTGACCTCGCACTGTGTGGTCTTCACATTTGCTTCTCCTTTCCTTGTGCTTCATTACTTTGGAAGAGGCAAAGGAAGGGGGAGTATGTGGAGGTCTCTCCATCCTTGGACTTGGGAATCGGCGAGGCTGACGGAAGCCCCCTCCGCCGGAGCGAGCGACCACTCACGATAGTCTGAATCTGTGTGAGAGCTTGGGGAAAAAAATGAAGTGAAATGAAATGCCTGTTATTTTTGAATTCACAGTTGACCATGAATGATTTCAGTGTACATAGGATTATCGGCCGAGGAGGATTTGGTGAAGTATATGGTTGCAGAAAAGCTGACACTGGAAAAATGTAAGCTCCTCAAATGGCTTCAGTGGAAATATTGAGTTCCAACACTCAGTAGCATATGAGGTCTGTAAAGGAGGACTGTCCAACTCTAGCCTCTCACTTCTAAGGAATTTCATTGCATTATAAATTAGTATTTTTGCCCAAGTGTTTTCACTGGACCTCCCGGAAATCCTCCCGTGTCTCATCGCTGGATATAAGTAACCTGGGGTTATCAAGGCCAGTCAGTGCCGGCCAAGCCAGGCCTCCTGAGCTTGAAAGGCTTTGAGTATGAGCCCAGGGACAGATTGTAGGCCTGTTGGTGGGGCTGCTTCGGAGAACTGATAGACCTTTCATGCCATCGACCAAGTCCTAGAGGGTTGGGAATCTGCATGAACAGAGGGAGGGGCCATACTCCTGGAAATGCTGGCTGGCTCTCTGTCAGTCCAAATCTTTGGGAGAGTCCAGGCCCCTCCCATGTGACTCTAAGAAGGCTGGGTCACTACTAATAAAGTTATTCTAAAGTGTTTCCCCGGGAGTAAGGGGAAATTGATACTTTCCAATTGGGGCACCCATTAGAAATGGAGGCTTTGTTTTTCCAAAGGATTTCCTTCCTTTAAATACTTAGCTTTCTCAGTTCCTCCTACTGTATAACTCCTGTGTATAAAGCATTAAGGGTGCTAAAAATAAAATTTGTTATGACACAGGCCCTGCCTGCCCCCGGGACTTTACTGTCTAGAAAAAGGGGGGCAAGGCAAATCTGTAGATCGATCACCCAAGTACAAAAAAGAAGTTCCTCCCGAGTTCTCTCCTTTCCAAGGTCATCCATTTTTGCATTCCATAAACCCTTATTAAGGATCTCTCGTGTGTGGAGGATGGTGTTTAATAATGAGAGAGACAGTCAAGTTTAGATTCGTCTCAGTCCCTGCCCTTGTTACTGTGGTCTGATAGGGGAGACAAGAAATAATGTTGTAATGACGCTAATACTGATACTTACGTTTGTGTGATATTCATCGACAGGTATTGATGGAAGGCTTGTTGCAGCCTAGGCCTTGTGGTTGTGGTTCCCAACTAAGTCCTCTTTTCTGTTGCATCAACTAGGGATACTTAGCCATGTAGAGTAGAAAAATCTTTACTCTCAAAATTAGTTAATGTGTTTCATGAGTAAAATATTTCCTTAATATAATAAAGACAAAAAAGGATTTGTGCTTGTAGCACTCAGTTGCCGTCATCAAGCCAAACTTAGCCTTGTGTTCAGCTTGTCGAGAGAGAGCTTGGCTCTCCCGGTTATTCAGTGCTGTTTGTGTTTCTAGGTACGCAATGAAATGCTTGGATAAAAAGAGGATCAAGATGAAACAAGGAGAGACGTTGGCCTTAAATGAGAGAATCATGCTGTCCCTTGTCAGTACAGGGGTGAGTACGTGCTTTTAAACATGAAATGGTCGCTTCCTGCCTGTGCCCTTCATTGTGAGATGTAGACGATGATGGCTTCAGATTATTGCATTGCAATAATGTGTGATTTAGCTGGTTAGCCATTATTATTATTGTTAATAGTAATAACATGTTAACCAATATGACACTTGTCATAAAATTGGCCTTTTAAAGCACTGGAGAATGAAACATTTTAACCGAAGGAATTTTCTAGATTAGTGAAAAATCTGTATAAGCACAAACACTGTTTGAATGTGGACTACTTTTGGTGGGGGAAAAAAAATTTTAAATTACCAAGTCCTGTCTTTGTAAACAAACGACACGTTTTTGGTTATTAACTCAAACCATGATTGCAAACACCAGCTCTTTTTCTGTTATAGTAATCTCCCCTCAGCACCGTCAGGCCCCTGGGGCTGTTTTGACCCCTACACTTAGCGACCTGAGCCTCCTCTACTTGTTATACTGGGGCTTTTTACTTCTGCCTGGCAGAATCACCAGCCCCCGTGGCTCTGAATCCTTTATCACCTTTGTGAATTGACTGTTATCGATAGGGAGCAGCTAAGCCAAGCTTGGTTGTTTTTATTTTGTTTTGTTTTTGTCCAGATCTGAAAGGTCATCCTCGTGGGGACCTCCTTGGGGAGGACACCCCCCTTGGCCACGCACATTGGCATCTCTTCTTCAACTTAGAGTCATATGGAGTCGCCTAGGACACTTGCCCAGGGTCACATAATACATGTCAGGGGAGAATTGGAGCCTGAGTCTGCCCGACTGGAGGCCACCTCTCTATGCACAGTGCCGTTCATATGCTGCTGGTTAAATTAGGCACCTTGTTTTTACACTGAATGATGAATGGGTAGCATCTGGCCTGATGGGCGATGCTATTCCTCCTGTGTGTAACAGATCAAGACATCTGTTTCTAGCCGCTCTTGGCTTTGAGGGAGGTTGGGGAGGTTGGGGTCGGGGAAATATTTATTTCCCAGTTTGAAGACTCTCCTCTGTGTGGCTGAGGGTGTCAGAAGTCTGGCAAATACAAAAATATGTAATATGTTTTATTCAGTATTTGGGGTCAACCTAATTGGTCAGAATTCTGATTCTAAATTTGCTTTATCCAGAGCAACATAACAGAATACCCTTCATTCTGTTGTTCTTCCAACGAATGTAGTGTACAGTACAGAGAATTAGGTGATTGTATTACATTATGTCTTTTCACCTGTGACTCAAGTAGGTTCTGAAAGCCTTTGGTTGTTATCACCAGTTCAGCAGTCTGTCCTTGGAGAGGAGTCTGCTTCCTTAACCACGACGACAACAGCAGCAACAGTTTTAGGTGTTTAGGAAGGTCCCAGGAGCAGCATGTCTTTATGGGCACTTGAAATTTACATGAGGCTGGGCTTGATTTTGGTGGGAGTGAGGTGCACTTGACAAGGAAAGAAATCCAAGAGGATGTTTTAGGAATTCTGGACCACATCCCTGAAGTTTTCTACGAATGAATTCCCAAAATGTAAATTTGGGCCTATGATCTCCTCCTTAGTGATGTCACTAAAAAGCTGTGTTTTGGCACAGCCAGCCATTGCAGAAATAAGTTGGATAGTGATTAAAATGACCTTTTCTGTCTTCTTCCCAAATTTTACATCCCATCTTCCTAGTTTGAGGTGAGAAGTTTTGGTTAGAATAACACCATCACTCCTTGTCTACACTGTCTCTTCTAACCCTTACAGCCATGTGAAATAGTTTCTGCAGGTACTTTATACTTGTTTTACAGATGAGAAAACTCTCACTTGGAGAGGTTTAGATTTGCCTCTAATTACCCAGCTGGATAATTATTGGAGGTAAGGACTGTCTCTGCCTCATGGAGCCCCTGGCTCTTCGAGGCTTCGCACTGGTGCTGGCTCCTAGAAGAGATCTTTTCTGGTGCCCCAAGGTGTTAGTTCTGCTTCTCGCTCCATTTTGGTGGTATCTGCTTTGTATGTATTTCATTTTACTTTTTCAGGTACACAGCATTTCTCCCAACCCCATTAGATGGTTAGCTCCTTGAGGGAACAGAATGTTTGACTTCTGTCCGGATGTCAATTGGTGAGCACTTAATGAATGCTCATAGAGTTAGTTGGAGGTGCACCCAGGTTTCCCCGATTCCAGGCCCAACACCTTTGATTTGCTGGCCAGGGCTAGCTCTCACCCAAGATCTCCAGTCCAGCTTCTCTTTCTTGGGTGGACTCTTAGATTAGCATGGGCTCAAAAACACTCTCAGAAAGGATGCTGGGGGCATGGTGATGTGTGAAGTGAGATCAAACCATTACTGTCCCTCTGATGGCACATTGTCTTTCTGCACCAAGGCACGGCTGAACAGCCGACTCTGGAGTCTATATTGAGTGCCATCTCATGTAGAAAGGGCACCATAGAGTGGGGTGCCTGAAATAACAGTAATGCGCGGTTTTTCTTAGCACTTTAAAGTTCACCAAATGCTTTCCTCTCAACTGCCCTGGGTAGAGGGAGGCTATGCAGTTTTTATTATCTCCATTTTATATAGAAGGAAACTTCACCGCCTATAAGACACTTTCTCAAGTTCACATGGCTGGGTGGTGGGAGGTGGGAGTGATGAAATAAAGGAGAAACATAAGGAAATCAATGAAACCCTAGAAATGCACAAGAAGGAAGGAAGGAATGAAGGAAAGATGGATGGATGGATGGATTAAGCACTTACCCTGTGCAGGCCAAAAGAAAGACTGTCTGTGCCCTCAAGAAACTTACATTTGAATGGGGGAAGACAGCATAGAAGAGGGAGCTGAAGAGTGGGGCAAAGGAGTGATGCTGCCCAGCACGGGCACAGAGTTCTGAAGTCCTGAGGAAGTTGGGGCCAGAGCGGGAGAGGCAGGAGGGCAGGCAGGCCTGCTTGGTCCCTCCACAAAATGGAGGCTCAAGAGGAACCTGCCAGTAGGAGAAGGGCCTTGGGCTCCGTGGAGGGATAGTCCGTGGGGAGGGGGCCAGAGGGTGGTAGACGTTCTAGTGCAAGGAGGGCCCCCAGGCTTAGGGAAGTTCCAGCATGAGCCAGAAGGAGAGAAGAGGTGGTTCTGGAGTCTAGATAAAGTAAAGAACAGAGCCAGGGGAAGAATAGAGGAATGAATTCAGAAGAGAGAAGAAAAGAGGTCAGAGAGGGACCCTGGCAGGCAGGGCCGTTTTATTTCCGTTCTATTTAATATTGCAGACACCTCCAGAACCGTATGGAACAATGGTAGCAGCTTCGTATGTGATTCCCTGTTTTGTTCTTTGTTTATTGAAATATGCTCGTGCACGTTTGCTCATCATAAAAAAGAAAGTGCTTTGAAGTTCTACTGTCCGAATGCTTTTCAGAAGCATTTTCTCCCTGTATGTAGCCATGTCCTGGCCCCCGCTGGCTGTCTTGTCAAGGCCAGACTTCCCTCTCAGAACAGGTTCACAGACCTCAGATTATGAACCTCTGCTAGAGGCATCTCATCCTCCCCATACTCTGTAAGCTACTTACAAATGAGGACAATTGCTTATTTTGCGCCTTTGTGTCCTCAGGAATAATAACTACCATTTATATAGCACTTTTACTTGTATTAGCCATTTTTTCCTCGGTGCTTAGCACACAGTAGGTACTTAATAAATGTGTGTTAATTCCTTAACTCTTGAGCATTCCTGTAAGCCTGCTCACACCTGTCATGCCCCTTCCTTGCCCCCTATGTGATGCTCACTTTTCAGACACACACACATCCTCTTCTCCAGCCTGTGGAGTGGTGAGACTGGAACCATGAGAAAGGTCTATCAAAGGTGGAACTCAGCAGGGGCGTCTAAGCTTAAGTGGCAGCAGGGCTCTTGAGAACATCAGAGCCATGATCTGTTGTGCATCACCCCCTCCCCCATTGCAAAGACCCAAAGAACATTCCTTCATCCAGTATTTAAGGAGAAGAGAGACAGCATCCCACAGTGAGCAGAGAGCTGGCCTGGAGCCAGAAGACCTGGATTCCAGTCCTGTCTCTAACACCCTCTCTGTGTGATCTGAGACAAGTGACGTCACCTTTCCCTGCTGTGGGCAACTCTCTCAGCAGTTCTGATGCCAGTACGATGACAGGTCCAGTCCCTATCTCTCTTTGTGGTGAAGTAGCTTAAAATAAACATCCAATCACAGCCAAACTTTATTTTTCTTATGGGAAATATACAAAATATAATCATTTTCTACATATATGGGTGAGACAAGATTTGTAGGAATTAATTTGAAGTTGAGTGGACCCTGTGGGTACAGGATCACTCCGTGGCTGGCAGAATGTAAATGCTGCTCACGGTCACTCTGTTAAAATTTGAGCCCAAGGGGGCAGCTAGATGGTGCAGTGGATAGAGTACTGGCCCTGAAGTCAGGAGGACCTGAGTTCAAATCTGGCCTCAGACCACACATTGACACTTACTATCTGTGTGACCCTGGGCAAGTCACTTAACTCCAATTGCTTAAACAAACAAACAAAAAAACCCAAACATAAAATTTGAGCCCAATACTCTGTAGTGTAATCATTTCCCCTTCTGCTGATAGAGCCAAGATGGTCCCTCTTTTCTCCTCCTTTTCTTCTGTCCAATCATGACCATAGACAGTGGACCTTTGAGAGTTGTTCAGAAGAAAAATCTGAATGTAATTGAGTAATTGGTAATCAGTAATATCCTTGTTGCCCGTGAAACAGGCATTTTCTTTATGTAGCCTAAAATGACCTAGAAAGTTGGGTCCTTTCTTTTCCAAATTTTTCTATAAGATTTTTGTGGTAATTGAAGTTTATATTTTTCTGCCAGATTCCTCGGGGGGAGATGTGAGATCAGGCTAAGCACAATGATTTGAATTTAACTAAGTGTTTGTATGTGACCTTTGGGGGATTTGCTTTATTATTCTACGAGACCTACTGGGAACAGCCCTCTTTTTCCTCATGTCTTTAATAAAATGAAATGGAAGCTTGCCATCAGTTTGCTGTCAGAACTGCATTTGTTTTATGAGACACTGAATGTTTATTTGGAGGGTTACCTTTTTTTTTAATTATTCAGTGGGAATAGGACAGTGGGAAGGAGAGATAATAAGTGCTTGAAAAATAAATACATAAATGAAAACAATGTTTTAGCCACTGTTTGAGCAAAGGAAATTGTAGGGGAAATTATAACCATATCTCTCTAAAATAGTTTTTGCTTTGAAATTATAAATGTGCCTTTGTTATTTTGATAGCTCTAATCAAAATGCTGGGGCTCAAGTTTTCCTTTGTACCATCAACCTACCTAAAATGATTAGAAGCAATATGTAAATGATCTAAAGATATTTTAATAGGTGAAACATTCTGCTAGCAAGTTAAAGGCATAGGTCACATTAAGAACAGGGAGAGTAGCGTAACGTACCTTGATCTAGAATACTTATTCTGAAAGCATCAATTGAGGTGGACCTCCCAGAGGTAGAGCCAGAAGTCCCTTTGGCTGCCCCTGCCCAGTGCGATGAAGGGACTCTTCTCCGGTCATGCATCTAGCACCAGGGATCAGGCTCCCTGGCCAGGCCTCTTGACACTGTCTTAGGGTCCACTTTCCTTCCTAAGGCTTTACTTCAACTTTTAAACTAATGATCCCTGGGCAGGAAGTCAGAAGAATAGGCTTTGTTCAAGGCGTGATTCTTTCTGCCCTCTCCTTGCTCTTTGACTTTGAGTAGATCATTTAGTCTTTTTTTTTTTTAGTAAGTTTTTGTTGGTATTTTCTGTTTCAACATAGTTAGCCTAAGTATTCCTCCCCTTCCCGTGCCTAGGGATCCATCCCAGATGATAAATAGTATTTTTTAGATAGGAAAAAAATCAGCACAACTGATTGATACATTAAGAAAGTCTGAAAACGCATGCAAAGTGTGGTACCCATGGAACCCCACGTCCATGGAGGGAGAGGTTGAGGGTGCCTTCCCCTGTCTCTTCACTGAGGTCCTTTTGGATCTTTATAATATTGCTACACCAGATTGTTCATTCCATTTACATTGTTGTCATCACTGTGTATGTTGTTTCCTTGGCTCTGATGAATTCGCTTTATATCAGTTCATACAGATCTTTCCAGGCTTCTCCATATTCACCACACACATCATTTCTTGTGGTGTTATTACTCAGTCAGTCATTTTAGTGTTGTCCAACTCTTGTGAACCCAGTTGGGGTTTTCTTGGCAAAGATACTGGAGTGGTTTGCCATTTCCTTCTCCAGCTCATCTTCAGATGAGGAAACTGAGGCAAATAAGGTTAAGTGACTTGCCCAGGGTCACATAGCTAATAAGTGTCTGAGGCTGGATTTCAACTCAGGTCTTTCTGACCCTAGGCCTGGTGCTCTATCCATTGTACCACCTAGCTGCCCAACACAGCACAGTAATATTCCACTACATATACTGCAATTAGTTTAGCTATTCCTCAGTCAATGGGCATTTACTTTGATTCTAATTCTTAGCTATCATGAAAAGCGCTACTGTAAATATTTTGGAGTATATGGGGACTTTATTCTTATCAGTGGCTTCCTTGAGGTGTAAGTACAGTAGTGGAGTCTCTGGGACAAAGGGTGTGGACATTTTAGTCACTTTATATGTATAATTCCAAATTGCCTTCTGCAGTGGGCTCCACCAACAATGTCTCAGTGTGCCTATCCTTCCATGGCCCCTCCAACATGGACTGGTGTCATTTTTGCCTATTTGTAGGATATGAGGTAGAACCTCAGGGTGGTTGTGTTCTCCATTTCTCTTATTAGGAGTGATTTGGAGCATTTTTTCATGTGTCTGTGAATACAGTTTATCATTTAGTCTTAAAGGTGAGGCTAGAGGTGCCTCATCTATTAGATGGGAGTAGTGATGCTTACCCCACACACAACAACCGAGATAAGAGAATGTGAAAAGGGTTAGAGAACTGTGCTATTCTGCCCAAATACAATTGTCTCCTCTTTCTCCTCTTCCAAGGTATAGACACTTATCTTTGAAACTGACAAATTTTTATCCTCCTACTTAAAAAAAAAAGAGCGAGTACTTGAATTCTTCTAAGCCCAAATATGTTTGTTTAATGAACCAATCCAAAAGCATTTATTTAGCACCTAGTTGGTGCCAAGTGCTATTCTAGGCACTGGATTTATAAAGACAAAATGAAATATTCTCTCTTAAGGAGCTCACATTCTATGGAACTAGACAATTGGAACAGGCGTAAATCTATGTAAAAAAATATAATAGGATTTTGGTAGGAAGAGCACCAGGAGTGCTTTATATCATGTCTTTGTTTTCTTATGTTCATTTAACTTTTCCACTTAAATAATTAGTGCCGCATCAACTTACTGTTTTTAATATCTTTAATATTAACATCTTGTAAAATTAAAGTAGCATCCTTCTAATCTTATGATGTAAATGATTCAGTGGAACCTAGTTACATTTGAATACACAGCAGATGTAGCATTCATAGTAGCAGTGGGGGGATTCGTTACACCCAAAATGTATGTCTCTGTTTCTGAATGAGCTGTCATTCAGCCCACTTTTGGCATTCAGCTTGCAGATTGGGAGATGGCAGACCATGTTCAAATCTTGACTCTGCGATGTTTTACTTGTGTGACTGTGAATGTCACTTCCTCTCTCTAGACCTCAGTCAGTGTTCCTTTCTGTTAAATGGAAGTATTGGACTAGCTGAGCTCTAAGCTCCTCTTCAGCTCTCAATCCCGTGATTTGTGAATGCTTTTATTTTTAAGCATCCAAGACTAAAATATTCCTAATCAATTTTTTGGTAATTGATATTTTCCCCTTCAGTGCCTCATCTTGACATATGTGCCTGGGCCCTGGTTTACAACTCATGTGATCCACTTATCAAATGATGTTTTAATTCTATCATTACCCTTAGTATTTCAAAATAAGAGCGATGCCAATGGTATCGTCCCCTGTGTAGTAATTCTAAGCCTTAATATTAGGAGATACTAAAAAATAGTGGATAGTCATTCCAGTAACTGGAACGGCAAAGAGAAATTGGCAATGCCCAGCCTTTTGGCACTGGTGCCCATAATGTATTAAAAAAAGAAACACCACCAACAAAACAAGACCAGCCGGGAGATGGTCTACACCTGTTAGGTAGACCCTCCAGAGAATATTGGCTGGGCTCAGGTGACGGGCTTAAATCGATGTGAAATTTTTTTTCTATAGAGTTTTAGTTGTGTGTGTGTATATTTTTTTTGGAAGGTATAGAGTGGATTTGCCTCTGTTTTTCAAACTTTAAGAGAAAAGCTAGAGCTTTTCAAAGTTTCCACTCATAGTTCTTCGTGCTCCCTTGGTAGGGCATAAATCATGTATAATGGGGGCAGTCAGGCAAAAGCGGGAACAACAGCTTTGCAGGCAGAAGACTTGGGTTCTAGTCCTGCCTCTGATTGTTCTTGGCTGTGTGTCCTGAGGCAGATCTCGGGCCCTCGGCGCCCTACACCAGAACAGGAGGAAAGCTCTCATGAGCTCCTGGGATTATGGCATGTAAAAATCCTTTATGCCGGATGAAGAGTGGTAGCACAAGAGGCATTTAGGTATTTTCTTCCACAAGTTTGTTCTTCTGGCTTTCTTTTGCTTTCCTCTTGCTAATCCTCTGGCTTATTTTGAACCCTTTAGGATTGCCCTTTCATTGTGTGTATGACCTATGCCTTCCATACCCCTGACAAGCTGTGCTTCATCCTCGACTTGATGAATGGTAAGCAAGGCTGGAGGGGTGGGTGTGGCAGGGCCCTGGGATCTGGGACCTGGAACTTCTTGTGTACTTTGGGCTCTTTGGGTGCAGCAGGGTGCCTTCATTATTGTGCTTGGCACTGGGGATACAAGTACAAAAAGTCAGACGCTCCCTGCCCAAGAGGAGCTTATGTTCTTCACGGAGGAGAGCGGGACATATAAAAACAGACAGTGCCGGTGTGAAGTGAATCAATACCAATATGTAGGACGCTTTAAATACAAGGTGATTTGGGAGGGCGGGCACTAGCAGCAAAGGCTTCATATAGAAGGTGGAGCTTGGGCCGCTTCTGGAAGGAAGAGAGGGACTCTCTGAGGCAGAGGGAAGGAGCGAGAGCGCTCCAGACTTGGGGATGACCAGGTACAAAGGCACAGCGGTGGGAAATGGAGAATTGTGTCTGAGGAGCAGAAAGAAGATGGGTGTGGAAAGGGAAGTAGTACCCACTGCCATTGTCAAGAAGTCGGAGCCAGATTGTACATGTCTTTAAGAGCCAGATTGAAGACTTTGTATTTGATTCTAGAGGCAACAGGAAGCCACTGGGGCTGATTGAATTGGGAAGTGATGTGGTCAGATCTGTACTTCAGGAAAAATTCCTTTGGCAGCTGTGTGGAGAATGGGCTGGCATAGGGAAAAACTTCAGGCAGGGAGACCAGCTAGGAGGCTGTTGAAATAAAACAGTTGAGAGGTGGTGGAGGACTGAACTAAGGCGGTAATTGTGAGTGGAAAGGAGGAGTCAGATATGAGAGGTGCTGTGAAGGTAGAAACAGCATGGTTTGGCAACTCTTCCAAGTTGGGGTGAGAAGTCAGGGGTCAGGTTACCAACCTGGGAGCCTGGAAGGATGGTGGTGCCCTGGGAAGTAAGAGGGGAGTTTGGAAAGGGAAGGTTTTGAGGGGGAAAGAAAATGTGTTCAGTTTTGGACGTGAGGAGTGTGAGGTGTCTATGGGATGTCCAGTCTGTGATGTCCACTAGGCAAATAGTGACATGGGACTGAAGCCCAAGGGAGAGGCCAGGGCTGGATTTACATCTAAGAGTCACCTGCATGGACATGACAGTTAATAGCCATGGGAGCTAATATGCTTGGGGGTGTGACGTGTGCCAAAACGGGAAACTGAGGAATAATGGGATAGGTTCGAAGAGTACCAGGAGAAAGGCAATATTCAGAACAGCAACAACCACAGAATTCTGACTCATAGGATTATAGCTAGAAGGACCATAGCTTCATAGCTGGCAGGGAACTTAGCAGTCATTAAGTCCAACCAGCTTATTTTACAAATGGGGAAACTGAGACAAACAGGTTAAGCGACTTGCCCAAGGTCACACAGCTAGTAAGTATCTGAGGTGACATTTGAACCCAGGTATTCCTGATTCCAAGTCCAGTACGCTCTCCACTATTCCGTACTGCCTTAATACTCTGAATTTTAGATAAAATAACGCATTTTAAAATTTTCTCTGCACTCCTTTCCCCATCCCAATAAGTGAACATTTGGAAATAATTTTTATAAAATTATACCTGATAAAACACAGATGAATATGAATCCACTTAAGTGAAAACATCAATTAGATTTTGTCCTTGGCATTCGGCTCAAAAGATAAATAACCAGAAAAACCCAGCTAATATGAGAAATTATTGAAAACCCACTTCCTAGAGTGTTTTCTCTTGTCAGTTAAGATTTCCCCTGCTCATCTCATACTCCCCATATCAGTGGGGCTGAGAATGGTCATTGAATGACTTGGAATGAAATCCATGAGACAGAGATGACCGAAAAACCATTTGGTTTACTGATCCAACTCATCAGACAGCCTAGAAAGAAAGGATATCCCATAAAGAACGTTTCCACCTCAGCAAAAAATATGGTGAACCCAAACAGCCTGTGTATGTTAATAGTTTTTTATTTTTGGACTATTCAATTCACCAAACATCCTTTGGGCATAAGATATGTGAAGCCTTGGGGATACAGAGATGTAAAGCTCCCTACAACTTGCATCAAGGCTTTGAATTTGGAGGAGGGGGAAGGGAAAAGGAGCACACGCCACAGGGCAAGGGCAGTTTGGTAAGTGCGCAGAAGTCAAATAGAACAAAGGGGAGCTGTAAGCAAAGAAGGAGCGCGGTCAGCTGTGGACATCAGAGATGATCAGACAGTGGAGTGTTGCGTGACCACGAGCTCAATTTCAGCTAGAGATTTCACCCGCCAGGGATTGAGAAGAGGGAGGTGGGGCCTGAAACCAGTGGAAGAAATTGGGATTTGTTTTAATGAGTCAGTTGGAGAAGTGACTAGATTTTTCAAAATAAAAAATGTATGCCTTGCTATGAAAAGAGAGTGGGGAAGAAAAGTAATTTGTAGAATAAAGTCACCAAAATTAACACATGTTAATTCCTATAAATCAATCAGATTTATGATTTTGTTGTATATATGGGCTTTCTTGTTCTTAAACCTGATTGATATCTCTATAATGTGAGATAATATTAGTTGATTTTTGTCATCTACCATAACAATTAATTGGATTGCCATGTAATCTGATTTAGTTATTAAAATAAATAGACTGAAATAACCAAAGCAGTAGAATTGAGTCAGCCATATGATGATAGCATTTATTCCACTATCAGTCTAATGGTAAATCTGGTTTGTTATTTAGTTTACATGAGGGCTGACTTCAGTTTTTCTCAGTGTCCTTGATAAGGATGATTTTCTTGTTTTAACCCTCTCTTTGCATCTCTGAATGGACCCCTCCAGTCTACAGTGGGGTTTTCACTTCCCATTTCCATGCTTTTGTATGGGACGTCCCTCAGGTCTGAGAGGACTTTTTGGTCCCCTGTCTCAGAATCTCTGCCTTCTTTCAGAGCTCAGCTCAACTGCCCCCTCCTCCAGGAGGGCCCATGGACTAGTTAGTGTCTGCCCTCCCAGTGACCTCGTATTGATTTGGTGTACGTTTCATCTAGACTCACGTCTGTCCACGCTCTTCCCCCAGGTGGAGCTCCCAAAGGGCAGGGGCTGTTTCCTTTTTGTTTCTGTATCCCCACTGCACGGTGCCTGCATGTAGTCAAGGCATGCTTCCTGGTTGATTGGTGGATGTTCTTTGGAAGTGGACGCTTCTCATACTTAGAAGTCACAGATTGGCTCTGCGTTGGGTTTTCTTATGGTGACAAGGACCAATCAGGCTGGTGGCTGTTTGTACTTCCTCTAAATCCAAGCCCTTTGAGTGAAATTCTGCCTCTGATTTTAGGGGGAGATTTGCACTATCACCTCTCACAGCACGGGGTGTTTTCTGAAAAGGAAATGAAGTTCTATGCTGCCGAAATCATCCTGGGCTTAGAGCACATGCACAACCGTTTTGTGGTTTACAGAGATTTGAAGGTAATCGTTTAAAAACACTGATTTCATTTACTTGGCCAGCTTAAGTGGCTTCGTACAGGACAGAAAAAGATGTTTGGAGTTTGATGCTGAGTCTTCTCCATGCCCCAGCGTCTCTGCCCCAGCAGCACTAGTCAGACTCACCAGGGCTGAGATGGCCTTGGGGGTCCTCCTTGCCAGTAACCAAGCCTGGACATGCTTGTCGATGGTGATGTTCTAGAGAGAACTTCCCAGTGGCAGCAGATGCACTTCGTTCAAATGTGTCATTGCCAAGCAGAATGGACGCTAAGTGAGGAGCACATAGGTGTGCTGCACGGCCAGAGCCATTGCTTGGGAGGCTGCAGCTGCCGGGCACTCTGCACTCTGTGTATAACTTTGGGCTAAGGATTGCTACTTTCTGAACCTCTATTTTCTCATCCCTCAAAGAAGGGGCTTATACTAGACCTCTGAGCAGTCCCTTCTTACTCCAAAGAGTCCGTTTTTCTCATTGAAATTCCTAACCGGTATTGAGTAGACATATTTTACTTTTTTGATTTTGAAGATTTTTTTAGAAGGACTGTGAATTAATCAATTTGTATTCAAATTTTGTTCTAACTACTAAGAATTATTCATGCCCCATTTTTTATAATCATATAGTATTATTCTTATGGCATGTGAAACAGTAGCTGATCCCTGGCAGCTCCTCAGCCCAGCTGTAATTCTTTATGGAGGAAAGAGATAGTTGATTTTCCTTCATTAATTATGATCTAATTTGATGTTTGTGGGCTCCTTTTTCGCCAGGAAGGTAGTCTGCGTTCTGCTTGACTGTTTGTTCCAGTGATTCAGCTGAAGATGGATGGACAAATGGCTGCTAACCCAGCATATTGGGCTTAGTTTAGAACAAGGGCACACTCTGGGGTCCTTTGCCATGAAATTGTGTTTCTTTAACATTTGTAAGGTGCCATTTGTAAAATGCCTCTCAGGAGTCCTTCCCTGTATTATGGGTGAAGAAGAGCATGTTTATTGACCCTCAAGAGTTGAACATTCTCTGTCTAGTCTTTTTTTTCCCCAAGTCTGATGAAACCCTATAAAAAAAATGATGGAATGATTTAGAACTAGCAGGGACCTTATAGATCATGTAGTCGAGTCCCCTTATTTTACAGAAGAGGAAACTGAGGCTCAAAGCAGGTCAGTGATCTCTTCTAGGTCACAGTTTGTAAGTGGCAGAGCACTTTGGGTCTTCTGGCTGCTACCCATTACTCTGTGCCTGCCAGAGGAACCTAAGTGATGAGCCAGATGGCTTGGCTTTTTCAAGAGGCTCTACCTTTCCCTCAGGTGCCCCTTTTTCTTCTGAATTAATTTCAACAGACATGTAGATTGTGGTGAAGCACCTATGATCCACTGAGGCAGATAGAACCGTCAGTAAGATAGGCTGCCTGCCCTCACTGCGTTTGCAGCCTCCCTCCAGTATCTATTAGCTTTGTGACCATAAACAGGTCACTGGACCTCCTTGAGCCCCTCATCCGGAAAATGGGAATAAATTCGTGCCTCTTTTCCATTCCCCACCTGGTTTTGTGGGGCTCAGGCCCCACGGAATGTACAGGAAGCCCTTTGCAGAATTTGACGTACCCCCTAAATGTTGGCCCTCTCTCTGCATTTCTCTTCATGTATGAGAGCTGAGGCAGGAGGGCTCCTTTCTGATGGGCAGGAGGGGTTGTTGCCTTAATCCTTTCTAGAGAGCTTTGAGTTCTGAGGGAGGCCTGGGGGCTGCCAAGTCTGACAGTGCCGTGGTGCCCCCGGCCGGCGAGGGTGTATAAGTGTTGCTTTCTGTGTTTACATCTAGCCTGCCAATATCCTTTTGGATGAATATGGACATGTGAGGATATCAGATCTTGGGCTTGCCTGCGATTTTTCCAAAAAGAAACCACATGCTAGTGTGTAAGTATTACAGACTCATCTGCTCTCTCATTAATGACGGATCGTGCTTTTCTACTATGGAATTTCAAATACCTACTTTTTTTACCGACTTTTTACTTGTGACATTATATAATTTTTCAAATGCTGTGTAACCCTACCTCAAGGTAGAGTTATTATCATTATTATTATTATTATAGGTTCTGTTTTGTATTTAAGAGAAATATGTTTTACTAAAACTCAGAAGGCTTTGAAGATGAGTCTGGGGATGGACTGACTGGGTGCCGGCCTGCCTTCCCAGACCCTGCTCAGTTAAGCTCCTCCCCAGATCTCAGGCCACCAAGGGAAGTTTTTTTAAGTCATACTAGTTCAGAAAAGCGCGTGTGCCCGAGTCTAGTGCCTGGCGCCGAAAGGCTGCTCCCCAGAGGCTCGCTGACTCTGTCATTGCTTGTGCCTGGCTTGGTGGTAGTGTGCATTGGTGAAGGGAGGGCCCACGCTCAGAGTCAAGGCTCTCTGTCGCCTCAGCATGTTCAGCATCACCGTGCACGGGGAGCACAACCCAGCATTGCTGCATCTGGCTGCACAGAGGAGATACGTGACTTAGCATGGAATTTTACTGGATCTCCGTGGTGTTTTCTCTTTCTTCTGAGAACTTTCCCAAAATAAAATTAAAGGGCATAAATATGGAGAGCCCTGATCCACAGGCCATTTCAGTCTTTGGCAAATTCTACCTTCCTAAAGCCAATGTGCTGTTTTTAATTGGGAAAGAAGGGAAGCTGCTTGCTTTGTTCAGACCTCTGTCCTGTGTGTGTGTGCACAGCCTGGCATCACCGTTTTGTCTGATGGTAGAGCACCTGTTTGTTCTGGCCTCTAGGGGGATGGTGCCATGTTGCTGCGAGCTGGCTCCCTCTTTCAAACTAAAGTTTGACTATGAGGACTCTGTGTGCTGGAAAGTAGGCTTGTAGAGTGATTTGTGACGTATTTAGATTTCTCTGGGATCAGGGAAGTCCCTGTAAACACACAGGAATCTGCATACATATATGTATGTGTGCACATGTGCACATTTACACGTGCGTCACAAATCACGTGTGCATATGTGTGTATGTGTGCCCACATTACCTCCTTTTCAGGGTGTTTGAGAGACTTCAGTGAGATGAGAGATGTACAGCATGAATGTCAGTTATGGGGGTTGGCATTCATGAGACAGTGTGGGACCCTGGGCAGAGTGATGGCCTTGGAGTCCACAAGGCTTGGGTGCAGGTTCTGACTAGGACATTGACTAGCTGTGCAACCTTGGGCAGTTTAGTTCACTGGTCCTCAGGCATCTTTAAGCACCATCTATGTGCCAGGCATCAGGGCACTCGCTAGGGATACAGATGAGAAGCAATTCTTGCCCTCAAAGAGCTTACCCTTTGCCGAGGCGACAACATATGCACATAGAAGTATATGCAGAGCACGCACAAAATAGGCCCCGATCTCAGTAGGAGACATTGGCCGTTGAGGGATCAGGAGAGGATTCTGAGGGGTGGAAGGGAGAACCAGGAGCATCCTGGGCCTCGAGTGAGCGGTGGGCAAAGTGGATGGTACGCTGCATGGGGGCAGGCAAAAGGCGGGCTGGCTGCAGTGCAGATGCCTAATAGGGCAAGATGGGAGTTTGGAGGCAGGCTGAGAAAGGCGTTGCATGCTGCTCAGTCAAGCTGCACTTACTAGGTGCTTGCTGTGTGCCTGGTCCCGTGCCACAGAGAAAGGCGGAAGACAATGCCTCCTCTCAGGGGGCTCCGAGGCTAGTGGGGGCTTCACCCATCCTGGGTCCTTAATGTCTTTTCCTTTCATTCAGCCTGCAATTACGTCCAAACAAGACAGAGGCAGGATAAATTGGGGGCTCCTAGAGCAAAGCATCTAAGTCCAGGATGATCCAGGGGGCCTGGGAAAGGCTGCTGGCAGGAGCGGGGGAGGCAGGGGGCGGATGAACAAGGAGAGCATCCCGTGTGGTGGACAGTCTGTGAAAAGGCCACCAAGAGCAGCTTGTGTTTGGGGCTTTCTGCTTCAGGCAGGGACACGGTCACGTTTGTGCTTTAGGAATCTTACAGTGGTAGCGAGCGGTGCGGGTGGTAGCCAGGGGTATAGAAGGTGGGTCATCAAGTCATCCAGCCTCACTTAGCCTCATTGTCCTCATTCAGAAAGTGGAGAGAAGAGCTGACGTGCCTTCTTGATGGGCGTGGTGTGAATGTCAAATGCAATACTGCCCGTGGAGCACTTTGCACAAGAGAGCCTCCCCCAGATGCCAGGCCTTGCATCCATGTTTAGCTGTGTGAGAGACTGATGTTTGCTACATCATCTGCATGGTTGCTTTCCTTTTTAAATATCTGGGTTACGATATTTATGAATAGGTAGCTGTAATGTAGCACTTAGCATGGCTTTTAAAGTAAACAAATCGTTTGAATTCTCACTATCTCGGTGCTCCCAGCTCTGTTTTTCTCTACTTGGTTTGTTTTCTTCTTCCTGATTTCTGTCTGTTTCTGTCTAGGAGAGGCCTATGGCATGGTGGGTGGAGGTCTGGCCTCTGAGCCAGGAGGACATAGGGTCAGGCCCATTCCCAGATTTCTTCACATTTTTACCATCTTCATGCTTTTAACCTCGCGGCAGTTGAATGAATGCTCATCTGTGATGCGTTGAATGGGCCTCTAAGTCACTCTCCAAAATCTAACTTCGTATATGCGTCAGGGGGCCGGGGATTGCACGCTCCTGGGTCTGTCCTCTCCATGGGAGTGAGGAACCTTCCTCTTAGCAGTTCCAGTTAGTATCACCCGGCCACAGAGGCCTCGATGGTGCCTTGGCTGTGGAGCATTTAAGTGACTGCCCAGAGCAAGTCTTCATGTCTTTGAGGCAGAGCTGGGACGTGGGTGTTCTCTGCCTGCGGCCTCTCATGGGCGTACCTGGAGCTGTGCCCGTATCAGAATGACTGGAAGCTTTCACCGAATCTGAATAAATGAGGACCCTCACTTTCTGCAGAACTCAGACTAGGGTGATAGCCACGTCGGCATTTTTACAGTATTTTATGAAGCCAGAGTTCTCTGATGTAGTTTCTCCAGTTTGGTGTGGCTATGATCACGTTACTGCCCAGAGAGAATTAATGATTCTGCCAAGGTGATTGATTCTAAGAGGTGAAATAATGTATTCAGCTCAAGTGACCAGTCTGCTCATGACTTGATACACATGACTTCTAAAAGGCAGGTTAATATTCTAGAAGCGTGGCCGCTTTTCCTCTCTTGATCCCAAGAGCACGCAATTGTACCCAACCTAACAGCTCCTTTAACATAGGAACAGTTGATTGACTTGATTTAATGGCAATTTCCAGTGACTCAGTTACTTGAAAAATAACATGCAAGGCAATGAAAATATTGAGCAAATGAAGTCCCTTATTCTAAAATAGGGGGCACAGTGGGGAGAGTGCCGGGTCTGAAGTCAGGAAGACCTGAGTTCAAGTCTGGCCTTAGACTTTAGCTGGATGACCCTGGGCAGATCACTTAACCCTGTTAGCCTCAGTTTCCCAATCTGTAAAATGAGCTGGAAGAAAGAAATGGCAAACTACTACATTGTTATATTTGCCAAGAAAACTCCAAATGGGGTCATGAAGAAGTGGATGCGATTTAAAAATGGTTGAACAAAAATTCTAAAATAAGCCATCTTATTTGTTCTCCATGAAGACTTAAATCTAAGCTATGACTCTGCCTTGGAGTCAGTTTCTCTTTTTTGAAACCTTTCAAGGGTACAGAGAGGAGGCTTTGGACGCCGTCCTTGGGCAAGGCCAGTCCCATGACTGTGTCTCTGCTCCCCAGCCTAGAGCTCCTGCCTCATGAGTTGTGGCCAACTCTGACGATATCTTGGAGAAGGGCAGTAACACCAAGAACTGCTCTCGGAGTGACACCTGACAATAAAAAGGAAACCTGGGAGTCGAGCAGATTAAAAACGACTAGTCATGGCAGGACCTCGCTTCAAAGCTCCATCTTGGGTCACATCATTTCGTGTTGTGTTCTGCCGTACTTTGCCCATCTGAAGTCCTAAATAAGTGACTTTTCATTCGTTGGTCCAGGCCACCATTGTCAAATATTCCTTTCAGAGCATGGACTAAATCTGAAACAAGGTGACGATAGCAGAGGTAGAGAGGAGCAGCCCATGGGCAGCTGATCCCCAGTTGGTAGGGGCAGGTGGAAGTAAGCCACCAGCATCTCTCATTAACTGTATGCCCAGAAAACAAGGTCATTAGAGTGCCCGTGTGAGCTTGTTTTCTTTTCCCGGAAATACTGACACCTGTTTGAACGTTAGAATTAGAGCCTCTGAGGGATGAGCTCGCCTCCTCCAGCCCCATGGCTTCTAGGCAGCCCTATTGCCTGAGCGAGGGCCACATGTGGCCTTCTAGGTCCTTGGGTGCAGCTTTTTGGCTGAGTCCGAATTTTCCAGAACAAATCCTTTTATTGAGGGGATTTGTTCTGTGAAGTTTGGATTCAGTCAGAGGGCTGCACTTGAGGACCTAGAGGCTGCATGTGGCCTTGAGGCTGCAGGTTCCCTTCCCCTGGCCTAAATTTTAAAAAAAGGTAAGGAAAAAATCCCCCTCCCCCCCTCCCCGCACCCCTCACTTGTAGACCAGGATGCAGAGCTTGATCACAGGCAGTTACAGACATCGGGCTTTACAGCACCCGTGCCTGCTTGAAGCCTCACTCGGTCAGCTGTGGGGGAGAAGGGAACGAGAGCATCATCGTCATCATCATCATCATCTGTCAGAGCTGAAGAAAATGTGGTCGGGGCTGAGTGACCCAGCACAGCCTGGACACATCTCTACCAAGTTACAGTGGCCGGGCCTCACTTGCAGTGGCCTCCTTGATCAGGCATTCTGGACCCTAACCCTCTAATTGGACAGATAAGGAAACTGAGCCTGGGACAGAAGAGAAGTGACTCACCCAGGGTCACCCAGCAACTCTCTGTCAGAGGCAAGATTCAAACTCAGGTCTTTGTGATGTCAAGTCCAGGAGTCCATCCGCTGGGACACGTAGCTGCCATTAGGTTAGGTTAGCTTCTCCAGATAGCCGAGGGCAAACTGGTTCAGTGCTTGAACCCTTTTTTTCACCTTTTCCATGGAAATCTTTAGTGCAGAATACTTCCTAGTTAATTTTCAGATCACATGCATGTGATTTAACCCTTTGGGTTGCTGTGTCTCTGCCATCCCAGTGCTCATATAGAGACGTATCAAATGACTGAACATCAGTCGCTTGCTTTGCACAGTGCAGAAATTAGCACAGATTATTATTGTAATATTTAAAGAAGCTGGAGGCACAATCCAGTCCAGTCCCCACGTTTGAAAGGTAGGTGATAAAAGTGAGGCCCAGTGACTGGCACAGGCCTTGTTGGTAGGTGCTAAGTTAATGGAGCTGAGATTCAATCCCAAGCTTTGCCTCCCATCAAGTTTTCTGTGCATGACGTCTCTTCTAGTAGGTACCTGCTGACTGTTAGATGTGCTGAGGTTGGTCCAGTCAGAGGAACAGCAGCAGGCTCAGCCCGGTGTGCCTGGCACTCGCTTTCTGGCCAAAGTCCTCGGTTTCATCTCGCATTCTGTTCACTCGCCCGTGAAGCCTGGTGTGCCCCCTAGCAAGCCAGCTCCTCCCCACCGGATGCATCTTGGCTCTCTTGTTAAATTAACCAGCCAGTGAAAGGCTCAAGCAGAATGTTCCTTCTCCAGAAAACCAGTCCTTGCTCCAAGTGTTCTTTGACCTGTCGGCCCCATTTGAAACATTACCCTGGGGGGCAGCTAGGTGGCGCAGGCCCTGGATTCAGGAGGATCTGAGTTCAAATGCGGCCTCAGACACATAACACTTACTAGCTGTGTGACCCTGGGCAAGTCACTTAACCCCATTGTCTAGCCAAAAAAGAAAAAAAAAAGAAGGGTACTGATTTGGTTGGGGCAGCTAGGTGGTGCAGTAGATAGAGTACCAGCCCTGAAGTCAGGAGGACCTGAGTTCAAATCCGGCCTCAGACCAAACACTTGACATTTACTAGCTGTGTGACCCTGGGCAAGTCATTTAACACCAATTGCCTAAAAAACCAGAAAAACCAAACCAAACCAAAACAAAAACCCATTATCCTGTTTGTCTGCCTCATTGACACTATCAGTCAAACTTGGTGAGGGCCACTGGGGATAACAGTGCAAAGAAGGAAGGCCTCTGGCCTGCAAGGGAGATTCTGTCCCATTAGGGGAAACCTCGAGTACATGTTGAATTACATGAATATCCAAGGACGTTATGATGTAAACATGTAACGTCAGCAGCCCAACACGGAGTGAAACAACACCGAGTGAGTCTGTATGAAGCAGATGAACAGAGATGGACAAGAAAGGGTGAAATCCTGGGTGGTGGGGGAGGGGGAGGAGGGGTGGAGAAGGGACGCAGGTGCCTTCAGAGGGTGATGAGGGAGGGCCTTCTGAGCCTGGGGATGGCCAGGGCGAGGGCACGGAAATGGATCAGCTTTCTGTGGGACGGAAGTTAGGTCTGATGAGGCTGGAAAGCTAGGTTGGGGCTGGTTTGAAAGATTTTAAAAGCTAAACAAAGGAGTTTAAGTTTCAGCCTTGGGACAATAAGAACCCACTAGAATTGGATGAGCAGGGGAGTCATGGCTAGGTTTAACATTAATCCAAAGGTATGGTGGGAGCTGTGTGCAAGATGGACCGGAGTGTGGACTGGAGACAGAGAGATCAATAGAGTAGGCCAGTGCAGTCCTTCTGGGTGGGAGATAGGCCCTGGACGCAGATGGCAGCCGTGTGAGCAGAGGGAGGGAGCTGTATGTGAGAGGTGTGCGGGTAGAGAGACTGGATTTGGAAACCGATGGGATGGGAGGGTGAGGAGGAGTGAAGCTGCCAGGGTAATGTGGGGAGATAGGAAGTATGCTGGTGCCTCTGACAGAAATGGAGAGGTCTGGAAAAGGGAGGGGCTTGTGGGGAAAGATGATGAGGCTCTGGGACGCTGAATTTGAAATATCCAATAGGGAATTGGTGATGGAGGACGGGAGCTTAGGGGAGATTGATCTGGGAGTCACCTAAATCAAGATGGTGGCTATTGAGGTGACCGAGAGAGGGAACGTAGAGGGAGAAGAGAAGAGGGCCTGAGACAGAGCTCCGAAGAAGGAAAACCCACAGTTAGGAAGAGGGACGTGGAAGAAAAATGAGCAAAAGAGACTGAGAAGGAGCTGTCAGATGGGGGAGAGGGCCAGGATGAGGAATCAGCCAAGGAGCCATGAGCATCTCTAGATCAGCTCACCCTGGTCTAGGGTTGTTTATAAAACAGAAGGAGAATCATCTTGTACTCTTTCAAGAATTTGGCCTGGGGCTTCCTGGGGGCCGTTTTCTCCCCTTTTCTCTTCCCTCTCCCTCCCCTGATGGGCTGCAGTATTGAGGGGCATGCAGGCTGCTCCCCCCCCCAGCCCTCTCCTTCCCCCCACAGACAGGAGAGAAATGCCGTTTGGTGACTGCTGAGCTGGAGGCGTGGGTTGTGCAGCCCCTCGCCACCACTTCTGCGCACCGCCCCACTCTGAAGACATGGCCTTTGTTTAATCAGTGGGCGTGCCTGCTGGCCCTGGCTCTCGTTACCTGCCTCTGCCTGGGCTGCCCCTCTGCTGCGGCCGCTCCTCATTCTCAGCCTTGCTCGTGCTGCTCCCGGGGCCCTCAGCCATGCTCCCCCTTTCTCTGCTCTCTTGCCTCTTCTGACTCCTGTGGCTTTCCTCGACTCTCTGGGGAGTCTGTCTGGCTGGTCCAAGAACGCGTGGCCTTCTTCTGCACACTGACCTCCTGCCACCTGAGGTGGCATCTCCAGGACCTGACCCACGTGCTTGGTGGTTCTTTCTGCATGTGTGACCCCTCCCTCCCCTAGACCCAGCTGCCTGTTTTCTATTCGTATTTTTTTAGCAGAGACAGAGGCATTCATATTTACTGTTTGAGAAGACTTATTGATGGCTTACTCATCGCCCACAGAGAGCAGGCCCTTTGCTTCGGGTGTCCAATTACGTGGTCATTTTCTTGTCCTTATCAACTAGCTGTGGAGGAATGGCCAAAATCACAAACGCTAATTCTGTGCTGTCTTTTTCCCCAAGTACCTTCAGTTAATAGAGAATGTGCTTCTCTGTGATTAGTTTACTGTGGCCGTAACATGTGCTGATCCTGCTGTGTGTCTGTCTGTCTTCCCTAAAGCGGCACCCATGGCTACATGGCTCCCGAGGTGCTCCAGAAGGGGACCGCGTATGACAGCAGCGCCGACTGGTTCTCTTTGGGGTGTATGCTCTTCAAGCTTCTACGAGGGTAAGTACGCGAAGAACGCATCCATTGAAGGAGAGGCTTGGGGTTCTCTGCATTGAGGTCTGAACCAAGGAGGGCCTTCTGACCTTTGGGGCCTGCCCAGAAGGTGACTGCTTCGTGCCTAGTTTCATAAAAAGATGCAGGATTTCACAGGTAAAGTACCGCGTGCGGCTTGGCACTTGGGCTCCCATGACAAGACAGAGCTAAAATGCTTATTGTTTTAAGCCTAAATATGACTGCTCCACAATCCTTTTGTGGGTGAGTAATAGTCTTGAAATAAACCTAGCACTGCCAAGGCAGGGTGATTGGAAAGGATGAAGTCACTGCCCTTTCTCTTCCCTCTCACTTGGAAGAGGATGTACTCCTTGTTGTCCTCTTGGCGGTCAGATGCGTTTGGGGGAGCATTGGGGCAGGGAGGGAAAGACCCCAGACGCCACCCCATCCGAGTCTCCTCAACTCTGCTTGGGAGCCATTCCTTGGGTAGGTTTTCCAGACTTCCTACTGTGACCCGCTTGTGTGAAGTGCCCTCAGGTGAGGCTCGGGGGCTGTGGGGGAGTGTTCTAAGGCAGACTCTCATCTGCTTTCTGATCTAGCTGCACGGCCCTCGCTGGTGGTTTGGACATTCCAGGTGGGGGCCGCCATCTTATAGGCCTGTTTTTAATTGTTAGGCCTTGTTCGTTGATGGACACCATCATATTAATTTTGCACAAATCCAAATAATTGTTTTTAAAAAGTTTTTTTTATCATTATTATATTTGCTTATTATAAGGTATGCATTTTCAAGAGAGAATGGATGCTGTAGCCTGCGGCAGAATGAAGTGCCGCAGCCGCAGCAGCCCCAGCACTGGTTACCTCATTTCTTTGCTAATCCAGTTATGCTTGGCCCTCTGAAGTCACTTGGGAACCGCAATTATATTATTGCTTGTAAATTCAGGGTCTGGGTTTCTGTAATTGAATTGTTTCATGCGTGGAGACTGACTGCTAGTTCTGTGCTCTCATCCATGTCGTCAGCCTTGCCTACCTCATTAGAGAGTTTATTCAGAGGTGAGTCCATGTGAACTTGCCCTTCCGTACTCTGAGATGTTCTGATGGGCCGCTGAGCTGCCTCACCCAAAAGGGTGGGGTCCTGTGATCCCGAGAGAGATGAGGGGCGCCAGCTTGAACAGAGGCTCTCTGCGGGCACGGCCTGCCGGGCTCAGCCTCGGGAGCAGTCGCTGGAATGGGTCGGGCAATACTGATGAAGCACCTCGTGTGCCAAAGCATTCTGCCAGGTCCTCGGGAGCCAAAGAGAAAAACGAATTAGTCTGTGCCCTCAGGAAGCTTACGTTCTTCTTCTGGGGCAGCAGATAGGTGTGTATAAATAGTCCTAGGGCATTTGAGGAAGGACATCACCGACGGTTTGGGGCTTGGGAGCGGTCGGGGCAGACAGCAGGAGACGATACGTTCATGGAAGCTTGAAGGAAGTCAGTGTTTTCAGGAAGCAGAGATGAGGAGGGCAGTGTGTAGTGTATTTCACACTTGGGGAACAGTATGTGAAAATACACAGAGGCGAGAGATGAAGGGTCCTAATACAGATTGGCTGGCATATAATGTCTTTGAAGGACTATAGTATGCCAACTTACCATTGGAGACCATTGCCCATTCCCTCCCCCTGCACCCATACCTTCCCCTACCTACAGCTGCCCAAGAGTTAGAATAGCTGCAGCTGCAGGCAGAGACTGGTCCAGACCAGCGCCCTCGGTGCCACCCCTTGGAGACTACGCTTTACTGTTCAGATCACACCCACGATTCTTCTTTTGTTTAACAGAGTCCCACTTCCTGTTTCTCTGCCTGTGTATTAGTCAACCAGCAGCCATTTTGAAGAAAACTAACCCCAGTTCCCAGGTCCATTTAGGTCATTGCCATCTTCATTAACCCTCCCTGTCCACGTCCCATTCCTCCCCCTGCCTGCTGCCTGCACTGTGCCCTCTGGAATTCTGATTCCATAAGGAACAAACTTCCTTCATCCTAACCCTCTCACACAGCTTCCATCTGCTGGCCCTCACTGAGACCTGGCTTTCTTCCACTCCATTGCATCTCCTCTGGCATGGCTGCTGCTTCTCACGCAGACCTTCCACATACTGGTCTCCAGAGGGAGCTCAGAACATTCCTGGCTCCTGCTGCATTTCCAGACTTTCCCTCTCCCTTTACCATTTAGCAATCAATGGCTTCTTCCTGGAAATCCACTCAATCAAAATGATTCACCCAGTCTCAGTCAGGGCAGCTGGCTGCTGGTCTCCAGGTCTTTACTCCTCCTTTCTCCAGCAGTTCATACGGAGCTCACCATATTCCTCTCCCTTCTGACTCCTTGCCTTATATTAGGAATTTCAATATCCATTCAGTCAGTAAACATTTATTAAGCGCCTACTATGTACTAAGCTCTGGGGATATAAAGAAAGGCCAAAGACAGGCCCTGCTCTCAAGGAGGCTCACAGTCTAATGGGGACATGATATGCAGACAGCTTAGGTACAAACAAGGTAGAAACAGGATAAATTGGGAATCATCGACCAGGGAAGGCCCCAGTGTCAAGGGCTAATGAGAAAAGTCTTCTTGTAGCAGATGGGAGTTTAGCTGGGATTTGGTGAGGAGGTAGAGGAGGTGAAGGAGAACATTCCAGGCAGGGGGAGGGCCAATGGAAATGCCTGGAGTAGGGGAGTGGAGGTGGTGTTTGAGAACAGCGAGGAGGCCAGCGTCACTCCATCACAGACAGAATTGGGCTGAGTGGGACGTAAGATCAAGGACGTCACACCAAATGGAGGATTTGGTATCTGCTCCTGGAAGTGTGATGCTGATTGAATAGGGCAGTGACCTGGCGACCCCGTGCTTTAGGAGAGTCTCCTTGGTGGCTGAGTGGAGGATGCTCTGGAGAGGGGAGAGACCCAAGGCAGGTGGTGACGGGGGCAGCTGTCATTGCTCCTGCTTGGCCCTCAAGAGAATTTGAGGGAAGTTGTGGCACCTGCCTGAGCCAGAAGAGACGGGCCTTGTTCACCTTGTTGCTTATCCAACATTCCAGTTTCACCAGAGGTCGTTATATTGAAGGCTGCTTCTGTACATAGAGACGTCTAAGTGATTACAGCTCCGTACTGTTGCCTGTCATGATTCTGAGTCCTCATTTATGAGATCTGGTAAAGGAGGAAATAGTTGTTATGATGGCTGCCTGGATTTTCACTTAGAAAAATTAGTTGTGTCTGGTCTTGAATAGCACAAAATATGTTGTTTCCTTTTGGCACATTGGTGACTGGTACTTGAGTACATGTAATTTTGTGAAAGAAGGCTGGTAGTGATGATGGATGTGGAGAGATGTTGAGAGAAGTATGGCAGGGTCCATTTGGCGCTTGGTGAAAATGTATGCTCTACGTGCTGCCTGACCATGACCCCTGTTAGAGTCCTGTAGAATTAATTTCTAGGCTAAACGTGACACTTCCCTGCCTGCCTTCTCTGGTCCTACTTGGTCATCTTGTGGGCTGGATGTGGCCTGGGGCAGGCTCCAAAGCCAGCTGTCTTCAGGCAGCAAAGCTCCCAGTGTGGCCCCAGGGCCAAGGCCTCTGACCACGTCCTAACAGCCTTATCCCTAGGTTGGCTGGGAGGGGATGGCTTTTTCAGCCCTAGCAACTCTCAAGGATGCTCCGCTAAATTAGAGAAGAGTTTTTATGTGTGTAAATGGTGCCAAGACCCACATTGACTAAATTTCAGATCATTGGAATATGAGAATGGATAGAAGGCCCCACGACTCCACTCACATAACTCCTGGTCTGCAGGGAGGGCACTGAGAAGCTTGTTTCTTGTGTGATTTCCAATCACTTGGACTCTGGGCAGACTGAAACGGCCCATAGGCCACCGACTGCTCATGCACATGGGAACATGATCCCCATCAATAATCCCCAGTTAACACAGTTGAAGTTTCTGATGTATTTCTCTGTCCCATGTATTGTGAAGAGAATTTGGCCTTGCATCTTAAGATGCTGACAGGGCTATTGCTGTTCCCTACTTAAAGTAGGACCACATTAGGGAGCAGCTGTGATCACGCTGAGTTTGTGCGCACCACATGAGTCTCTCAGAATGAAGATTATTACTATAGTAGGTTTTCTTTGACATTTTCCAAAATAGAAACAGAATTGTTGGCCTTCTTCACAAAGAATAATCAAGGATATATTGGAAACAGATGTGCATCCACAGTTTTTGGTTTTTTTTACTTGAAAGATTTAACTTTCTCAGTGCCAGAGCTATAAAACATTCCAGATAATTTCTCATCAAGTTCCAGCACAGAATGGCTATATTTATAAACATGTACTTTGTAGTGATGTATGTCCATGTGTTGGAAATATTTTTGGCACTATTCACTTTAATTCTAAACTACTTGAAAGCCTCCCTCTGGCATGAAAGGGCTTTTTAACTTTGTGGAAATCATTTCTGTCAGAACATGGTAATCATTTATCAACAAAGAACTGTCTACGGACCATCCCCTTGCCTTCCTGCATTAGATCCAAGAGATAAGTGGCTGCAGGGTGGGGAAGGGGAGCTAGACCTCATAGTGGTAGGGATGTTGGATTCAAATAATTTAGGGATCACTATATGACAGAGGGCGTAAGTTCTGTAAAAACAAGCGGAAATAACCATCCCAGCTTTAATTAAGAACATGATTTTTCACAGAGTTTAAAATTTGTCCTCTTTTGTTATTTAGAGTATTGAACTAGATTATATACATTTATACGGCTACATAAACACATCACACAATAGTGTTGTCTTTTTTTTTTTTGACTGCCATGTCACTCTGAATTCGTATTGATTTTAGAGTCTACTAAGAGTGTGTGTGTTATGTATGAAAAACACACACACACACACACACACACACACACATACACAGAGACACACAGTGTAAGGGACGAAAATGACCTGGTCTAATTCTCACCATTTATAGATGGAGGGAGCAGTGTGTTTTAAGTGGATTAAACAGTGGACTTGGACTTAGAAGGCCTGGGTTTAAGTCTTTGCTCTTTCACGTTGAAGCATGGGCAAATGACAACTTCAGTGGACCTCAGTCTCTTTGTTTGTGAAGGGAGTATACATGCAATATGCCTTCCTTAAAAGATTGTGATGTGGAAAGCACTTTGCACTTTAACAAACGTTAAATACCTACTATGTGCATCAAATTCTACTAGGTGCTGTGAATACCAAAAAAAAAAAAAGGAGCCTTCTCTGTTCCCCAAAAGCCTAAATTCTCCCCTTGGTATGTTGGCCGAGTTGCTCTCCATCCAGCCTTCTGGGCCCCCTGAAGACGCCCTCTTGACTCCCCTCCCCCAGTCTTTTCTTCTCAAGGCTAAACATCCCCAGATCCTCCAGCTGCTTCTCACGGAGTCCTCATGGACTCTAGGCCATTTACCAGCCTCATCACTTTCCTCTGGAATTCCCAGCTAATCACTGGCCTTCCTAAATTCTGGTGACTTCCAGAATGGAAATGTGATCTGTGGTCTGAGCAGTGTCGCCTCCTGATTCCTGGACAACATAACCTCCATTAATGTAGCCCAAGATTGGGTTAGCTTTTCTTGGCTTCTACATCATTCTTTTGACTTATATTGATCATAGTCACTTTAAAATACCAGCTTTTTTTTTTAAGACAAATTGCCATACAGCAGTACTGCCATGATCTTACGCATGTGAAGATAATTTTTTGAATCAAAGTATAAAACTATTCCTACCAAATTTCAGACTATAAGAGTTAGCCTGATGTCATTCAAAACCTTTTTGGAGGGACAGCTAGGTGATGTAGTGAATAGAGCACTGGCCCTGGAGTCAGGAGGACCTGAGTTCAAATCCAGCCTCAGACCAAAACTTGACACTTACTAGCTGTGTGACCCTGGGCAAGTCACTTAACCCCAATTGCCTAAAAAAACAAACCCCAAAACCAAACCTTTTTGGATCCTGATTGATATTGTTAAGCTATTCCTCCAGCTTTCTGTCTTCAGATTAATTTGATATGTGTGATATCAAAGCCTTTAGCAGAGTTGTTAATCAGAATGTTAAATAGCCCAGGACCACATGTCAGAGCTCTGATGCACTCTAGTGTAGACCTCCTGCCAGATTGACATTGCCCATTAATGACTCTAAGTTTGCCAGTTCACCCAGTTCCGAGTCCATCTGATTAAATCATTAGCCGGGCCCATCTCTCCATTCCCCTCCCCACCAGAATAGGATTAGATGCTTTATCAGATACTTTGCCAAAGTCCAGGTAAACCATCTCCAGTCTTTTCTTGGTCTGCCAGTTCAATAATCTTTTCAGAAAGTAAATAAGTCAGCCTTGATGAAGCCATGCTAACTCAATCACCGCTTCTTTTTCTAAAGGAACTTGTAAGTGACCTATTCTAAAAACCGCTCACTAGCCTATAGTCAGTCAGCAAGCCTTTGTTAAGTACCTATCATGTGCCAGGCTCTGTGCTAATCCTTCTAGCTGGTAGATTCTGCATTCCTCCCCCTCTCTGAAAACCAGAACCTTTTTCCTTCTCCATCTTGGGGCATCTTTTCTGTTCTCCATGACTCCACAAGCGACATTAATCTGCTCCAGCCTCTGCTGACCTCCAGTCTCGAGTCCCCAGCTGCCTTTCAGTCATCTCAGATTGGATGCCCAGTGGACATCTGAAACTTGTGTCCAAAATGGAAGGCATTATCTTTTCCCCTAAACCCTCCCATGCCTGCTACCTTCCTCATACCATTGAGGGCACCTCTCTCCTCCCAGCCCCTCAGGCTCCCAGCCCGGGAGTCATCCTGGACACCTCACTGCCTCTCACCCCCCAGATCCAAGCTGTGGCCAAGGCCCATCGACTCACCTTTGCAGCATCTCTCCAATACGCCCCCTTCCCTTCTCTGACACTGCCCCAAATTTCTTCTGACATTCCGTCTCTGGCTTTTTTTACAAGTCCAAACCGTTCTGAATTACTTCCAGCATTTTCAAGCTCGAATTCTCATTTCTCTTTATTGGTCTCCCTCAGAGGCTAGGAGACTATTGAACTGGGACTGACATGGTCAGATCTGCATCGGGGAATACCAAATTGGCAGGTACAGAGACTGGGAGTGAGAGGCCAGTTAGGAGGAAAGAAGGGCTGGGACGCGGGGGATGGTGGCTGGAGTGAATACGTGGGGAGGGAGTGGGAGATGGGAGCCATGCTGTGGAGGAAGAGTCTACAAGACCTGGCAAATGGTCGGATAAGGGTTATGGGAGGGAAGTGAAGAAGAGGGAGCAAGGACAAATTGGCTCCCAGACAGGCCTGACTGTCTCCTCATTCTCCCTGCTCTGTCTCTCCTGCGTCTTTGATCCATCTGTCACAAGGCTGCCCAAGTAATGTTTCTCAGACGTAGGTCTTCCTCCATTCTCAGGCTTAACACTCTCAGTAGTTCCTGTTGCTTCTAGAAAGAATTCTGAATTCCTCAGCCTGGCATTTCAGCCCCTCAGTGATGACCCTTCAGGCTCCTTTTCTAACTCTACTTCGTACTAGGGCCCTCCAGGAATTCTCTTTTCTAGCCAAAGTGGACAACTCGCTGTTCCTTGCTTAGAGTCTTAATTTCATCTGCCTCCAGGCTTTTGCACATGCTGTATGCCCAGGGCTCCACTTGAGATACCATCTGTGGTGGAAATTCGGGCTGCATTCCCCAGTGGAGCCTTCAACTCCTCATGGGCTGGGACTTGGCCATTTTGGGCCAGTGTTTGGCACAGTGCTGTATCCAGAGTTGGTAACTACTTGTCTGTGTGTTTGGGGAAATAATCTGCGAAGTGTTTTATGAATGTAGTTCTCATCATGTCATCAGTTGATGTAACAACATAAGAGATGGGAGGGCACTTGCCCAAGGTGATATGGTTTGTTAGGGATGTGTTAGGCATGAGCATTTGTAAGGTGATTTTTTTGCGAGGAAATATGCTAATAATAATGTTCATTTTCATTTTGTAACCGCAGATAGAGCTATCTCAAATTGGAATAAGCTGCTTCCAAGACCAGAGGCCCCTGAGCTCCCTTCTGCCTTTCACTCTGAACCTTGCCTTTCCTTCCTTCCTTCCTTCCTTCCTTCCTTCCTTCCTTCCTTCCTTCCTTCCTTCCTTCCTTCCTTCCTTCCTTCGTTCCTTCCTTCCTTCCTTTCTTCCTTCCCTCACTCCCTCCTTCCCTCCCTCTCTCCCTTCCTCCCTTCCTTCCTGGCCACTGGAGCTGAGGAAGGAAATCTAGGTTGATATTGTCACCTCTTGGACAAAAAAATAAAACTAAATAATTAGAAAAAAGTAAACGTGAGCCAAAGCCTGACCAGCATATCTAATATATTTCTACACATAAGTGAATAAGGGGAATAAGTCAAGTTTTTGATCATAAAAGTGGATTTATAATTTAAAAAGTACCAAATAGCTTATATTTTCATAAAGTTTTATCCTTTCTGATATACTTTACTAACAACAGCCTATATGGTTGAATGTCCCGACTTAACAAGTAGTTTGCTTGTTAATCAGATGGTTAATGTGAACGTTGCTAAAGGTTCCAGGTTAAGGAGGTAGGAGGTCTCCAGTGAAGTAGCCCAGGGACCCGACCGGCAGGGACAGTGGCTAAAGGCGCCTGGCCGGCTGGAGCACAGACTGACTCTAGTGAATGCTGTTCAGCAGGAACTGTGCGCAGCCTTGGACTTAGGTAGAGCAATGCAGCTGCACAGGTCCAAAGTAGGGGTGGCTGCTTCAAGCCCAGTGTGACTCCCTGGGGTGATGGAGCAGCCAAGAAAGCTTGTGCCCTCGGCGTGCGCCCAGGGAGGGATCGCCTAATAACTGCTTGTTGACTTGTTGATGTTGCTTACATACGGTTACCAAGGGAACCAATTATATTAAAACACAACTATAAAAATGTGTTCTTTTTTTATTTTTAGCCAGTTGGAGTTAAGTGACTTGCCCAGGGTCACATAGCTAGTAAGTGTCAAGTGTCTGGTCTGAGGTCAGATTTGAACTCCAGTCCTCCTGGCTTCAGGGCCAGTACTCTATCCACTGTGCCACCTAGCTGCCCCTTATAAAAATATCTTAAAGACAAGATTCTCAGTTGGTGATGGTGACTGATATACATGTAAGTGTGATTCTAGCTGCTGGGGTGATTGAGGCTGCTGGATCTTGTTAGCTCAAAGATCCCTTCTTTGTAACTCATAGTTTCTCTGACTTAGAAATGAAAACTATATTTTGGCAAGATTTGGTCAATTAACATTAAATAATTAGCACTTCTTTGAAGGAAAAGTGACTTATTGCATCTCTCCTACTAAACGTTTTTTTTTTGTGGTAGTAGATCTCATGGTGGCAGTGCTCCTTTGTAAGAAGGTGATTGGTGATTGGCAGCACTCATGTGACAGTACACAAATGTGAATCACTTTCCTTGTATTTAAAGGGATCTTTGCTACTGATGTTTCTTACTTGTTTGCTGATTATATTATTATCTTGTTAGGACGCTAACTGGAAGAGCTTATTATCCAAATTCAATTTTAAGAATATTTCCTAGAGGAAAAGTGTGAATATTTTAGATCAGTCTCATTACCGTGGAAATGATAACTCGTTCCACATTGCTGTAAAAGCACTTGATTGCATGTTTCTGAATAATAGTAGCCAGCCTTGATGAATGCTTTAAGATCTGCAACATGCTTTGCAAACATGATCTCATTTGAAGCTCTCACCAACCCTGGGGGGCAGGTGCTATCATCATCCCCATTTTGCAGTGAGGAGACTGCGGCAGGCCAAGGTGAAGTGACTTGGCCAGGGCCACACAGCTGGTCAGCTATCTGAGGCTGGATTTGAACTCAGCTCTTCCTGACTCCAGGCAGCTGCTAGTCACATTTTGAAGATAAAGAGTCACCAGATGCGAATTTAGAAGAGATTAATCCGGCTTCATAGGCTTGATGTATTCTGGCCTGAAACGTGATTCCAATCTGATTTATTTCCACAGTCACAGCCCTTTCCGGCAACACAAAACGAAAGACAAGCACGAGATCGACCGGATGACGCTCACAGTGGTAAGACGGCTTGCCGTGCTCGAGGAGCTGGCCTTTGCAAGGGAGTGGAGGCAAAGAGGATTCTTTTTAATTTTTTAATTCATTAACTTATTTTTAGTTTTCAGCAATCACTTCCATAAGCTTTTGAGTTGTGCATTTTCTCCCCCTCCCTCCCTGCCTCTCTGCTTGGGCAGTCTGATATGGGCTCTGCGTATACATTCCTATTAAACACATGGACAAAAGAATTCCTGAGTGGATTTCTGAACCTAGACCAGAAGCTAAAGCACGATTGGCTGAAGGCTGAGACAAGAGCAGGAGAGCAGAGAGGCCATTGTGACCGGGATCACTCTCCTCCTGCCTCACGTGCTGATAACCTACTGATGATCAGATTTCCTTCAAATAAATATATATTCCATAGCTCCCTAAATGGTCACTAACATGCTTATCCTGTAATGCCTTTAGCTGTGGCCTTTGCTTTATAGTGGTTGTGCCTTAATCTCTATTTATGACATTGCCTTTTGCCCGTAGAACGTGGAACTTCCTGATGCATTTTCTCCTGAATTAAAATCCCTTCTGGAAGGGTTGCTACAAAGAGATGTCAGCCAGCGACTGGGCTGCCTGGGAAATGGGTAGGTGCTCCTTCCTCGGTGCCTTCTTGTCCGCCTGTCTCCCTGCCTCTGCTGTGATTCGGGGTTCACCAAAGCTGGTTTTATTCATCGCACTGTCGTGTGTCTGCTCGGTTGTGGAAAACCACAGGTCTCTGAAGTGGCGGTAGCCATGCCCTGGGGTCTGTTGGGTACTTTCACTTGTATGGTTAAAGGCAAATAGATCTCATTTCTATAGTTCTTTCCTTCCAACAACCCTGTGAGGTAGGTAGTACAATGCGGTTCAGTGAGTATTTATTCGATACTAGCACTGGGGGAGATGGAGAGAATGAAAATATGAGTGAATGTGACCCTGAAGTTGCCATAGGGAAGTTGAGAGGCCCTTTGGGGGAAAGTTGAAAGGAATTCCGTTTTGGATGGTTGGGGGTGAGATGTCTCTAGGGCTTCCATCTTGAAACGTCCAGCAGTCAGTTGGTGGTGTGAAACTACAGATGAGGAGAGAGCCTAATCTGAGGGTGGGGAACCTGCAGCCTCAGGGCCACGTGTGGCCTTCTAGGTCCTCGGGTGAGGCCTTTTGACTGAATCTGAGTTTTACAGAACAAATCCTTTTAATAAAAGGATTAAATAAAATAAATAAAAATTAGGGGGATTTGTTTGTGAAGTTTGGATTCAGTCAAAGGGCTGCACTCGAGGACCTAGAGGGCCACATGCGGCCTTGAGGCCCCAGGTTCCTGCCCCTGCCCTAGGGCGACACATGCAGCAATCTGAGCCATCTGTGTATAGTTGATAATTTTGTGTATAGTTGATCATTAAATACATGAGAGGAGATGAGGTCACAAGAAGGGGTACAAACAGCGCCCCAGGCAGCATGTTATGGGGTGTGGACAGTGATCTAGCAAAGGGAAGAGGGATCAAACAGCTAGAAAGAAGTCCGAGGGAGTCGGGACATTCAGAAAGAAAGGGTGAAGCTTGGGCGTGTTTGTAGGCCTCAGGGAGGGAGCCAGGAGGGAGGAAGAGATGGAAGATTAGCAAGGGGGTGATCCTTGAGGGCGCAGTCAGCTGGAGAAGGGGGGGATTGGGCTGTGGGGCACTGGAGAGGTTGGCCTTGGGCCCAGAGAAGGGCGCCCCTTCAGCACAGACTAGAGTCCAGGAGCAGAGAACGGGGAGACAGGGAGCTCCTGGAGCCAAGTGGGAGGCCGACTGTGAGGGTGGGCAGGGGGCATTTATACTGGCCTGAGGTCGGTGACATCCCTGCTGTTCCAGTCAGGCTGTCCCAGGGGCTCCGCCCAGCATCTTCTCCTTCCACCTTCTCCTTGTCCCCACTTCTTTCCAAGGAGCTCAGGAGTCACTGGCCTCCCCAGGAGGGCACAGGCCACGGTCTTCCCCAGCGCCTCGTAAGAGTTGTCCTGTGCTGTCTACTGACCACTGACCGCCTTCACACTTGCCATTGTTGGCGAGAGGGGCCTACACCATCGGCTCTCCCCCATCACCTTTGCCTTCCCTCCTTCCTGAGCCTTCTCGGCCGGCGGCTGCTCCTCGTCAGCCACTACAGCAGCTTCTTTGGGCCTAATGGAATTTGTAGCTTTTTATCCACTTTAATCTTTGCATCAAGACTTTTCTTTGAGCCTGATGCCCTCCCCTCAACCCCTCTTTCTGGGGAGTTCTTTTGGGAATCACTTACTGGTGTTAGGCCATATAGCCCTCACCCCTGCCCAACGTTAGGTCTTCCTGGTGACTCTTTCCCTCTCCTCGACATGAAGTAGGATGATGACGGGCTCTCTGGTCTGGGAGCCTTGAACTCTCAGTCCTTCCCCTGAACCCAGGCTTTTCTAAGATTAGGTGATAGGAGGATTGCTTCTCTTCCAGTGCCAGTGGGTACCAGTGTACCCACCCGTAAGGCAAGCAGGGCCCTGGCCCACCCCAAATGACTACACCTTGGGAATTGAGTCTTCAACCTGATCCCTCTCAACCCTAACCCATTCAGAGCCCAGGCCCAAATGTGCCCAGGCTTCCCAGAAGCACCGGCCCATGGGAGCTGAAACTTGCTGCCGTGAGGCTTCCCCTGCCAGACCACCCCTGGCCTTCTGGGCTCTGGCCTTAATTGCCGGGCCATGCAGCCCACAAGGACTCCTTCCCATAGCACAAGGGGCAAAAGGGCTCTTGAATGAGCCTCCTTGTCAAGCCCCTTTGTCATGATTGCAGAGGCTCTCGCAAAGGGCCAAGGCGGCTCCCTCGGCCTCTCGGTGCTGAGTGGGGCAGCCGCTCGCCCATTCTTCCTCTGTCCATGAGTCAGGCCCAGCATCCTCCTACTTGCTCGAGTTCCTAGTGGGGTCAGCTGTTTAGGAAGTAGCTAAAACAAGTTATTGAGGGCTTTGTTTTACATTTCAGTCATTTCTGGAAGTCCTTTCCCCCTCCCCCGCCCAGGAACAACCACAGCTGCAACAAGAAAGAAGAGGAGGAGAGCCAGGACCCCTGATAGAGCCCCCTCCCCAGCCCCTGCAGGATTGGGGAGGGGGCTTTATTTACATTCGTCGTGGTCACTGTTGGGTCACTTTGGCTCTGCTTATTTCATGCTTGTTCTCATTAATACTGTTTGTTTTCTCTCTAGTGCAGAGGAAGTCAAAAGCCACATATTTTTCAGAGGCGTCGACTGGCAGCACGTCTACTTGCAGAAGGTAGCCAGCCTGTCATGAGACCCCGGCCTGTTGTTTCTTCCTCTCACTGTGGCCCCACCCTGGCATCGTGGCCTGATGGAGAGTGAGGGGACAGCTCGGCCGCCCTCTTCCCTCCAGCTTAGTGTTTCTGGGCCTTTTATCCTTCTCTGTTTCCATTCCTCCTTTTAGCTTTACTTCACGTTCTTGAATTATACCTTCAGCACTCCAGTGGCTGAGATCTTATTCGTTTGGAAGTTACCCCCATCAGGGCAGAGGGCAATCCAATGTAAATTCCATTATGTTTAAGGGAATACTAAATTTAGTAAAAAAAACCCAAACCTTTTTTACAAAATATTTTCTCTTACATTTGAGAAATTACATTTTCCAGTCATGTGTATGAAATGGTGATTTAGAGAAGAGAACTGAATCTGAGAAAGGTAATTTTGGCCCAGAATAGCCGCAGGATTGAAATTGAAAGGCTCCCCATTTCAGCTTGTTGAGAGAAATATTTCAGAGTGTGCGTGTGTGTGTGTGTGTGTGTGTGTATTGTGTATGTGTATGTGTATGCATGTACCTGTGTGTGCATGTGTGTATATGTGTGTATGTGTATGTGTGTGTATGTGTGTGCACGTGTGTATGTGTGTGTGTGTAGCTATTTCAGTCCATATAGAATAAATATTACAACTTTCCCATTTGACTTTTATCTTTTATACAGCACAACACC
Source organism: Phascolarctos cinereus (assembly GCF_003287225.1). NCBI lineage: Eukaryota > Metazoa > Chordata > Mammalia > Diprotodontia > Phascolarctidae > Phascolarctos > Phascolarctos cinereus. The sequence continues at coordinate 713,185,724 of NW_027555847.1, forward strand.
ATGTAATATTGGTACCTGAAACCATTTTTAATGTGAATAATGTTGATCCTTGGTGTTTGTGAGCTTCATTAATATTAATCACTTCATTAGTGCTGGAACAAACCCCCAGCAGTCGTGCAGATTACCAGTGTGGGAAGTGCTCATTTTTGCAAAGGATCAAAGGAAGAGAATCTAGGTTTATAATGTTCTGATGATAATATTGACATCCACAGAGTGCTGTGAGGTTTATAAAATGTTTTCCTCACAACAATCTGGTGGACAGTATGTAGGGCAAAATATCCTTGTGCTCATTTTACAGATGAAGAAACTGAGGCACGGAGAGGTTAAGTGACTCACCCATGTTTGCATAGCTAGTCATGTTGGAACCCAGGGCTTGGATCAGATCTTCTCACTCCAGTCCTGGCGCTTGTGGTCACTCTTCCATAGTGGCCTTCAGAGGGTGACCTTGGAAGCACAATTTTTCAAACTGCAATCTACTTAGAACTGAGTTAAAAGGGGTTTCCATGCTTAATATCTCTTCTGAACTCCATGTAGTGGAGGCTCCCAAATTAGGTGGCATTCGAGCTTTATGGCATGTGTACCAATTGCATTGTGTTCTCCTTATAGTTCTGGAACAAATATGATTCCAAAAATAAAATTTTTTTTATTAAAATCTGCAATCTTAGGGACCCAGTAATTTTTTAAAAATCAAAACTTTGAAAATCAATTTGTTTTTTAAAAAAATTTTCATTGAATTCTCTGAAAAGCAAGATTCTTTTTGTTGTGATCAGAATAAGCAAATATAAGGAAAAATGCACAACATGATGGTTTTAAACTTAATATGTGATACAATAGGTCTCATCTTGAAAAACGTTCCTTTCTGTTGCCCTTTTCTGATGTCCCCCCCACTCCCCACCCCTCAAAAAATACCTGTACCAGAAAGCACAGCTTGCTCATTGTCTTGCCCTGCTCTGAATTTCCCAGTATCCTCCACCGCTGATCCCTCCCCGGGGTGAGGTAAATGCTGCAGATGCTTTTGATATCGGCTCATTTGATGAAGAGGATACCAAAGGCATTAAGGTACTCACTCATGTGACTTATTCTTGCTCTCACTTAGTTGGAAACGAACTGCATTTGTTATTGTTTTAAACTCTGGTGGAATGTCTTACCGTCATTACCAAGATGTGCGAGGAAGTGTTAGCTAGGAATCGAGAAATAATTCTGAAAATGGATATAGTGCATGTTTATCTTTGACAAAATTCAAAATGGTCTGATTACTCTCAATTTGAATTATAGTTGGTTGAAATAAAACCTTAAGTGTTTACAACGCAGTAAAACCTCTGCAAATGTGGGGCCTAATTTGTTGTGGGTAAGCTGTCAGTTTTTGGAGTTCTCTTTGATCTTTAGTTTTCTCAGGCTGAGTTAAGATCGAGTCCGCAGTGAATTGTTATTTTGGGGTTGTCAATCACCAGTTAAGTAATCACTACTTTTAATATATTCTTCTGAATTTTTGATACTTTTATATTATTTATTTTTGCAAGTAGAGTTAAGAAATTATTCTAGATAGTAAATCATAAGAGAAAATGATGCTTGTTAGCGTTTCTTAGTAAAATTTTGTAACTCAATACCAAAAAAATGATCATCTGCCCCTGTGTTCTCATCTTGTACATGTTTACTGGCTCTATCTGTCCCCTCCTAGATAATCAGGCTCACTTCCTTACTAGTCATGAATAAGGGCTCTCCTGACCAATACCATTAGGTTTGCAAAGTGTTTTTTTAAGGTACAGTGGTACAGGGAAGGTCAAAGCTAACCAGAAGAATGCCAGAGATTACCAGGGGCCAGTAGTAACCCTACATGTACATGCAGGTAAGAAAGGAGCTAAGGCAGAAAGCTGAGCACTGTCCTGGAGGAAACCCGAGACTAGGGCCTGAAATCTGTAACACAGAAGTAAAGGATCATAATATATACATGGTGGTGACTGAATGTGTCAGCAAGTGAGTGAGCGTCAGGAGAGTTTGCCATAGAGGATTTAGAGGTGGAAAGAACTTAACCTTCTAGTTGTGTGTCTCCAGAGTGTGTGTCTCTGGAAGAGTTGTCACTCCCTGGCTCACTTCGGCTTTACGTTATCTAATCTCAGCTGTGCTCTCACTGCTGAAAAGCAGTCCACTCCCCTTCCAGACTTATCTCTGTCACACTCAGCTAGGAGCTGTTCTACATTTCTTCATTTCTCCCTAATACTTCTTTACCAATCTCACTCCTTCCTCTCAGTGGAAGACCTTGCCTCCTAATTTACTTAGCAAATATTGCCCATCGACTGTGAGCTGCTGCTTCTCTCCTGTTCTGCATCTCAGAACACCTCCATGTCATCCCTCATCCTCTCTTCTCTTGCTCCAGTCTATTGAGGTGACTCTTCTCCTCAGCGAGACCAATCCATCTGCTTATACCTTGGATCCCACTCCCTGTTTCCCCTGGGACCCTGCCCTTTTGATCATCTTCCCCCTGTCTTTTCCCTGATTTTAAATCTCTAATTATTCACCAACTCCTTTCTTGCTGTTGATGAACATAACCTGGATCTCATCCATCCTTCCAAAAACAATCACTTGACTCTACTGTATGATCAAGCTATCGTGCAGTCGCCTGCCTCTCATAGCTGAATTCTCAGGAAGGGTTTCCTTCGCCTGCTCTTACCTAATTTTGTGTTCATTTGTAACGTGGCTTCCAGCTTGCTATCATAATGAAATTGCTTTCTCTAAGATGTCTGACAGTCTCTTAATTTCTAGGCCCATTGCTGGGCTGTAGCTTCGAAGGGGCAGGGAAAGTGTCCCACTTCAATTTGGTTTCTCAGCGTTGTATTCAAAGCACCTGAAATTCTTGAGAAGGTTGTCGTTCAGCACTTGGACAGTTCCTCCATCTCATTGACTTGACTTACAGGTCCTTCCCTGCCAGTGTCTTTTCAGTTTGTCCAGTTCTTGTTCGTCTCTGTCAGTAAAGCCTCTCCTGAGGAGCTAGCTGATGTGCTGAAGCCCTTTCGTTCTGAGACTGCCCAGGTGCAGCAGCCTGGCTAGCCATCTGTTGTCTCTCAATCTCACTACTGACCAATCACACATTCCCTAACTGATGTCTTTTTATACCATTTCTTGCATGCAAATCATTGTGAGAGGCAGTGTGGTATAAGAGGAAATGCACTGGACTTAGATTCAGAAGAGACACGGGTTGGGTCCACCAGAGTAAGGCACAACGTACGTTGAAAAGATTGATTTCACGTCATGGCATGCATGGTTTAGGGCTGTTGAAAGCATTGAACCGTTTCCAATATGCAGTATGTGCTCCCTGTCTCTCCTCTTCGGTTCTAGGCATAGCTCACTGGTCACAATTCCTTTCTACACATATGCCCTTAATGGGTGGCTCATCTAACCTCATAGCTTGCGCTGGACAATAGACTGAGTTTTGTGTGGATTTTTAAGCTCATCCTTTTTGAGTAATTGTGGAATCTTGCTAAAGATTCCCTGCCTCTTGCACGTAACTGGCTCTGATCCTGAGCAGCAGCTCATTTAACCTCTTGACATCATAGCTTCCTTATCAGCAAAATAGGGTGAACAGTGTCTGCAGCATATACTTCCCTCCTGCACCCAAGGTTGCCCATTCTGTAAATGGTCGCTTCGTGCCATCAGCACGGTATAGGACAGCTACATCTTTAGGAGCTCATCTTCCCTTTGGATTTTGTGCAGATTATGAGCTCCTTGGAGTGGAGAACCCTATGGATCCCTGGTTGGTGCTTCTGTTGAGATTGTTAATCAGATTGCTGTCAGGGTCCTATGTGTGGTGCTATCTGTCCAAGAGCATTGTCTTCTTTTGGAGGACTCTTTAAATCTCTGTTTTGCCATAATAGTTTGCCTTTTTTTTTTATCATCAGCAAACAGTGAACCATCTGATCTTGTATTCTATGCATGTTTCAGTCTCTCGTATGACTAAAAATCTAGCCTGCTATAGAAAATCATTAGGAGAGGCCAGCCTGTTTGCTGCTTTTGTCAAGGATTGAGAGGGGGTATTTGTGTGTGTGTGTGTGTGTGTGTGTGTGTGTGTGTATCATTGGCATTAATATTTCATTGAAATGAAAGAGTACTTCGGAACTTTGAAGAGAAGGCCAGAATAGGGATCGGTCTGTCGCCTTTATTTTAAAATAGCATAATTTATTTGCCAGGAAGCTAGTATTTTCCCTCTGTTCAGATATCTTTTAGATTGAGCCTTAAATCCTTTCAGAACTGTCACTTCTAGGAACATAGATCTCATCCGTGTTTACTTGGTCAGGCCCAGCCGTTCTTACCAACTTGAGTTTTATAAATGCTGCTTTCACTTCCTCGTTGTTTCACATCAGGAGCTTAGGTGTAAAGAGTCCGATCAGTAATGATTCCATTCTTATGTGTGAGAATAAATTATTGTTACCAAAAATGTTGGCAGATCGAATCTTCTTTTCATCTCTTTGCTGTCTTCCTTCCAATTTCGTCTGCACACGCTCAGCCTAATCTGGCTTAGTTGTGTCTCATGCCAAGCTTTTTGCAGACTTGTTTTTCCTTCTACTGCTCTTTAATATTTTGGGAGGTGATTACTTGGAATCTTCCCCCATTCTTCTCTGTGATATTTTTTAAAGGACTTATATTCCAAACCTATGTTGGTCATGGCTGCTGTGTCTCTTTTCATAGCAAGGAAGTAAAGTGTTTACTGGTCAAGGCAGATTCTGGATTCTTTTATGCTCTTCATTCTTGTGATTGATTTACAATGGTTAAATATATTTAAAAATGGGACTACTCTGAACCAATATTTTTTCTGTTATCTGTTTCCATCTATTGAAATCATTAACCTGTTTGAATAGGTCTGGTTGGAGCTATTGTAAGTTAACTGTCTCTTAAAACTTTATTATTTTAATGTGGGGAGGCTTTTTGACCTTTGCTCTAATTACTCAGTGGCCTAAGTGGGACTTTCGCATAGTACTTAGTACAAGGCCCACTCAAAATACATGTTTAGTAAAGGTTTATTGATTGACTGATATGATATCTGATTCACACATGATTCCCAGTAACTTCCTGTCAGTTAAGACACAGATGTTTTATTCATTGTGATCATAGGACCACAGGTTTCGCTGTGGAAGGGATTGTAGAGATCATATAGTCCAGCTCCTTCCTTTTACATTTGAGGATGCAGTGACTTGTCCAAGAGCACCCACCGAGTAAATGGCAGAGTTGGGATTTGAACCTAGGGCTTCTGAGTTCATCAGTGCCCTTTCCACTGTACCACACTGCCTGGATGTGGGAATTCACTCTGACTCTCTTCTTCAAGAAATGCTGGTGACTCTGATCAAGTCACTGAACCTCTCTAGCCTCAGTTTCCTCATTTGTAAAATGAGGGTTCTGAACTTGAAGACCTAAAGTCCAGCTCTGAGTCTTTGGTCCTCTGATGTTATGAGATTCAGGATTGAGACTTCTGAATCATCTCGAACCCTGGGTCTGCTTTCACTTCTTAATCTTCAGAGTACTATCCAGCATATTTGTTACTGTCACCTCTGGTGTTCACTTCGGTATCGAAGTCAGAGGATCGTGTCAAGTTGTTGTTGTTGTTGTTTTTAAAGAGGCCTGGGTATTTAAGCTTCAGTTTTTTGATTTATCTTATTAGGAGCACTGCAAGAGGAGATGGCCAAGTCTTGCCTCTGAATGCTCGGGGAAACAAACTCCATCAATCCTTTATTTGCCTCTGCAAGGAAAAGCTGTCAACCAGTCTTCCATTTAGCTATAACTGCCTTATGTCTTCTGCTTTGATGTTTAATTTTTTTTCAATTAACAAGCATTCATTTTCTTTTCTTCCCACCTCTCTCCATCCCCTCCCTCCCCCCCATTTGAAAAAAAGAAAAGAAAAACAAATCCATATACCAATTATGCATAGTTAGGCAAAGTAAATTCCCACAAGAACCACGTCCCAAACTGTGGGTCTCCTTCATCTCGATCAAGTCCGTCACCTTTGTGCCAGGCGCTGACCATCTTCATTCTTGTGGAATCCTGGTTGGTCATTGCATTGGTCAGAGTTCTTAAGGCTTTCAGACTTGTGGTGTTTTCCCGATTTCATTTATAGCATGTATCTCAGTATTGAGCTCGCTTCTTCCAGGAGTATATCAGGTCATTCCTCACCTTTAGGATATAGACAGTGAGAATGAAAGCTTACACATAGTTTTAAAAGCTGAATCGTTCTCATTATCCTCTTCCCTCTTTTCCTTCCCATCCCAGTAGAAGTGGCAGGTTCTCTCACAAGACTGAAGGCTACTTCAATATCTTTCTTTGTTCCGTGGGTTGGCGTGGGAGGAGCCCCTCCTCTGGATGCAGCAGCTCCTGCTGCCAACAGTGTGCCCCACACCTTGGCGTTAGGGCAGAGCCTGGCTGAGCTCGGGGTCTTCTGGGATAGCCTGGGACAGAAGTGGCAGTGCCAGGGTAGTAAGGAGGCACCTCTTTGGAGGTCGTCCCTGAGTGTAACGTGTGCGTGCGGGAGGTTTTAGAAGTGCACAGCCATGTAGATATATCCACATTTTAGCAAATCCTCTGACAAACTTTTCATCTTCTTTCTGTAGTAAAGATGGAGACCTGCTACCCTTCCAATAGTCGTTAACGATTCAATGTCAGATGGAGGGGGGTCTCCAGTGGAGGCAGTGCACTAGGCCAGGCTTTGTTGACTGCAGAGGGCCTGAGTTTGAATTGTGTGAGCACCAGGACGACAAGAACCACTGTGTGGTAGCAAAAAGAAGGGACGGCAGATGATGAGCGAGGGCAGTTCCCACTGAGCAGTAGTGTGGGATGCTGGCAGGGTCGCAGGCTCTTTGGGATGGAGGTTTCCCTAAAGCCAGTTGGGGAGCCCTCCCTTTAGATCTGCCCTTAGTTGTTCAGCCTAGGGCATCACTGAGCTCACACATGCAGCTGTTCAATGCTCCACAATTGGTCACTGGACATGCAGGCTCTTGCAGTTAGGGAGTTAAGGGAGCTTCAGTGGCCACTCTCTGGCTGACCACGTGTTGTAGGTAATTCCACGGGCCAGGTGTAAGAGAGTGGTCCCTTCAGTCCTAGATCCATGAGAGGGACCCCCTTTATTCAACCTGTCTTTGTGTGTGAAGTTTGCCATACATTCCCTATCTCCTCCCAAACCCCAGTTCTCTGGAGAAAGCTGTAGCTAGCACACTTATTAAAGTTGCAGCTGGCCCAGAGCTGGGAAGGGTAGTTTATAGAGTGCTGTAAGAGAGAGGCCAGATTCCAAAAGATCTCAGCAGGATTCCTCAAAGGCCAAGCCTCTCCCTGGGGCCTGAATGTTCCATCCAAATGGGGCTCCCTTATATTTTCCATATACCGTGATCCATCTCCCCTAATTGTACCTCCACACCAGGACTGCTTTCCCTCCTCCTCTGTGCCTCTGGGATCCCTGAGCACCTCTGGCATCCCTGAATGCCCTTGCAGGCTCAGCACAGAGGCTGCCACCCAAGAGAGCCCTTTCTGGATTCCCCAAATAGTAGTGCTTTCTTCTGCCCTGAGATTACTTTGTGTTTATTTTCTACAGATTTTGTATTTTATTTCTCATATAGCGATTTTGTCTGCCCCACCCCACCTCTCTGCCAGTACACTGTTGGCCTCTTGAAGGCAGGGAAAGTTTCATTTTTGTCTTTGTATCTTCATTGCCTAGAACAGGGCTTCTTCAATTTTTTCTACTCACCACCCCTTCAGTGCTTCTTAAACTCTAACCCCAAATGCACAACCCACAGTTTAAGAACCACCTGGCCTTAGAACATCACTGAGCATCTAGTGGGTACTTGGTAAATGCTCATTGAAATGAAAATCCAGTCAGGTGAAATTTAATAGCTATCAATGCAAGGTTTTTCACTTGTGCTCAAAGAATGAGCTTGGTTAAGTACAGAAGGGGGAAGACATAGCTCGATGGCAGTTTGGCTGAAAAAGATCTGAGTCAGCACAAAATCAACACGAGAAAACAAAATGGAAGTGAACTTGGGCCGAATTCAGAAAGGCTTAGCATGTGGGCTCTGAGGGAGACCATCATCCTATGTCTTGGCCAGAATAAATCTAGAATGTTGTGTTCTGCCTTAAAAGTCAGCTCTGAGGATTGGCTGAAGGAAATGGGCAGGGGAGCACTGAGGGGGATAGCATGGGGGACATGGGATGGGGAGAGGCTTCAGGTCTTTAAAGGACTGTGACCAGTCCTTTCCACAGAGGATGGAATTAAGAGTGAGTAGTGTGAGCCACACAGAGACAGAAAGAGGTTTGGGGAAAGAAAAACCCTCCCTGGTCATGGAAGCTGCCCCCAAGTAGAGCCGGAGGTCATCCCCTCACTAGCGTCTTCAGGCACAGACTGAAGGACCACTGGCTAGCAGCATCGTCGAGGGCATTCTTGTAGACAAGTCCTTTGGGTGGGATGGACCCCGAGGCTCCTTCCAGATCTGAGACAGCCATAGATTTAGGCCCAGCTTTTCTCCTAAGCTCCAGTCTCCCTTTGCCATCCCCATCTGCAAATCCACTCTTTTTTTCCCAGCCTCGGGACCGAGGCCTAACATCTCTTCCTCCGTGGCATCTGTGCCAGCTTCCCCAGTGTTTTCCATGCCCTTTGTTGCCATCAGTCCATTCCTTTTATTATACTTCTCTACATATGCTGTGGCCCTGTTAGAAGGTTCTTAGATTTAAAGCTTAAAGGGGCCTCACTGCATCCAAAACCCTCACTTTACAGATGAGGAAACTGAGGCTGAGAGAGACAAAGGGCCTTTCCCAGGGTTGCACAACAAATGTGTGATGTAGAATTTGGACTCAAGTCTTCCTGACTCCAAGTGCCCTGCCCACTCCGCCACACTGTTATCAGTGAATGGAAGCTTCTTTAGTACATGTTCATTTTATAGCCCCACTGCCTGCTTTATAGTTAGTAGATTCTTTTTTATGTTTTTTTTTTATTTTTATTTTTTAGGCAATTGGAGTTAAGTGACTTGCCCAGGGTCATACAGCTAGTAAGTGTCAAGTGTTTGGTCTGAGGCTGGATTTGAACTCAGGTCCTCCTGACTTCAGGGCTGGTGCTCTATCCACTGCGTCACCTAGCTGCCCCAAATTAGTAGATTCATAATGTTTTTAATAGAATTTTGTATTATTGTTGCTGACATTTTCTCTCAAAATTTTTTTCATATTCTTTGAATTTTTCTTGTTGTTCAAAGCCCAAGATAGCGTTAAATAGCAAAATGAGGAGTTCTGAACAATATCTTTGGAGCAAGAGGCAGGATGGCAGAGTGGGCGTTGAGAGCTGGTCTTGGGAGTCAGAAAACCTGGGTTCAGGTTCAGCTTCTAACACCCACTGAGCTCAGTGATCCCAGGAAACTCCGAGGCTGTACCTCTCAGAGATAATTGGGGATTTGCACTGATAGAGAGAAGGGGTTTTCTTGTCACTTCTCTCAGGGAAATCCCAGGTCCTGTCCGTTGCTGGAGGGGAAGCATTACTGACTTGACATCAAAATTGAAATACAGAGTTTTCCGTAAAGTTCTTCTATGGTGCTGCTCATTCTGTGGAGCTAACTTGGATTCCTGAAGCATGAGCCAGTGAAGTGCAAGCTCTGGGAGGTCCTAGTAAACTCTGAAAAGCTTAAGTGTAAATCTGACAGGGCCCTCCTCTGAGGAAGGGCCTCTGAGGCTGAAGAACTCTCAGGGCAGTCTCTGCATGACTAGGAATGCCTCATAATGTGCCCCCAGAATCCTCTTCTACCTCTGCCTGACCACTTCCAGTGAGAGCAGATGTCTCCACGACCTCTGGAGGCAGTCCCTTCACTCTGGGTCCACTCTCGTCATTAGCAAGTGGCTCACTTCTCAAGCTGTCACCTGCCTTGGGGCCCTGGTCTGCACAGTCTGACTAAGTTAGGAGCGGCAGCCAACGAGTCATGAGTGCCTTTGGACACAACTCACTGAACCCTTGTTGGCAGCATGGAGGGGTTCCAGCACGCATCAGCAGAACACATGGTCACTGGGAGAAAATCGTGCATATTTCAAGTGTGGAGAACTCTGAGATACACAAGAACTTGGCACCGTATTGGCCCCTCAGAGTCAGGGGAATGATTTGCCAGCTTCACCTGCTGTTTAAAGTCTTAGTGTTTGGGGTTTCTATTGAATTTGGTTAACTGAAGTCGGCTCAAAATTTTTAGCCCTTGTTTTCAAAGTACCAAAAAATCATTTTATAAAGCTAGAGAAAAATAGCAAAATTCATCTAGAAGAATAAAAGGGCAATATCAAAGGAATCAGTGAAAAAATGTGAAGGAAGATAGCTGAGTCGTACTAGATCTCAAACTGTATTATAAAGAGTTAATCATCAAAATCATCTGGTACTGGCCAAAAAACTAGAGGTCAATCAGTGGAATAGATTAGGTACACAATATATTGTAGTAAATAACCATAGTAATTTAGTGTCTGAATACCCCCAAAATCCAAGCTTTTGGGACAGAAACTCATTATTTGACAAACTGCTGGGAAAACTGGAAAATAGTGTGGCAGAAACTGGGTATAGACCAACATCTCACACTGTAGAGCAAGATGAGGTCAAAATGGGTGCATGATTTAGACTTGAAGGGTGATACCATAAGCAAATTAGGAGAGCAAGGAATACTTTACCTGTCAGATCTATGGAGAAGGGAAGAATTTAAGACCAAACAAGATGTGGAAAGCATTATGAAATGTAAAATGGATATTTTTGATATAAACACTATATTAGTTTACTTTCTAGCCTAATCAGGATGTTCCAAGACCTCAGGCTCACTGTTCTGACAAAATAAATCTTGTTAGCAGAGCTATTGCTCAGAACACATGGAGTTAAAGAACACTTTTTCTTGAGTTTCTCTAGCCCAGACTCTCAGTTGGCAGAGTAAGGTAACTAAAGCCAGAGAGGATGAGTGGCCAGGCAAGCAGCATGTCAGGCCTCCTCACTCCATCATTCTGCCTGTGAATTGTTCACGCCAGGTTTGGGAGAGCTGATGCTGAGCCAGGCTGAAGTCTGGAGTGGGCCTTTCTGAATAGACTACGTTCCTGCCTGTAGTTCGTGTTTTCTTGGCAAGTTTCAGTTAGTTCCTGCTTCTGGCCCACATGGGCTTCTGATCAGTGCAGATCTGACTGTGGCCACAAGGGGACTTTTAGTTCCCCATTACCCTTCATTCTCTCAGGGTTTCTGTATGAAAGGTTGGCCCAAGCATGTACTTGTGAACTGTTATCGACGGAGTCCAGGGGGTGACATGTTAGAGCTCTGGAATAACTCATCGTTCTCGGGGGCACACAGAGCCACTAAGCATGTCCATGTGTTTTCTGTTACAATTAGCTGCTAGATTGTGATCAGGAGCTTTACAAGAACTTTCCTCTGGTAATCTCTGAACGCTGGCAGCAGGAGGTGGCTGAGACAGTCTACGAGGCGGTGAATGCAGACACAGATAAGATCGAGGCCAGGAAACGGGCCAAAAATAAGCAGCTTGGCCATGAAGAAGGTAAACTTGTTCATGTTTCTTGGGACCTAATTTATCTCCTGAATTCAAAGTCTCCTGGTGCTCCTATGGTCCAGATTTTTGTGTGCCTTGAAATTATGTATTTTTGTATGCTTTGAATTAGCTGCTTTTGCTAAAATACCTAGGGCCCCATCCCCCTGCTCTCAGACCTTTTTTATCTTTCATTTAGCCAAAAGGAATATCCTGATGCCTGGTCTTCCCCGAGCCCTAAGCATGGAGCCCCTGGAGCATTTTCTCCATGTGCGGCTTCGGTCAGTCCACTGCTGGGCTCAGAAACCTTTTTGTGGCTCCTGTCTGCTTCCCCAGTGAACTCCAGTCTCCTTAGCTGGGCAGCGGGGGCAGCGGAGCCCCCTCCAACCCCACATGTATACTTTAGGCTCCAGCCATATCTTGAACACATCCCTCCCCTGATGGCTGGCGTGGAGCTCGAGACACTTCCCATTCCAGCCTCTCGAAATCCTGCCTGTTATTCAGTATTCAGCTGCAATGCCATGTTTTCCCTCTCTGAGTCACCTTCCTCATGGTACCTCCAGCAAGACCTTTGCCTTCCCACTTCAAATTCTGTGCAGTGCTTCTTAAACTATGAGTCACAACCCCATAATTTGGCAACAGTAAAAGGTTTCTGAATGCACAGTGACCCAAGTTTAATTAAAAATCAAACGTGGAATGAATCTGAGGTGTTTCTGGAGCGTTTGTCCAGTCACAACTTCGCTGCAGCCTTGGTTCTGAGCACACAGGTTGCGCACTTTGCATCATGCGTTCCCTCAGACCGTGCAAAGCCAGCAAACCCTGCTTCAGAGGGGTCGTGAGTGGAAAAAGTTTAAGAAGCCCTGTTTTATATGTGGTCCATTATAATGTGAAACACATTATGCCAAATTTATATGATTTTTACAATTGTTGACCAGCGTTTATTAAGTGCCTACTAGGTGTCAGGCAGCATGCTGAGCACTTTATAACCATGACCTCATTTGATCCTCAGGTAGGTGCTGATATTATTCCCATTTTGTAGTTGAGGAGACTGAGGCAAACAGAGGTGAAATGACTTGCCCAGAGTCACCCAGCTAGTGTCTGAGGCTGAATTTGAACTCAGGTTTCCCAGACTCCATCTGGTTCACATGTAAGGTGCTTAAATATTTTATTCAGCCCCAGTACCTTTGTTTGACCTTTGTGGTGGGGTAAATTATGGGAGTTAAAGTTTCTGTGTTCCTGCACTGCAGCCCTGGAGTTGTAGGGGCTGGCAAAGGGAAGTCATGCTGGGAGCTGCCGGGAGAGATGAACCAGTGTCAGGACAGGATCAGAATCCTGGCTCGGATACTTTCTGATGGCTGCCTGAGCAAGGGCAAGGCCCGTGAGGAGGCTCTTTACCCAGAAGTCTTGTGTTCTCCCCTTGTGCCGACAGCCGCACTGGGCTGCTGTGTTAGTGTTACAGGGTTGAGAACAGGACTGCCCGTGATCACTTAGCTTGGAAGAGGCTTCACAAACAGGCTTGTTCTTCCTTTTGTTGACATATGGCAGTATTTGGAAATCATTTCCTATTTTCAATCAGTCACCAGTTCTGCTGGCCTTTCAGCACCTACTGTGTGCCTCGTGCTGGAGTTTAGACCTGTGGAGCTCCCAGGGGAGAGAGCCCCTCTGTCAAGGCAGCAGTTGGGCATCTTAAGTGCCATCCTCCCTGTCATATATAGCCTTACAGAGCTGCCCAGAGCAGTTGGGGTCTCTGGGGTGGTGGCCTGGTGACGTAAAAACCACACAGTCGCATTACCTGTATTGTTTGCCATTTACCGGTTACGTTTTCCTCTGATGAGGGCTGTGTGGGGAGAACAAAGGAGAAATAGACAAGAGACGGAAATGACAGCATTCAGCAACTTAGGGACTATGGGGTGGGGGTGGGGTGAAGCCGTTGGTCAGGGAGTCCATCTTTGGCAGAAGGACAGCGCTGCCTAAAGAAGGAATGGGGGGTTGGAGAGGAATGGATTTGAAGGGAAAGAGGAGGACCTTGTTTGGGGCACATTGAGTCTGAGATGCCAGTGGGACTTCCATTTTGAAATGTTCAGTAGGCAGTTAGTGATATCATGCTGGAGCTTAGGAGGGAGACTAAGGTTGGACAGAACGGGTTTGGTGTCATCACGATGGAGGTGGATCACCGTGTGAGAGAGTAGTGGGAAAGAAAGAACGGTGCCCAAGGAAGAGCCTTGGGTCCACTCAAAATGAATAGGCACAGCGTGTGTGAGTACCTAGCAAAAGAGCCTGAGAAAAGTGGTTAGAGAGGAGAGAGCAGGGTCACAAAACTCAGAAAGGATCAATCATCCAGGAGGAGGAGGTGATGGAGAAGTGACACAGGTGACATTTAGGTCAGGAGGAGCGAGGATTGAGAGAAGGCCATTGGGTGTGGAATGAAGAGCTCGGGGGAGCTTGGGAGAGGAGGGCAGGCTCAGGGGGATGAGGAGGCTGGAAGCCAGACTGCGGAGAGCCAAGAAGAGGGTGAACAGAGAGGAGAAGCAGCTAGTGGGGACGGCTTTCTCAAGAGGTTCAGTTGAGAATGAAGGAGAAGTAAGTTGTGTTTTCAAATTCTCAGCGAAGTTTTTTTTTTTTAATTTTCTGGAATGGTAAATTCTTTTGAAATTTTATCGGGATCGTGAGCAGTTTTTAATCATTTGGCAACACATATGTATTTTGTATATGCTTATGGGCAGCTAGGTGGCTCAGTGGATAGAGCACCAGGCCTGGAGTCAGGAAGACTCCTCTTCCTGAGTTCAAATCCTGCCCCAGACACTTCTTAGTTGTATGACCCTGGGCAAGTTACTTCACCCTGTTTGCCTCAGTTTCCTTATCTGTCAAATGAGCTGGAGAAGGAAACGGCAAACCGCTCCAGTATCTCTACCAAGAAAACCCCAAATGGGGTCGTAGAGTGTTGGACACGACTGAAAAACAATTGGACAACAGCAGCAACATATTACAGGCATATTCTTGAGGGCCAGAATTATTCTGGGTTAGTCTTCGTGTCCTTGGTCCTTGTGCAATGCCTGACACATAGTAGGTGCTTAAAAAATTCTTGTCAATTGCTTGGTATATAACACTTTAGCTGTTGTAATTTGAGTTTAATTTGTGGAATTTAAATTTTCCAAGAGAAGCTGTAATACATCTTTGTTTGTAAATGACATCTTAATGGCTATTCTCTGATTTGCTTCTGTCTTATGTCTTCACAGATTATGCCTTAGGGAAGGACTGTACTTTACACGGATACATGTTGAAACTGGGAAATCCATTTTTGACGCAGTGGCAACGTCGTTATTTTTACCTCTTTCCAAACAGACTTGAGTGGAGGGGGGAGGGAGAATCACGGGTAAGTCCAAAAGGACCTGTGAGCCCTTATTTTTCTAAGATCACAACGACATAGTTGTGAATCCCAAAGGACATTTTGATGGAGGATACTTCAGGACTAGTGGTGTGCTCGAAGGCTCCTTTTCCTGTGTACGGGGGGCTGAAACGAAAGTGTATACCAAAGTATACGTGAAAGTTTAATGCCCAAATAATATTTTTTTAACTACTTAGAAATAAAATAACTAAACTGTTCTTTTCAGTAAGTCAGCATTTATTGAGCATTTACTCTATACCAAAGACCTATATTAGACATGAAAGGTAAGCAGAGGACATGGAAGAAGACGCTGCTGCTTCCTCCAAGGAGCCCAGGACATCCCGGGGAGACTACAGAGTGACAGGTTGAGAGGTAGAAGGGCCCGCTGGGGGCCTTCACAGAACGTTTTTCTTGAATAAATAAACATAAACTAATTGATGACAGAAATATTTCATTGCCTAACCTAAGTCCTGATTCAGATGACAGCCTTTCATTCTCAGTGACTGTCATTTCATGCTGTCATATTTCTTTTGTGGTCTGGCTAAATCACTCCACCATGAGTGGTTTAATGGGAGTGAGGTGTGTATTTTTAGCAGTTAATGGCTTCTAGGCTGTGAGGTTACCATTTATGAATAACTGCCCTTGGGAATTGATTGGAACTTAATGACCAATCTGTGTTCCACAATTCTAAAAGTGACTTAATTCAGGAGGCTCGAGCTCCTGTTCAGCACCAAGACTTATCTTGACACATTATTTCAGCAGTGAATTACACATGGTAATCAGGTACCTCTGGCCATCAGGGACAGAGATTTTAGAAAGAGTGCTTTGCCTGATCTTGAGGGAGCTTACACCCTGTCTTACTGGGGCTTCCCTAAGTCAGGGTCTTTTCTCCTACATTTGGAACATTTCAAATCTAAACTATCTAAGCAATGATGAAGAATTTGGCTTTCTTAACTCTAGGATGCAGATTTTTTTGCTTTTGTATTTGCTTTTGTCTTTAACTTTTGTGTTCCCTGAGGGACTTTTCAAGACACTTCATTGGAATTCAGGGACAAGGCCTGGGCCTGTGATTCATTGCTATAGGGACCTCTCAGGTGAAGAAGTCCTCCACCAGTTCGAGTGGGTCGGGTCTCTGCAGTCACCTGGGGCCCACAGAGAGGGGGAAGGGACGTGGGTCAGCCTCAGGGTCACAGAGTCAGCACGTCAGAGATAGGGTGGAGACCTGAGACTTCTTGGTGTTGGGGCTGGCTCTCAGGCCATTATGCCGTGCTCATCTGAGGTGGAATTTGCTTTTTAGTATAATAACAACAATTCACATTTGCATGATAATTCTATATTTATCCCAGTGCTTTAGCTTAATTCAACTTATCAAGCATTTATTGAGTGTCTACTACATGCAGAGGCACTGTGCTAGACACTGGGAACACAAAAGCTACCCTGTAGGGCCCATGTTCTCGCGGCCACCATCCAGAGATGAGTAAATGAATCCAGGGGCGTTTCAGGGGGGTGGCTGTCCTCCCCACACTGAACAGGGACAGGTGGCCCTTGAACGAAGATGGGAGGAAGTTAAAGATTCTGAGAGGTTGCCATGAGGTGTGGGGGATGGGAACTGGAAGACGGGGTTTGGGGCATCTCCAGGATGTCAGTTTGGCAGGACCGGAGAGTGAGTAAAGGGGAGACATGGGACATGAGTTAGCAAGAACAAGCTGATGGTGACGGGGGAAGCAGTTTCAGTACCACGCAGAGGCAATGGTATTAAGTCCTAGACCCACGGGGAGCCAGGCAGAGTTTTCAAGTGGGGGAAGTGATTTTGGCAGTGATGTAGGAGATGGTTTGGATATGGGAAAGGCTGGAAGCAGGGAGAAGGAAGATGTGGGTGTGAGAGTTGTCCAGGGGAGAGAGGAGGAGGCCTGGACTCGGGTGGCTGGCTGTGTAGACAGAAGGGTACAATGGATGGGTCTTGGCAACTGCAGGTGGCAAACCTGAGTGACAGCAAGGATTCAGCTTCCCTAAAAAAAGAATTCCAACAGCTTCTCGTGCTGCCTGTGTGGATCTGTACAAGAAGATGCTTCTTCTGAAAGCAAACTTGGCTAGAACCTTTGGGCCTCAGCTCCTTTTCTGCCAAGTGAGATGGAGTCAAGTCAAGGGATCAGGCATTTATTGAGCACCTTCTATGTGCCAGGTGCTGTGTGACGTGTTGGAGAGCAAACAAAAGGCCAACCCCTCCCCCACAACCTCCCCCCCCGCGCAAAAAAAAAACCCAAAAATGCAGTAACGATCTGTCTGCTTTCAGGGAGCTCACAGTTTAGTTTGGGGAGACAGCATGCAAACAGTAAGCTATATGGAGAGTAAATTGGAGCTAATCAGTAGAGGGAAGGCATTAAGGATGATTGGGAGAAGCTTCTTGTGGAGGGTTGGTTTGAAGCTGGGACTTAAAAGGGAGCTAGGGAAGCCCAGGAGGCAGAGAAGAGGTGGGAGAGCATTCCAGGCATGGGGGACGGCCAGTCAGCACATGGAGCGTCTTATGTGAAGAGTAATGAGGGGGTGAGTGTCTCCTGTATGGGGGTGAATGAGCTGGAAGATTTTACATTTGATCCCAGAGGCAATAAGGAGCCTCTGGAGTTTATTGAACATGGAGGTGGTGTGGTCAGATCGGATGGTCAGTTTGACACCTGAGTGGAGGCTGGACTGGAGTGGGGAGAGACATGAGAGGAATATTAGCCTGCAGCCACGGCAGTGGTCCAGGTGTGATGAGGGCCTGCCCCAGGGCACTGGCAGCGTCAGGAGAGAAGGGGCATTACAGAGGTCGAATCAGGAGATTGGCCATGAAAAGGAGTTAGGGGTCAAGGGTGGCCCCCTCACTTGTGAGCTTGAGGGGGAGGGGACTGGTAGGATGGTGGTGCCCTCGATGTTGATAGAGAAGTTGGAGAGAGGGAAAGTTTGGGGGCAAAGATGGTGAGTTCAGTTTCAGGCATATTGAGGTTTACAGCCATCTGTGGGACATCCAGTCTGAGCTGGGGAGAGAGACCAGGGCTGGATGAATAAGGATGAGGCCAGCTCTCTAGTCAGTTTGCCACATCGCTTCTGAATTGGAATCCACTCTTTAATAACAGTAACTTAGATCTGAGAATCGTTAGCTTGAAGGTGATGCCGCACATTTATGGGGGCTGATGAGGTCACCACGAGAAATAGTGCAGAAGGAGAAGGGAAGAAGGCCTCCAAAGAGCCGGGAGGATAACCACGGTGAACAGGCACGGCCTGGACCAAGGTCCAGCCAAGCAGTCTTGGGCAGGTGAGAGGAGAACCAGGAGAGCAGAACCTAGGGAGAAGAGGGTGGCACAGAAAGGGTATCGACGGCATCAGAGGCTGCGGAGAGGCTGAGGAGAACGAGCATCTGGAAGAGGCCGCTGGGGAGGAAGGGAGGCCCGTGTAACTTCTGGGGACTTTGACTACAAAAGGGAGGAAAGAGGTAGAAAACAGCTTAGGGATGTAGGGATCAAACGAGGGGGTTTTGAAGATGAGACACGGGTGTGTTTATCAACAGGAGGGAGATCCAGCCCAATCCAGTCAACATTTATTAAGTGCTTGCTGTGTTCCAGGCACCATGCCAAGTGCTGGGGATGCACTTAGTAAAAAGAAAGAGTCTGTGCTCTCTCAAGGAGCTTCCATTCTAAAAGGGGAGACAACACCCAGAAGGAGTCAGGAAAGTAGAGATGGGGGTGGGGATGGGACTCCAGGGGGCCCCTGGTCCTCCCTCTACTCCAGCCCTCTTGTGAGAGGAGAGAGGAGGCCGAGGGAGGTAAGGTCCATTAAGGCTTGAGTTTCAGCCAAATGGGGATGAGTTGAAATTAGGCAGAGCAGCAGATGTAGAGAGCAAAGGGGAAGAAGAAGAAGAAGAAGAAGAGGGTGTGGAATGGGGTCACTTGTGCAGACAGAAGAGTCAGCCTCCATAAGGAGGGGTCCACCCCGTCATGAGACACGGGTAGAGTAGTGGCGGAAGCATGTGGTAGTGTGAGATGGGAGAGAAAAGGCAGTGAGGAGTGGCGCTGTCAAGATCAGAAAGGGAAGATGGGCCAGAAAGTGCAAGGGTTACTGCCCAGGAAGACCTTAGAAGCAGAGGGATCTGCGGTCTCTTCATGACAGAGGGAGGGGTGGGATGACTGCAGATTGTGCTCAGATGAGAACATCTTAGAGTTCATGAACATGGAAAGAGCGCATTTGTGGGTGACGACAAGATCGAGGGTATGACCATCTCTGTGTGTAGCTCCGGTGAGGTGCAGGAGCTGTTGTCGGTAAATAAGTCAGTCAAGGAACTGGGAAGTTAGGGTGTTTGAGGGAATATCGACATGGATGTTGAAAGGCCGGTAGGATAAAGATAGAATTTGGGGAGGATGGAGACTGAGCCTGTCACTGACCTCATTGGGAAAGGAGCGTGTCCAGGGGGCCCCCCCAACTGGAGTTCAGTAACAGGGCAGGTGAGGAAACAGCCCCCCCTTCCCAGACTCAGAATCAGCCTGCAAGCATTTATTCCGTGCTTACTTACTAAGAAAAATAGAAGTGGCATCCCTCCTCTTACAGAGCTCATTCTAAGGGAGATGAAAACTTGCAAACAGCTCTGCCTCTCAGTATAAACAGGTAATCTCTGAGGAAAGACACTGGCAGGTGAGGGTTGGGGAGATGGCCCAGAAAGGTCTCCTCCAGGAGGCAGGACCTGTCCAAGCCTGAGGACCGCCAGTGCACGGGCCCCAGGGTGCGAGGTGGCGCATCACGTGTGAGAGCCAGCATCAGAACCCTGGAAGATGGGGTTGGGACAGGGACTAGGTTGTATGGATCTCTCATTGCCAGACAGCATTTTGTATTTGGTCCTGGAGGTGACAGGGAGCCACTGGAGTTTGAGCAGGGGGTGCCTCGGGGAGACTTGGGCTGGAGGAAGATCACTTTGGCAGCTGAGGATGGAGTGAGGTAGAAGAGGCAGGATTTCAAGGCCCTCTGCTCCGACCTCCTGGTTTTGCAGCAGAGGAAACTGAGGCTCAGAGCTTGACTGAGTTCTCACAGATAGCCTGGGGCAGAGGCAGCGTTTGAGCTGCAGCCCTGCACCTGTGCACTGCTGGCTTTCTCTGCTTAGACTAGTCAGGCTCTCCAGACCTTCGGTATCTCAGGAGACGGGCCTGCGCTACAAGTGTATTTCAAAGTGTAAATCAAAGGAGATTAGAAGCCTTAATTTACCCACGAAACATGGAATTCTTGTTACAGGTGGCTTGCGTTTCTAGAGGGACGGGGTAGCTTTTCATGGTGTTGTTTTTCATTTAGGACTCCTGGAGTATTTATTCAAAAAAACATAAGCTGGTAAGGTACTGCAAAGCTATAGCATTCAGCACCATTAACAATGCTATAATCCAGCGTGTGGGAGTCTCTGGAGGGCGTCATCTCTGCACTCGTTGTCATCCTTTTGTTTTATCTTCATCTTTGTATTTTTCCAAGCTGCCTCTTCCTTCACTAAAACCTCATTGATCAGCTTTGTTTAAGTCACCTGCACTCCCTGATGGGTTCCTCCACATGGGCTGATAGCGAGCACAAATGGAGTGGAGGGAGGGGTCTGTCAATGGTGCAGAAGAGATGCAGATTTCATTGAGGGGACAGCTTGGCTCTTTTGCCCAGAATGTCTTTTTTTTTTTCCACCTGCAGTGTTTAAAACAATTTTTGACCTCTTGCTTACATTTCTTTGTAGCTATTTTCTTCACCTTGAGCACGAAGGGAGAACAAAAGACCATAAGTCTGTGATTTTCTTTTGCATTTTTTCAAAGCAGCTAGATTTTCAGGATGCATTTTGAGGTTCAACTTTAACAGTTTGAAATTTTAAAGACACTTTTTTTTTCATAGCAAAACCTAGTGACAATGGAACAGATTGTGTCAGTGGAAGAAACTCAGATTAAAGACAAAAAATGCGTTTTGCTGAGGATAAAAGGAGGAAAACAACTGGTCCTACAGTGTGAGGTGAGTCATGAAAAACATTTGGTGCAACCTAGAGCAGGCAGAAGAGATAAACCATGTAATGACCTTTGGGTGTTTGTGCAATGGTCTTGAGGCTTTGTGTTCAATGATTTACAGAGCATGCTGGGGCCTGGCTTCGAAGGAAACTGGCCAGAAACCAAAGCACTTGGGAGAAAATAGTCCCAGGGGGAGGTGAGATCATTCTCATGCTCCCCTGCACTCCCAGGCCTCCTCTGAGGCCTCATTCTATGGCACAGTGGAGAAAACACTGGATCCGAGTTCAAATCTGGCTTCAGACACTGACTCTTTGTGTAATCCTGGGCAAGTCCCTTCACTTTTATGAGCGTCTGTTCCCTTATCTGTAAAATGGGACAATAATAGCGCCTCCCTTCCAGGGTTGTTGTGTGGCTCAAATGAAATAATGTCTACAAAGTGCTTGGCAAACTTTAACTTGCTCTAGAAATTCCAGCTCTTCTCAGTGGGAGCAGAGTGTGGGAGGCCACGTACGTTTTTAATTCCAGGAGTACTTTCTGGATTCTCCAAAAGCTCCTGCTTTTCTTTCCCCTTGAAATTGTGGTGATAGAGCTTTGTCCCTCTTCCTCATTGAGTCTCAGCTCCTTGGGAACATTTTTGTGAGAGAAAGAGAGAAGGGGTTCACGGTAGCTCAAGATTTCAGGAGTCTGATTTCCCTGCCGTGGATACAGGTTAGTTCACAAGCGTTTGATAGGCCCTCCGTATGTGTCAGGCCCGTGCTAAGTATCGCAGACACCAAGAAAGGCCAAAGAAAGACAGTGCCTCTTGCCAAGGAGCTCACAGCCTAATGGGGAGGACGGTGTGCACGCCGCTGCGTCCAAGCGAGCCACTCTGCCTCTAAGAAAGAGTCTTTCCAAGTTGCTGCGGCTGGAAAGGTGATCACCTCGTGTTCAGCACGCTGACGTCCCCTTCCTCTTTACCTGGGCCAGTCCTTGGACACACCGTCTGTCACTTGGCCCTGACTCAGTGGTTTTCTGGCATGGTAGTACCTACCTCTCATAGCTCATCCTTCGTGGCCATAACCTTTAAGAACCCATGATCGTTGTCCTGCTGCCGCAAGACATTTCACAAGTTCTTTTATTGTGAAGTTTGGATTCAGTCAAAGGGCCAAACTTGAGCACCCAGAGGGCCACGGATTCCTCACCCCTGTTCTAGACAATACCACTTTCTGTGCATTTAATTTTTCCTGAGTATAGATCACTAGGCCAGTGTCTTTGGAGTAATCTAGAATCTTGTTGAGTTAGCCCTTGATATCCTTGGGCTTGATGCCATCAGTACAGCATCATCTGTGAACAGGAACATCTGGAGCACCCAGTTTCTTCTTAAGCCCTATGTAGGACATTCCCCATGCCAGTGGCAAACACTTTTAGCGGGCATCCATCACCCGGTTTCATGCCTCACTTGAAAATGCTGATCAGAGATGTATTGTCCTCTGTGGTTCCAAGAAATTGATATGTCAAGAAGTCATCTTAGCAGGACCCTCACAGCCGTGCTTTGCTCTTGGGTCTCCTGGAGAGAGAAGCCTAATTGACACTTCAATAGGGTCTTCCCTTCTCTCCACATTTCAGTCCGTTATGGGACTGGACAATCACAGGATCAAAGGGACCTCAGAGTCCAGCCCTCTTACTTTAAAGGGGAGGAGGCAGAGGCCAGAAAGGGTAAGTGATTTGCCCAAAATCTCATGGGTACTAAGTGACAGAGCTAGGGTTCAAACCCAAGAAACACACGTTCTTCTGCTTCCTGGGATTAAGATGGTGACCTTGACTTCTTGAAAGTTGTGTGTGCAGAGGGCCCTGGCAGATGTGCCCCGAGCTGGTAAGGCTTTCAGCGTGGGCTCAGCAGCGGACGATGGCTTTCTTCTGCTGACCAGCCTAATTCAGACCCCAGATGCTCATTCCCAGAAGCTTGGTCACTGTGTAGTACAGTTTGTGGAGGGAGCCCCCATTCTGGCAGCACTCACTGCTGCTTCCATTGAGCATCGTAGAGGAGGGCGCCATGTTGTTTTGTAGACTTTTGCTGAGAGCCCTCTGAAGGCTCCTAGGAGTCTAGGATGGCGTCTCTGGTCGGGCTCTAAAGGGAGAAACCTTTGGAGGTCATTCTCTTTCTCAGGTTCCAGCCTTCATGGTATATCAGTGATTCTTAAGAACTCTCTTAGTAAAGTGGGTAAATGTATAACCATTTCTGCATTTTCTTTCTCTTTTAGAGTGACCCTGAGTATGTGCAGTGGAAAAAAGAATTGGTAGAAACCTTTACGGAGGCCCAGAGGTTATTAAGGCGGGCTCCAAAGTTCCTTAACAAACCTCGACCGACTGTCGTGGAGCTTTCGAAGCCTCCACTCAGCCACAGAAACAGCAATGGCCTTTGACATGAAGGGACTCTTATGAGAGACTGTGAGCGCCACAAAGTACTGTGTCCCCACCCCCACGCAGGGCGTCATGTGGAAGAAGAGGGCACAGAGCTGGGAGTTTGGGCACAAGCTCGTTGGCTGGCCTGGACGGCAGCTGTGATGACCAGACAAGGAAGCAGAGGAGTTCTCAGTGACGGGAACCAAGTGTTCGCACGTGGTGCGGTGGCCGCTTCTCACTCTCATGTCATTACACCCTGGCGGTGTTGGGAATCGCCCATTCTTTTAAACTACTGAAGAAATGAAGATTTTGTTTTCTTTGCTACACACTTTATTTTGGTCTATACTGAACCTAGAACTTGAAGTGGTTACTACTTAGCCCTTAAATTTTGACGTTCAATATCCAGCCTATCTCCAGATCTTCTCAGGAGGAGCTTGGGACCGACAGTGTGCAATGGTAGATTGCCTTCCATGTTACCGTAGTGGATCCGGCCTTGCTGGTGTGATCTGTCTTTGCTCCGTACTCCTGGTGACAAACAACCATGTGATTCTCTGATGCCCTCAGACACTGTCTTCTTTTTGTCTGGGGCTACAAGGTGTAGATTCTTTATGAAAAGTCTAGACTTTGGCCCAGCTCATTGTTTGTTGTACTCACACATACTAGCTGCCACTGTCGTCCTTGTGACTTGGGGGTCTAGCAGTAACCATTGAGGAAGGGGGAATTAGAGGAGCAGAATGTAGAATTCTGTTTATCAGTTAGCGATGTAAGCAGTTTTGGAATGGATTTTTGGGGTGGTTGACGGTGAACTTGAAGGCATTTTTTTTTTCAAATTCAGGGCAAATTGCACTTTTAAAAAAAACCTTTGAACCTATTATGCCCCAGTGGACATGCTGAGGTAGCCACGGTGGGGCTCTGGTACGCATTCTTCGAAGTAGTTCTTTGCCTGTCTTTTTGACAGTTGGATTTTTCTGCATTTAAAAAACGAGTGACCTTTCAACACAGTGATTCCAACTCTTCATTCTCACTGGTCCCTCCAAATGTGTGTCCGTGAGAGGTGATGTCATGTGACGAAGAAGAACTCATGTTGCTGTTTGCATTTTTTTATAGAATGAAAATTTTTATTAACAGGTGTTAAAATTATGAAAAGTGAGTGTCCCAAGTGGGTTTTAAAATACATACGTACATACATACATACATACATGTCCACTTTCTTTGCATAATACCATTCATACGCCCTAAGCAAATTTATTCTGCACAGCAGGCTATAATAGTCTATTAGCGATGCCGTGGCTTGGAGGGCTGGGCCAATTCAGGAATCTTCTTCCTGGTTACCTGTGACTTATTTCCTCTGTTCTGAGACGCTCCTTCTGTGCCCCTTTCATGCACAAAACAAACTCTCCATTCTCAGAACTGTTTTTCTTCATAGCAACGTGCCAAGTGCCAACAGACTCAAGAAATGGTGTAGAAAGTCACTTCTCTTTTGTGTGTGCAATTGTATCATGCCTGTGAAAAGAACTAACAGTTTGAATAACCCTCCCCTCTGCTCTGCCTTCCCCTGCCATTGCCCCTCGAGGTTTGCAGGGGTGCCATGCATGTATGTGTGAGCACTGCGTGAGCCACAGAAGGGGGTCCCTTTAATGCAGTGACAGTGCGGAGGCTCAGGGATGGCTTAAGAGCCACTGAGAACTGGTTTTAGTGTTTGCTGAAAACATGCTTACATTATTAAAAGAAATATGTTTACATCAGATGACAGAATCCTAAGCAATATGCTTAACTTTTTAAAAGTGGCATATTCCCAGATACTTTCATGGAGACTCCATTTAACCACAGCTGTATAACTACCCTCATTGCAATTTGGTCCCCAAGTGGTTGTGTGCAAACAGTGACATTAAAGGCATTGAGCCCCACCCTGCCTTGGTAAGGCAGGCCAGGTGCCAACCTTTTACTTAGAGACTCCTCTGGGCCCTCTCGGGGCTGTCCTTAGCAACTATGGGCACCAGTGGCCTTGCTGTCCCAGTGTGTCCAGAGAGGGTCAGGGTATCTATAGAACAGAAGCAGCTCCCCATCCTGGCTGGGGGATCACGCCCCGCCCTCAAAGGGGTTGATAGAATGCCCAAGGATACCTTCATTTTTCAAACTCTGAGCTAAAAGGTGGCCTAAAGAGGCCTTTGGCTTTGATGGGATAAGTCTTATTTCAAACTCCTGTTAGACACTTCCACAATTCACACTTGGGTTCTAGAACCATGTCCAAGAGGAATGAGAAGTAAGCAGTAACAATTAGGAGCAAGTGATGGGACCTCTGAAGTCTCATCTAGTGGTCCTTGCTCCCCTCAGTGTCACACACAGATTTGTTTGGAAAATGTTAAACCTTGAGGGATGATGGGAAGTAACCCTCTCATTTTACACACAAGGAAAATGAGGCCCAGGGGAATGAAAGGATTTGTCCCGGTGCAGGAAGTGAGTCAGTGGCCGAGCTTTTTATCTCCAATCTGCTCTCTATTGTTATCCCATTGCTTGATCTGGAATGGGGGATTTGCAGAATCAGAATAGGAAAAATTGTCTTTATTATGTTCCTTGCTGCCCAGGGTGCTAAAGAGGGCATTCATTTTCCTTTGCCATTTTTACCTCTCTACCTTAAACAGGATTGTTATGATCCAGCTATCAAATCCCTTGACATTTGCCCCCTCCCCTCACATCATTAGGGTTAAAGTTCAGTTAAGTGAGCCTGTAATTTTTAAAAATTTTGTCTCATTGCAAAGTTAAGTTCCTAAATTTTATTTCATCAGCTTTTATTTGATCTTTAAGATTCAAATGGTTCAATGTAGTTGTCTGTGAAGATAACCTAAAAACATGAGGAACAATTTAAAAATATTTGACCAATTGCTTCTTTATTCGATATTGAAAGGAATATTTAAATATGTCTAAAAAGATCTAGTTTTTTTCATAGTTGATATGTGATAATTTATGGAATTTATTTTTTTATCATTGCATTACTATTAATGTAAATTTTATTGATCTAAAATATCTTTTTTTTAAAGATTTTAAACATTTATTAACTCATTTCCTACTGTAATATTTGGGGCCACATTTTATTCAGTGCTTCAGAATAATTCTGGCTCAGGAATCAGAAGCGTGGGCTTCCAATTCCACCTCTGAGGCTTCCTCCTCTGTCAGCTTGGGCAAGTCACTTCTCCCCTGTGTGGGCCTCAGTTTCCTCATCTGTGTTCTGAGGGGTAGGGACTAGATGGGCTTGGAGGTCCGTTCTGGCCTCGGATCTGCTGTCCTAGAATATGTCTGGTGTGGTGATGGTTTTTCAGCTGAGTTTACAGAAATGGGCCAATTGCCATGAGATTACAAAGAAATTGTGTAACAGGGATGTAATGTGCATTGTAGTGACAACGTCTGCAGGCATTGAGGTCTCAGTGATTGAGACATACTGTGTGTAGGGGGAAAAAATCAAAATTTTATCCCTGTTCAGGTCAGGGTGGCAGCCTTCAGCTTCAGTGTGAGATATGCTGACCACACTTGGAGAGAGCCCAACTGGGCCTCTGTCAAATGTGCCTTAGACAAGGTTTTGAAACTGCCCCCGTGGGCGTGACGATCCGTCGAAGGGTTTGAGCCTTCACCTTAAGTAACATGTAACATTCCATTGGGGTGCAAATGCTGATGCTCCATGGAAGATGGGATTTTCTGGGATTGCCAAATAAGCACACTTCCCTATCAAAACCGTGCTGACATGTGACCCTTGTCTCAGCCCTTGAGAATCAGACCGTCCGCCCCAGGCTGCTGCTTTGGCCTCCATGTGGCCACGATATCACCAAGCTCCGTGCCACAGTTGTTAATGGGGCTGGACCAACCTAAAAGATCACAGTGTGTGCATGTGTGTGTATCTTCCCACTAATT
The DNA here is from genome assembly GCF_003287225.1 of Phascolarctos cinereus. NCBI lineage: Eukaryota > Metazoa > Chordata > Mammalia > Diprotodontia > Phascolarctidae > Phascolarctos > Phascolarctos cinereus. Next base: position 713,212,879 of record NW_027555847.1, read on the forward strand.
CCCCTCCTCTCTGGAGGGCTGATGATGCCAGACCTGCCTATCTTTATAATGGGTTGTTTCTAATGTATGTCAGCATTTTTATGTGCCAGGTAGGAAGAAAAGTCTCCAAGTTTAGCTTTTTTCATGAAGACACTGTGTAAATCTGTATAGAAATTTATCATGTGAGTAGTGTAAAATATGCCATGTCTGCATTTGTGATGATCTGTGTATAGTCACAGTTATGTTCAGGGAACTGTGTTATGTATTCTACGTGCTGCTCTTAGTAACAAAGCCACCGCCTTTCTTCCTGGTCCCAGTGGTGCATGTGGGACTGAATTGGTTGCTCCCAGGGAGGCTTTGCCACTATCTTATAATAGTTTAGGGGTGGGGGTCAGAGAGGAATCATGGTTTGTAGAAATGGGGGCAAGGAAGAGACTTCATTTATAAGTAAACATAAACCCCCTTACATATCAAAGCACAAAAATAAATATTTGAAAATAATGGGTTTTTCTCTCCCTTTGGCTTTTTGTAAAGTGTTATAAGTGAGTGGTAATGTTCATGTTCTAATGTTCTTTTAGACTGTGAGCTTGTGAGTTTTGTGGGAGTCTGCGTGTGTGTGTGAGAGAAAGAGAGAGAGAGAGAGAGAGAGAGAGAGAGAGAGAGAGAGAGAGAGAGAGAGAGAGAGAGAGAGAGTGTGCAGTAGATGCGTCATTAATTCAGGTCCAGGAGCTTATCATCAGAGTACCCACACACAGGAAAAATAAACTCTAGAAATTCTTTGAAACTGACTTTCTTTTTCTTGAATAAGATGCAGCATTTCAGTGAATCCCCTAAAAATAGAGGGAAAATTTTTGTAGTTGTTAGTGTGTGTTTGGAGGAAGTCAGTGCTGACATTATCTCTATTAAACTAATTTGGAAATCCCACCTGGAGAATAGCACCATTTATTATTTATTGCCCAGTTTTTAAATATACTTTTTTTTAGATCTGTGTCAGATTACCTAAAGATAGATATGCAAAGGAGAAACTTGAATTCATAAGCATTTGAGTGTTGGCTTTAAATATGCCCAGTCCAGGCATTTCAGAGGATTAATTGAATTACAGATTTTCACTGTGTTGTATAAATACAGCTGGCAAAATTTTTTAGGGCAAAAAATATGGTGGATGTGCTAGCTTTGTTATATTTGAGTAGTTTTTTAATGTGCTAGTATGAATTCCTTCCTATAACATCTCCAATACAAAAGCTTTCAATCTTTTTTTAATAGTAGTTATTGGCAAGATAATCAAGGGAGATTTCCCAGTAATTATGATCTAGGACCTTCTAAAGCACATGCACACACACGCGCGCACACACACACACACACACACACACACACAAATAGACAATTATCTGTACTAAAACAAAGAATTCATATTTGCTCTAGCAACTATCAACCTCAAAATTTTTAAATTTTAATTTTTTAAAAATAATTTTTTATGTTAATAGAATATCCCCATTTCTGTTTTTGTCCTCAATTGTAATCCTGGCTCTGCTACTGATTACTACCTGTGTGACCTTGGAAAAATCATTGTAACTTCAGAGGCCTCAGTTTTATCTGTAAATTGGGTGGATTAGATGAAATGATCCCTAAGGTTCCTTCTGGGCCTTGAACCTACGACCTATCTCCTGTAAGAGCTGACGTTTTTATCGCAGATTTTCCATCCATTGTCTCATTTGACAAATGACAAAAGTGAGTTTTCCTAAGCTCTCACAGCTGGAGAGGCAGCTGCTGAGTTCCTCTCCCCCCACCCCACCTCACCCTGGGCTTTTTCCTCTGTACCTTCCTGCAGAGGGAATGCCTTTCCAGATGTGCATTCAAAGCAGAAAGGACTTGAAATTTTGTTAGTAGTTTCTCAGTTGAATATATTCCAGTACATCGAGGACAGGCTAAACCCTGGCCATTTTTAATAATAATGCTATATTGAATTCCCCACCACCCTCTTTTAAACTAATCATTACCGACTCAGTTTTATTTTGATAATATAAAGATTGCTAGGCTGTGTAGGTATAAGATTTCTATTTTAACAAAAAAAGGCATTTTATATTATTTATTAAATCCACACATTTCTTTAATTTCTAAAACATTCCATATCATTCTTGCTGCTTTTTTTTTATCTGTATAATTAGGTATTTAAGGAGATAGCAGTTCTTTTCACATAGGAGAAATGTCTTTTTAAAAATGGAGTTTAAGTGAATTTCTTTAAACTCTGTCCAGCTTACCTGTTCATAGAAATTCAGAAGGTTTCTTTTTTTAACTAAAAAATTAGCCCGCATTAAAGAGAGAATGGTTTTAGGCAGCAGTATAATATCTGGCCACCAAGGAACAGAGTACACAGCCTAATTCTTTTCGCCTGTAAAATGTACATGCCTTTTGGTGTCTTGCCGTGAAATACTGCTTTAATCTACCTCTTCCAAAAGCTTCATAGTTGTTGACAAATTCCAATCTGGCTGTTACATAAGGTAGCACATTTTCGGTTAATTTCCTGCTTTGTTGTTCCTTATGTGACCTAGAGGTTTTTTTTCTTAAGTCTGTTGAATTTTTATGGAATCCTATGACCTGTGGGGATTCCAGACTGTCTGTATATGAGATCTCTCACGACCTGGGTTATCGCTGCTGCTTCTGCTCAGTGTTCTGTTTTTTAGGCCAGGATGTACCATCCACAATTAGAGCTGGCCTGGTCTCAATGAAAAATACTGACCAAATAGGAGATCAGACCAAATCTGTAATGGGATAGCATTTCTATAGGAGAGTTAAGTATTAAACACAGGTTGTAGGGGTGGCATGTGCCTTGAATTTCAATGGGATCATTTCCCCTGGCCATTTCAAATGAGTTTGGAACATTAAATTAGAGATGTGCTTCGGATGCACGGCAGGTTGTCACTGAAATGCACAATCTTTCTAGTGCCTCATAGATGGCTTTGGAATGGTGTGCTAAAAGGGATTTCAAAAACCAGAATCCTTGTGGGGAAAAATAAAAAAAAATAATGAAGCTGTTAATTTCTTTGAAGAGCAGATTCTTTTTCACAGCCTAACATTATTTAGTTACCTATTCTCCCCTACAGATTTGAGAAGTATAGGAGTATATTCACATTCGTAGCAGAATCATTTATGGAATCCTTGAAAAAAAGAAAAGTACCTTGTTTTCTGTGTGTGAGAGTTAACCCAAAAAGGCCAGTACTCCTGTAAATAACCTGAGCTATCATACCTAGGAAACGTCCTTGTTTATTCCCTTCTGAACTTCAGCTGTTTTCCTATTTATTGTGCAAATAAAGTTTGTTTTTTAATTTCTCCGTATACCACATAACCAGTGCACGTTCAAAGTCTCTTCTTCCTTGGAAACTGTTCCCCGCTAAAGGTAACTGTCAGCGCCGTTCAGGATTTTTGTGCCACACTCGGTCAATGCTATCGTCTTTGGGAGCGAGATAACTTGGTTATTTTTTCTGTGTTGGTCAATTGCTCATATAAAAAGAACCCCAATAAAAGAACCTGTCAGTGTACATCTGTTTTGGTGTCCAACTTTTTTTTTCTTTCAATTAAAAAAAATTCTCCTTGATTTGATCAAGATGTCTTAGGATGTGAGTCATTTGGAATATTGATGGTGAGGGGCTGTGGCGGAAATGAAGAGGATGTTTTGGAAGGTGGAAAGGTCTTCTGGCCAGTATCTGTCTGTCGTTTTCTTAGGTTTTTGGATTCCACCCAGTTTTTTATTTGCTTCATTCTTTCAGAGGATGCCGCTACCTTCAGTCTCCAGGGTTGGGCACTCAGTGATGAGAGATGGCTATAGAACTTCTGAAAGACAGGCTAGGCCCCTGGGTCTAATTTGCTGATTTTGAAAGGGGATTAAGCCATCTACATCTTTTACCACAAAGGCACATGCTAGAGTTGCTAGGATTATTTTTACATAAATAACTTTTTTTTTTTAAAAAAAGAGTAGAAATTTAAAAAGGCATTTTGTTTTCTAGAACAAAATGGCTTGGAGCAGAGGCACAGACTTGCATGAGAATTCCCTGGCAGGTCATCTGGGTAGGCATTTTCTTGCCCCTTTGCTAGCAGTGTTTACTGTTCTTGGAGCTCTGGGCAGGGAGGAAGTCGTGACTGGCAAGTGTAGACTCTCTGCAGATCCCTGAAGTATATTAAAGCTTATTGGATGGCAGAAGTGGCATGGCGGCTGGGCTGTTATTGAGCTCCAAAGCTCCTTCCGCAGAAGACAGGAGCGGGGTGTCCTTCACTGGGTGTGCCTTTGTTCTGGAATGGGACAGTGGAAAGATGCTTGTCCAGAGCTCTCTGGCGCCTCGTGCAATACAAGGAGCATCCCTGGTGTAGGGAGGTGGCAGAAGGGGGCACAGCGAGGGCCAGGGGAGGCGTTGCTCAGCCCTGGGACTTTCAAGCCTGCACAAAGCTTGAAGCTTTTGTGGGTAGAGCATTGTGTGGGATGGCCCAGTCTTTGTGCCTTTTTAATCTGGGGCCCCTGCCTGCTTTTTAAAGCATTCTCCCCACTTTTCATACCCAACCTCAGCCTTGCCAGAATTTTAGCAGTGACATCGTAGAATGATATGCTTCAACCCTGAAGGGACCTTTGAGATCATCTAGGGGAGGGAGTGGGTAATCAGCAAGCATTTATTAAATGCTTGCTATTCTCCAGGCTCTGTGCTAAGGCCTGAGATGCCAAGAAAGGCAAAAATAGTTCCTACCCTCCAAGAGCTCACAGTCTAATGAAGGAGACAGCATATAAGTAGCTAGAGACATGCAATATGAAGAGAATATACACAGAAGGTAAACTCATTTTACATTTGCTGAAACACGGCCTTGCTCAAGACGGCACAGCTTATGAAAGGCAAAGTCCGGATTGGAACCCAGGTCCCAGCCTCCACATCCAGAAATATCTCACTCTGCCCCAACCTGCCCCCTGCCTCCTCCACTTCTCCCTTAATTTTATTCTCCAGATATGACCACTTAATCTTCAACTCACCCTGTGCCTTCTATCTATCTATCTACATACATACATATGATTTTTTTCCTCCAACTACCCTAATACTGACAAAGGTCTCATGAGTTATAAATATCATCTTTCCATGCAGGAATGTAAACAGTTCAATCTTAATAAGTCTCTTATGATTTCTCTTTCCTGTTTACCTCTTCATGTTCTACTTGAGTCCTGTATTTGAAAGTCAAATTTTCTATTCAGCTCTGGTCTTTCCATCAGGAATGCTTGAAAGTCCTCTATTTCACTGAATGACCGTTTTTTTCCCGTGAAGGATTATGCTCAGTTTTGCTGGGTAGGTGATTCTTGGTTGTAATCCTATCTCCTTTGCCCTCCGGAACATTATATTCCATGCCCTGCGGTCCTTTAACGTAGAAGCTGCTAAATCTTGTGTTATCCTTATTGTGTTTCCACAATACTTGTGTTTCTTTCTGGCAGCTTGTAATATTTTCTCCTTGACCTGGGAACTCTGGAATTTGGCTACAATATTCCTAGGAGTTTTCCTTTGGGGATCTCTTTCAGGAGGAGATCTGTGGATTCTTTCAATTTCTATTTTGCCCTCTGGTTCTAAATATCAGGGCAGTTTTCCTTGATAATTTCTTGAAAGATGATGTCTAGGCTCTTTTTTTGATCATGGCTTTCAGATAGTCCAATAATTTTTAAATTTCTCTCCTGGATCTATTTTCCAGGTCAGTTGTTTTTCCAATGAGATATTTCACATTGTTTTCTAATTTTTCATTCTTTTGGATTTGTTTTACAGTGTTGATTTCTCATAAAGTCACTAGCTTCCAATTGCTCTATTCTAATTTTTAAGGAAGTATTTTCTTCAGTAATCTTTTGGACTTCCTTTTCCATTTGGCCAATTTTCTTTTTAGGGCATTTTTCTCCTCATTGGCTTTTTGGACCTCTTTTGCCATTTGGGTTAGGCTTTTTTAAGGTGTTATTTTCTTCAGTATTTTTTTGGGTCTCCTTTAGCAAGCTGTTGACTTGTTTTTCATGATTTTCTTGCATCACTCTTATTTCTCTTCCCAGTTTTTCCTCTACTTCCCTTACTTGCTTCTCAAAATCCCTTTTGAGCTCTTCCAAGGCCTGGGACTGATTCATATTTTTCTTGGAGGCTTTGGATGTAGGAGCTTTGACTTTGTTGTCTTCTTCTGGTTGTATATTTTGATCTTCTTTTCACCAAAGTAAGATAATATAGTCTGACTCTTTTTGCCTGCTTGCTCATGATCCCAGCCAATTACTTGAGTTTTAAACTCTTTGTTAAGGTAAGAGTCTGCTTCCAATGTGGAGAATGTACTGTCCCAAGCTTCAGGGGTTTGTGTAGCTGTTTTCAGAGATACTTGTAGGGACCTGTAAATTTTCAGTTCTTCCAAGGTGGTATGATAAGGGCAGGTGTTACTCCTTTCCTGGCCTGTGACCACAAGTATTCCTTTCTGTCCCGTAACTGTGAGGAGGGTTCCTCTCCACAGCCACTCAAGCTCCACCACGCCAGCTCCTCCTCACCCCAGCACCGCCACCAGAACTGTGACCCAGATCCACACAGGGCAAAGCAAGAGATTCCTGCCTCAGCACTGGCAAAGAGATCCCTGCAGTCCCTCTCTGATCAGCCACTGGATTCCCCCTCAGTCTGTGGGCCAGAAGCTCGGGAAGCAGCTGCCCTCCCCCCAGGGCCATGCTCTTGGGGAATAGAGCTGAGACCCCGCCTTCCTCTCTGACCATCCACAGAAACAGACTTTTCCCACTGACCTTCTAAGTTGTCTTTGGCATTGGTGGATTGAGGAGTCTGGAAACCACTACAGCTGCCCGAGATTCACTCCTCTGAGGCCTGCTCTAGGTTCGCTGCAGCCTGCGTGCCCCTGCTGTGCTGTGCTCCCAGCCTGGCGTGATACACCTTTCTGATCAATCATCCAGGTTGTCTTGGGCTGGAAATTTGTTTCACTCTGTCTTTTTGTGGGTTCTGCTGCTTCAGAATTTGTTTAGAGCCATTTTGTATGAGTATTTGGAGGGGTTTGGGGGAGAGCTTAAGCAAGTCACTGCTTTCACACCCCCATCTTGGCTCCGCCCCCGCTCCACTTCTCCCTAAGCAGGAGATTCTCTCTTGTCTCTGCTTCTAGATCTCTGCTTCAGGGCCTTTGGGATTTTGACTCAATTGAGCAAGTGAAAAGCGTTTGGATCTCGTCAGCTTGTGAGCAGCCTTGCAAATGCTTTCCTTCTGGAGTCTCAGTTTTCTTGGTCTTACAGAGAGCCATCTACCTTCTGGGGGTTTCACCTGAGAGGAATGTGGACTGCTCAAAGGAGGCCTCTCACCAAGATCAGGAATGCCAGGGGCTAGCAGAATTATTAGCATATGGCACCACTGAAACCTTTGGCAAGTAATTGGGGTGTCCCTGTGTCTGTGGGTGTATTACATTTAATAGAGGTCTCTCCTATCTTTTCCTGATGTCTCTCTGGAGGCATGCTCTTGCCCAATACATGATACACACATGATCAGAACTCAAGGCTGACCTGACAGTCATTCCTTTGGGGCTGCGGTCATTCTTTTGGATTTCCCTCTCCAGCACTGCCTCCCCCAAACTCTTGGGACTGGGATTCGACAAGCATCTCTGTTGACCCGATTGGCCTCTCATGAAGTCACGTGCCTCAGTGAGCTCAGCATTTTTCATTGGAAGGCAGGAATACCTCACAGGGCTGTTGGGAAGATGGAATGGGGTGATGTCGGTGCTCTGTAGCCACAGAATCTCTGACCATGTAGTGTTCTCCTATTACCCTCAGCACAGGCTTGAGCCTTGTAAGCCCTACTGTGATGCTTCATCTTTGTAGATGGATGGAGAGATGGGTGGAGAGATAGATGGATGGATGGATAGAGAAATGAATGGATGGAGAAATGGATGGGTAGATGGAGAGATGGATGGATGGATGGATGGATAGATGAAGAGAGAAAAATGGATAGATGGAGAGATAGGTGGATGGATGGATAGATAGAAATGAGTAAATAGAGAGATGGATAGATGGAGATATAGAAATGGATGGGTGGCTAGATTGAGAGAGAGTGATAGATGGATGGAGAGATAGATGGAGAGATGGATGGAGAGATGGATGGATAAATGGATGATAGATGGAGAGATGGGTGGATGGATGGACGGAGAAATGGAGAGATAGAAAAATTAATGGATGGATAGATGGAGAGAGAGGGATAGAGGTTGGTTAGATGGATGGATGGAAATGAATAGAAAGATGAAGAGATGGATAGATGGAGATGCAGAAATAGATGGATGGCTAGATTAAGAGAGAAGGATGGGTGGAGGGATAGATGGATGGATGGATGGATGAAGCATTTATTAAGGTTTACTATGTGCCAGGCACTGTGCTAACTGCTGGGAATACAAATACAAACAAACAAAAATACAGTCCCCACCCTCAAGGAGCTTATATTCTGAGAGGGAAGACAAGACATAAAAGAGACCCGAAGGAGGTGTGGTTTACCTGTGAAGCTGACTTCCTGAAGGCTATTTGGACAGATCATTGGACGGAAGCTCTGGCAGGTCCTTCCTGAGGCTGTATCCCATAGTGACTAGAGAGCTGGACTTCGAGTCAAGAAGACCTAAGTATGAATCCTGCCTCAGAACCCTGGCTTCACGACCCTGGGTTAGTCACTCCTACATCTCCATCTCATTTTCTTTGTCTGAAAACAGAGGCAATAGTGCCTCCAGCTCCAATTGCCTGGCCTTGTTGTGAGAGTCCCATGAGATGTTGCATGAAGAGCATTTTGCAAACCTGGAAGTGCATTGTAAACATCAAGGGTTCTTGTCATTAGTGCTCGTGAAGCCTTTGTGGCTGGGCCTGCTGTGCTATAGCATCTGTTGTCCAAAGACCAGCTTAGCCAAGTTCAGGGAGCTCCGGAAGATTAGCCATATGCCTAATGTATGCAAGCCTCCGAGTGTACAAATGGAAAAGTGAGGGGCAGCTAGATGGTGCAGTGGATAGAGCACCAGCCCTGAAGTCAGGAGGACCTGAGTTCAAATCTGACCTCAGACCAAACACTTGACACTTACTAGCTGTGTGACCTTGGGCAAGTCACTTAATCCCAATTGCCTAAAAAAAAAATGGAAAAGTGAAGAAGTCCCCGGCTTCAAGGGAAAACAACATTTATAGGAGGGTAGTGACCATGCCAAGGGCTTTTGGTTAGGGGAATTCCATGATTCATGAGTAGTTGTTGTGCCCTTCCCAACAGCAATGGTGGTGATAACTAGTGTTCCCATAGCAAGGGACAGAAATGGGTTATGGTGGGGAGGGGAGATGGCATGATGCCTAGGGTGGGTAGCATGTGAAGCCAGGGTCTGGGGCCAGCTAGATAGGGGTAGAGGCTTCCTTGAGTTTCTACCCACTGATCACAACAGCTCAGCCCACTGCCGATCTCCAAATCTAAGTGGCTCAACTCTCCCAGAGAGTAGGGTTTGGAGGAGCTGTTCTGGGTGGGGAGAAGTAGTCCAGGAGCAGGGCAGAAGCAGGACGTCCATCACGGATGGACCTGAAATTTTTGGACTACAGCAACTCATGAATCCATTGACTTTACCTGGGAAACCCTGACAACATGTTAGAGTTGATGGGGAGGACCCACATTCTGATCGGGGATTCTTTGAGGAAATAGATGCTCTGGTTTTGGTCCTGGCAATACAAAGTCAAGTGGAGAATTGAGCGAGTTATCCAGAATAAAGCAAAGAAATATTTGGGTATCAATTATCTGGGCTTTTAGGGCAACTGGATGCTGGGCACTGAGTCATCAATGATGGAGTCATAGATTCAGAGTTTGAAGGAACATTGGAGATCATGGGTTCTTAACTGGGGAGTCTTTAAATTCTTTTTTAAAAAAATTCTTTTTAAAAAAATAGCTATATTTCAGATTAGTTTTCTTTGCAAATTTTTTGCATTTTACTTTACGTATTTAAAAACTGCTAAGGTAGCTAGCTAGGGGTGGTCCAGGGGATAGAGTGGAGGACTTGTTTAGAGAAGGCCTAAGTTCAAATCCTGCCTCACTAGCTGTGTGACCCCACCTAGGTAAGCCACTTGATGTCTGCCTGCCTCGATTTCCTCATCTATAAAATGGGAATAATAATAGCATCTGCCTCCTAGGGTTGAGGTGAGGATCGAATGAGTTAAAGCATTTAAAGTTAAGCATTTAAAGCACTCATAAAGCATGTTGCAGATCTTAAGGTGCTATGTGGGCAGCTAGGTGATGCCATAGACCATAGCGCACCACGTCTCCAGTCAGGAAGACTAATCTTCCTGAGTTCAAATCTGGCCCCAGACACTTACTAGCTGGGTGACCCCGGGCAAATCACTTCACCCCATTTGCCTCAGTTTCCTTATCTGTAAAATGGGGTGGAGAAGGAAATGGCAAATTACTCTGGTATCTCTGCCAAGAAAACCCCAAATGGGGTCATGGAGAGTCAGATAAGACTGAAAAAATGACTCAACAAGCAAAAGGTGCTATGTAAATGCTAGCTATTATTATTAAAAACATGATTCAGAGGAGGGGTCCTTGGGTTTCACTAGACAGCCAGAGAAGTCCATGACACCAAAAAAGTTGAAAAATTCTTGAGCTAATGGAACAATTTCATTTTATAGATTTTAAAAAAACAAACAAACCTGAGGCCCAGAAAGGTTAAGCAATTTGTCCATTGTTCAAATCCTGCCTCAGACATTTAGTAGCTGTGTGACCCTGGGCAAGTCACTTAACCTCTGTCTGCCTCAGTTCCCTCAACTATAAAATGGGGATAATAATGGCACCTACTCCTCAGGGTTGTTGTGAGGATCAAATAAGATATTTCCAATGTGCTCAGCACAGTGCCTGGCACAGAGTAGGTGTTTAATAAATGCAAATTCCTTCCCCTTCCTCTCCCTCCAAGGTCATACAGGTTTATAGCAGATTTTGAATCTATGTCCTCTTACGCCAAATCCAGCATTCTTCCCATTACATCACATGGGCTTTCTTCATCAATTCGTTTTTTTGTTTGTGTATTTTTAGGCTGATCTCTTGTGAGTGGCCATAGATTTGATTGAGCCCCTGTGATGTTCTGAGGCTTGAGAATATCACCACGGGATTGAGCCCCTGTGATGTTCTGAGGCTTGAGAATATCACCACGGTGTCATCCCCAACACGCCCTTAAAATCCACTGATGTGGCCACTTTTGTCCCGTAAGAACCTGAATAGGAAACCCAGTCTCCTGGGGCTTGCCCATTTTGGCCAGCCCGCTGCTTTGAGGAAGTGGACAGCCTTTCACATGCAGGCATGTCATGAAGCAGACCAGATTCCCTGCTAGAGACTGGATAAGAACAGTCATGCCACCCCTGAGGCAGACCCTCATCCCCTCATGTCTGGACTATTGCCGTAGCTGCTGGAGGGTCTGCCTGCCTCAAGGCTCTCCGAACTCAGTCCATCCTTCATGAAGCCAGAGGGATTTTTTCTAAAGTTCAAGTTTGACCATGTCACCTCGCTACTCCATAAACTCCAATGGCTCCCTACCATCAAATATAGACTCTTCAGTTTGGCTTTTAAAGCCCCTTGTCACCTGGTCCCTTCCTATCTTTCCAGTCTTCTTACACCTTATTTCTCTTCACATGCACCTGTGACTCTGGTCTCCTCTGCCTGTCACACAGAACACTCCATTATATACTTTTCACTGACTGCTTCCCATGCTTGGAAATCTCTCCTTCCTGGCTTCAAGTCAAGCTAAAAGCCCACCTTCTGCAAGAAGCCTTTCCCAAACCCCCTTGATGTGCATTCCTTCCCCCTGAGACTACCCCCAATTTATCTTGTCTATATCTTATTCAGGCATAGTTCTTTGAATGTTGTCTCCTCCATTAGACTGGGATCTCCCAGAGGACAAAGAAAGTTTTTCCCTTTTTTTCGTACTAAGGTACAAAAATGGTAGGAAATGCTAGTTGACTGACTGACTTCCCCAGTGTCTACAAAGTTCTCCCTTCTGTCAGTCAACTGGTCAAGCAAGACTGTTTCCAAATTGAGTGGGATTGTCTCATTCTGAAGGAATGGCATTTATTTCTCCTGGAAGTTTTAGGCAAATAGTAGCTTACATGTGGAGTGGAGGCAGCATGGCAGAAGGGGTGGGGTGCTGAACCTGGAGTCAAGAAGACCTGGGTTCAAATCCTGCCTTGGATACTTACTAGCTATATGACCCTGGGCAAGTCACTTGACCTCTGTCTGCCTCAGTTTCCTCATCTGTAAGTTAGGGATAACAAAACCTCTAGTACCTACTTCATATGGTCAAATGGGACATATAATATAAATATATATATATATATATAATAATATAATACAATACAATAGTATATTATATGTAATATAATATATAAAATACAATATTCTTATGTATAAGAATATAAGAGCTATAGAAATATTAATGACCATCATCACCATCTCAATTCAAACCTTTTCCTAATAAGCTCAGAACTGAGATGATGATGATGATGATAGCATTTATAGAACACTTTAGGGTGTGCAAAACACTTCTAAACTATTATCTCATTTAATAATCAAAATAACTCTGGGAGGTAGGTGCTGTTATTGTCCCCATTTTACAGATGAGGAAAATGAGACAATCAGAGGTGAAGTGACTTGCCTAAGGTCACACTGTCAGTAAGTATCTGAGGCTAGATTTGAATTCAAGTCTCCTTGACTCTCAGCCCAGCGCTCTATCCACTGCACTACCAGCTGCCTAGATATAAAGAATGATGTGGAGATCACCAAACATCCTTCTGGTTCCCCAGAGACATCCTGGATTCTTCCTCTCCTCGCTCTCCAAGTCTTGTTGGTTCTACCTTAAACTCCATGTTTTGCTCATACGCCCTTCTCTCCATGTCTGTGGCCACCACCCTGTTTTCAGTCCCCTTCACCTCTTGCCTGAACTAATTGCATCTGTCTCCTAATGGGACTCCAGGTTTCCAGGCTCTTCCTCCTTTGATTTCGCCTTCGTGTCGTTGCCAAATGAACATTTCTTCTTTTTTTTTTTTAAAAAAAAATGATTTATTTTTAGTTTTCAGCATTCACTTCCATAAGATTTTGAGTTCCAAATTTTCTCCCCCTCCCTCCTCTCTCCCCACCCCAAGATGGCGTGCAATCTGATATAGGCTCTACATATATAATACATAGTACATTCATATTAAACATATTTTCACCTTAGTTATGTTATAAAGAAGAATTAGAACCCATGGGAGGAATCATGAGAAAGAAGAAACAAAAAAAAAAGAGAGAGAGAGCAAATAGTATGCTTTGATCTGCATTCAGACTCCATAGTTCTTTCTCTGGATATGGACAGCATTTCCCATGAGTCCTTTGGAATTGTCTTAGATCACTGCATTGCTAAGAAGAGCTAAGTCTCTCAAAATTGATCATCACACAATGTGGCTGTTACTGTGTACAATGTTCTCATGGTTCAGCTCACCTCACTCTGCATCAGTTTGTGTAAGTCTTTCCAGGTTTTTCTGAAGTCCTCCTGCTCATCCAAATGAACATTTCTGATAGCACACATAGGACTCTGTTACTTCTCTGCTTAGGAGCTTTCAATAGCCCCCTGCTGTCTCTGGGATAACATGCAAACTGCTCAACTCCCATAGACCCTTTCAATAGCTCCAATTCCCCCTCACCCCCAACCCTGCCCCCAGGCCCGTTTCCGTTACTTCCCTTCCTGAGCTGTCTGTGCCAACCAGAGTTGCTTATGGGCTGTCCCCTGACTTCAGCTGGAGGGTGACTCAGAACCTTTATAGAAGATAGGAAGGACCAGGGAGCAAAGGGCTCTGGCAGCAGCTCAGCTGGGACATTGTGGTTATTGTTTCTACCTTCCATTAGATTAGCACAGGTGACCAGAGGTTGTAAACACACACACACACACACACACACACACACACACACACACACACACACACACCACCCATGTCCTGAGAGCCACAGGGCTCTGGAAGAATGTCTTTGACAGAGCTCCCCTGCCCAAACAAAACTAAACAAAACAAATGAAATTTTGGGCATAGGATCCTCATGAAGGATTTTAAAGGAATCACAAGGAATTTCCAGCCCTAACCCTGACAGTTGTCAGGGACAAAGGACTGTGATTCAGCCCTAGACAGGTTTAAAAATGGATTAAACCCCTTTGAGTTAAATTGTATTGGCTCACTGCCTATATTCCAAAAGTCCTTAATGGGGTGATTTCTGATTAAGATGGTGATGTGGGAGGTCTTCGACAAACCCAACTCTCCCACATCACCCCACCCAAATTATCAGAAAAGACCAAAACCAAAAAGAAACTAAGACAAGCTCCTCTACCCAGTCCAGAACTGAGCAAAAAGAGCCAGAAGTCAGCGGAGGAAGGAGTGGGGTCTGACCAGGGAAAGCAGTGTGAGCTCAGGTAAATCATCTGGAAGCCAGGCAGCCACAGACAGCTGTCCTATGTGAGCCAGCAGGAGATCTCTCTCTCTCTCTCTCTCTCTCTCTCTCTCTCTCTCTCTCTCTCTCTCTCTCTCTCTCTCTCTCTCTCTCTCTCTCTCTCCCTTCCTCCTCTCCCCCCCTCCCCTCTCTTTCTGTCTCTTTCTCTCTTCCTCCCTCCTCTCCTCTCTCTCCCTCTTTCTCTCTCTTACCTCTTCCTTCTCCCTTTCTCTCCCCCCTCTTCTCCCTCCCTCCCTCCCTCCCTCCTTCTCTCCTCTCTCTCACCCTCTCTACCTCTTTCTCTCTCTTTGTCTCTCCCCTTTTTGTTTCTGTCTCTGTTTCTCCTTCTCCATCCCTTTCTCCCTCCCTCTCTCTGTCTGTCTGTCTTTCTGTTCCCTCCCCCCCACTTCAGTGTCAAGGGGGCTTTGCTGGAGACCTGAAAACAGTGCAATTTCTAGCAGCAACTTTCTTGGACTCATCCCAGCTACATAGAGAAATGGAACCAATTCCCGATTGGCCATCATACGTAATTCATTAGAAACATATTTACTACTTATGTTTGGGCCATTCCAATGTAACAAAAATGTTAATATTACTAAAGCAATTTTTACATCCAGTGCCATAGCAATCAAACCTGCTGTTACTTTATAGAACCAGAAGCAAAAAATAACAAAACTCATCTGGATGAACAAAAGGTCAAGAATCATAAGAGAAATAAGGGGAAAAATAAGAAGGAAGCAAGACTAGTAGTATGGATCTCAAACTATATTGCAAAACAATAATTATCAAAATTATTTAGTACTGGTTAAAAACCAGAAAAATTGATCAATAGAAGAGATAAAATGTTTAAGATCCAGAAACAATCAAGCATAGTAGTTCAGTGTTTTGTAAAGCCAAGGATGCTAGCTCCTGAGTTAAGTGCTCTTTATTTGATAAAAACTACTGGGAAAACTGGTCAGCAATTGGGCAGAAATTAGGTTTAGAATGACATTTCACACCGCACATCACGGTAAGTTCCTAATGGATACAAGACCTAGATATAAAAGGTAACATGTTAAACAAATTTTAAAAGTAGAGAAACTTTTTACAACTATGGAGAAGAAAAGCATTTTGACCACACTGGAGATAGAATGATGGGGGGAAATGGACAGTTTTGATTTCATACGATTAAATTGGGAAAAATGCTTGTGGCAAATCTCTTTCATAAAAGTCTGTATCCAAGTCATATAGAGAATTGGTATAAATATGTAAGAATGATTCATTCCTCATTAGATAAAAAGTGAAAAGATACGAACAGGCAGTTCTCAGAAGAAAGGCTTCAGACCACTAATAATAAAAAGTAGCTATTAAAACAACTTTGCAGGTTCTACTTCACACCCATTAGATGGACAAAGATGACAAAAATGGAAAATGACACTTTTGGAGAGGACATGGAAAGATGGTCAGACTAAAGAACTCTTGGTAGAACTATAAAATGGTTCAGCTTACTATTTGGAACAATAGCCCAAATATCACTAAGCTATGTATACCCTTTTACCCAGCAGTATCACTACCAGTTTTATATCCCAAGAGATCCAAGAAAAAGGAAAAGGTCCTATATGTATGAAAATATTTAAAGCAATATTTACAGTTTTAGCAAAAAACGGGAAACAAAGGAGTTTTCATCAATTAGAGAATGACTAAGCAATTTATCTATCTATCTATCTATCTATCTATCTATATATGAGTGTAATGGAATTGGAATTTAAGAAATGGCATCTTAAGAAATGACAAGACAATTTAATCTAACTGACCTATTTGTTCAATGCTATTCCAATTAAATTACTAAAAAATTATCTTACTGAGTTAGAAAAAAACAATAACAAAGTTCTCTTGGAAAAATAAAAGGTCAGGAATTTCAAAGAAACTAGGGAAAAAAAGATGTAAAGGAAAGAGATTCAGCAGTATCAGAACCTTAAATTATTACATTGCTGAAGTGTAAAGTGGATAATTTTGATTATTTTAAATTTAAAGTTTTCTTGTATAAATAAAACCAAAGTAGCCAAGAATAGAAGGAATGCAGAAAATAGGGAAAAACTTTCATAGGCAATCTGTGAAATAGGATATGATTCAATGTAAAATAGGGTATTGCTGTGGTGTGGGAAATAATGAGCTGGTTGATTTAGAAAAAAACATGGAAAGCCTTTGCTAAACACCTTCAGAGAAACAGATGACAAGTGGAAACATGCGTAGCACGATCTTACAATAAATGAGAGTATATGTGTATATATGTGTATGTTTATAAGTATCTATATACATATACATACATACACACACACATACATGTATATCTACATATATATATATATATATATATATATATATATATATCCACATTTAATTGTAGCCTTCTTTGGGTGGGGGAAAGGGAAAAATGAGGTAGAAAGTGCACCGCAGAGAACAAAAGAAGATCTACAAGGAAGCAAAGAAAAGCTGGGAGGCTTTGGAAACAAATGTGTAGCATTTATTATAGAAGTTTTCTTGAAATGTAGTTACTTTTTCATATTGAATCCTCTTTTATATTCTTCTGTGTACATGGAAATGTTCTTTTTCTTTTCTTGTTTTATATTTAAGTTTAAAATGAATTTTAAAATTTGCCAAAAGATGACAAAAGGAACAGATTCAGAGAAATCTGGGAAGATTTCCATGAATGGATGCAGAGTGAAGTGAGCAGGAACCAGTAGAATAATGTAGATGATACCTACAATATGGAGAAGGAAAATGGCTGAAGGACTCCAGAACTCTGATCAAAGCAATGAGCAGCCATAGCTCCAGAAGGCCAATGATAAAGTCTGCTGCCCACCTCTTTGTAGAGAGGGGATGGAGTAGAGGTACAGAATCAGGCATGCATCTTCAGACTCACACAATGTGTGAATTATTTTGTGTGACCTGCCTCCTTGCTGTTTCTCACACGTGATACCACATCCCAACTGCATACCTTTTCGATGGCTGTCCACCGTGCCAGGAATGCTTTTCATTCCTCTCTAGGCTTCATCCTTGTCTCACTGGACTTTCTCTCTGATACCACATCAACCTCGTCACCCTAGAAGTTCACTCCACTCTGAGACTACTCATATGGAAAGTGTACCTTGACCCTGCAGCCTCTTCCTCTGATTGGCTTATTCCTCCCAGGACTCCATCTTAAAGAAAGAGCCCAGATCTTCATTCTCTCTTCATTCCCCTTCAGGCTTTACTCTTGACTTGGGATTTTTTCTTTACACATGCTCCCTCCCCTCTCCCCTCTCCCTTTTCAATTTCCTTTTATGTCTTGTCTTCCTCCTTTAGAATGTAAGCTCCTTGAGGGAAGGGACTGTCATTCTTTCTGCTTGTATTTGTATTCTTGGTACTTAACACAGCACCTGGCACATCATTATCATCAATAATGGATAATACTAATGGCTACCATTTATATAAAGACTACTATGTGTCAGGCACTGTGCTACAATTATCTTCTTTGATTCTCACAACAACCCGAGGAGGTAGGTGATGTTATGATTTTTATTTTACAAATCAGGGAAACTGAGGTAAGCAGCGGTTCAGTGACTTGCCCAGTGATACAGCTAGTGTCTGAGGCTGGATTTGAACTCAGGTCTTGCTGACTCCAGACTCAGTGCTCCATCCACTGCTCCATCTCCACTGTTGCCCCAGTGACACACAGTAAATGCTTAAGAAATGGTGTTTTCCTCCTCATTTATACTCATACCTTCCTTGGACTTCTATAAGACTCAGTTGAAATACTGCCTGCAGGAGGCCTTTCCTGGCCCTCTCCTCCCCAGCCTCATTGCTAGGGTCTTCCCTCTGAGACTATCCTCAATTTGTCTTGCCTCACTTGTTTGCACATTGTCTCCCCCAACAGGGACTGCTATTTCGCCTTTCTTTGTATCAGCAGTGTTTAGTACATGCCTGGTACTGCTAGTTGACTGACTGACTGACTTCCCCAGTATCTTTGAAAGTATGCATATTTCTCGCTGTTTAGTTCCATCTAGTCTTTTGACCTGACAATGGTCGATGGTACCATCACAGATTATAAAATGCCTCATTGTGTCCTGGTTGTTCTCTATCCACTCCAAAAATACTAACTAGCAGCCCCCAGAGCTCTAGGCAAATCTCTAATCAATGAAATCACTGGCACAGTCCCTATCCCTATCCCCTGGTATTTTTATTTTAAATAATAGTGAAAATGATCATCATTATAGAAGCTCTGCCCACATCCTACAGGATAGAAATCTTTCTCAGTCCTCAACTTCTAGGTACATTGCTTTTATCCATTCAATCTATTATCCTTTCAATTTATTAGATCTGGCAGCTTGGAGAAACTCGCATGACCTGCTGCCTAATTTCTTTCCTCTCTTATAACTCCTCAAGGCATTTTTTTCCTAGGAATTAATTTGACACTGCCACATGTTGTTACTTGTCTTTGCCTTGGGCCAATAGCAATCTATTTCCCTGGAAAATCGAATGCATTGTAGTCCTTATGTTGGCACATTATCTGTTAGGATTAATTTGGAAAAGTCTACATTGAATAATCAGTGAAGCAGGCTTTGAAAATGCACAGCATTATCCCTTTATTGCAGAAGATAATTTCATTGGTTCCTAGAGAAAATAAACAACAATGGCGTGTCACGTGCCATTTTCTGTTGGGCCAAGTAATACTGTTAAGGAGGACCAGATGCCCACGGCAGCATTCTCTTTCCAACACTTTCAACAGTGTTTTTATTTTGAAAGTAAAGAAATCTTTGTGTCTAGCCCTGGGATTTATTCTTTTAGGATCTATTGGTGACTGTGCTCATTTTAGGAGGGACAAGGTTGAATATGTCCAGGGGATATTGATAGTGGTGGGTGTGTGTGTGTGTGTGTGTGTGTGTGTGTGTGTGTGTAAAAATTGTTACTTGAGTGTGGGGAGGGTTATTTTAAATTCAGTTTAACAATTTTTTAAAGCATTTCTTTTGAATACAATTCTGTTCCTGGTGCTGTGGGTGTACAAAAAGGAAAAACAATAAAATCCTTTCCCAGGTCTTCACATCCCTTCCCTCCACCCCCTCCCTGCTAGTGCCTTCTTTGTGAGATTACCTTACATTTACACAGTTTATATCTTGTATTTACATAGTTGTTTAAGTATGTTGTCTCCTCTCCTCAAATGTGAGCTTCTTGAGGGCAAGGATTGTGTTTTTACTTTTCTTCATATTCTCAGCCCACAGTAGAGTGTCAGGTGGAAGAGGGATTAGCTTTATTCTGCCTGGCCCCAGGGGACAAAACTAGGAGCAACGGGGAGGAGTCCCAAAGAGGAAGAGCTGCCTGCCTCAGTTTCCCCATCTGTAAAATGGGGAAAATAATAATACCAACTACCTCCCAACGTTGTTATGAGAATCACATGGAATAATAATTGTAAAGTACTTAGCACAGTGCCTGGCACGTGGTTGCTGTTGTTTGTCCTTTGTTTTCAAAGAGGACCAGTGGCATCACAGGTGATGTCTTAACTCTTGTGCGAATTCGCTTTCAGTGAGGCAGAGTTGCACAAAGTCATTGGGCCTCACTCTCTTTTCCTGAGTCATCGATGTCCAGTGGCAAGACAAGAGTCAAGACAACTGGTGATGACCCAGAATGCAGTGGATGACCATGGCATCGTCATGTCTGACAAACCTCTAAGAGCTCCATAGCACCTGCTTCAGCCACCTTCATAGCCACTGGAACAAATTGTTCTCATCTGCCCATTGCACTGGAGGAAGTCGTCACATGCTTGGGGTAGATGCCCCCTTAACTCACCAATGGGTCTATGGCCTCAGCTTGGTTTAGCCCTTCTGCTGAGATGGTTTCACCAGGGTGTGGCCGCTATGCAAGGTAACAGCTTCTTGGAGCCACAGGTGCTATATAAATGTTAGCTAATTATCACCATGGCCACCACCACCACCACCACCATCATCATCATCATCACTACCACCACACCACCACCACCACCACCACCATCATCATCATCATCATCATCACCACCACCACCACCACCATCATCATCATCATCACCACCACCACCACCACCATCATCATCATCATCACTACCACCACCACCACCACCACCACCACCACCATCATCATCATCATCACCACCACCACCACCACCACCACCATTATCATCATCATCATCATCATCATCATCATCATCATTATCACCACCACCATCATCATCATCATCATCATCATCATTTTTTGACCAGATGTCTGCAAAATCTTCCTAACAATTAGACCTCTCCAGAAGAGGGAGGGGCCAAGGCCATGGCCATGTATCAGGGATATTGTTTGTAGAGGGCTTCCTGCTCAAGTTAACTGTTGGTCTCCTGAGTCGCCATCATTCCAACATCAGCAGATTTTGTTTTGGTTTCCAGCGCATGAATTGCCCTCTTAGGAGTCCTGTGTTATATCCAGTTATGGGCACAATGTCTGAAGCAGAGAATTGATAAGACAGAGCAAGTCCAGAGGAGGAGCCACAAAGGTAAAGACCTCTCCATCCATAGCCTGTGAAGTTTTCTAGAAAGCACTGCACATGCTTAGTGTGAAGATAAGAAGACTCAGGAGGAATATGGAAGCCAGCTTCAAGTATTGTAGGTCTATCATAGGAAAGAGCAAGTAGACTTGTTTTGCTCTGCCTGAGGGGGTTGGAGTCAGCTGCAACGGGAGGTCGAAGGTACAAAAAGGCAGATTTAGGTTGCCAGGGTGGAATGGGCTGTCTCTGGAGAGGGTGGACTCCCCCTTGTTGGAGAATTTCAAGCACAGACTGCATGGCCATTTGTCAAACGTGCTGGAGAGAGATTCTTGTTGGGGTCCCGTTTGTACTAAAGTGGTCTCTAAGACGCTGGGATTCTATGATTCTTCAATTATAAGTGATGATGATGATGATGGATATTTTGTCCTCTCCATGGAAGGAGGGAAAGAAAGAGGGAGGGAGGGGAGAAGGAAGAAAAAAGGAAGGAAGGAAGGAAGGAAGGAAGGAAGGAAGGAAGGAAGGAAGGAAGGAAGAAGGGAGGAAGGAAGGAAGGAAGGAAGGAAGGAAGGAGGGAGGAAGGGAGGAAGGAAGGAAGGGAGGGAAGGAGGAAGGAAGGAAGGAAGGAAGGAAGGGAGGAAGGAAGGAAGGAAGGGAGGAAGGAAGGAAGGAAGGAAGGAAGGAAGGAAGGAAGGAAGGAAGGGAGGGAAGGAAGGAAGGAAGGAAGGAAGGAAAGGAAGGAAGGGAGGAAGGAAGGAAGGAAGGAGGAAGGAGGAAGGAAGGAAGGAAGGAAGGAAGGGAGGAAGGAAGGAAGGAAGGAGAAGGAAGGAAGGAAGGAAGGAAGGAAGGAAGGAAGGGAGGAGGGAAGGAGGAAGGAAGGAAGGAAGGAAGGAAGGAAGGAAGGAAGGAAGGAAGGAAGGAGGAAGAGAGGAAGGAAGGAAAGAAGGAGGGGGAAAGGAAGGGAGGAAGAAAAGAGGGAGGAAGAAAGAAGGAAGAAAGGAAAGGAGGGAGGGAGGAGAGAGGAGAAGGAAGGAAGGAAGGAAGGAAGGAAGGAAGGAAGGAAGGAGTGAAGGAGGGAGGTCAGTTTTCCCTTCCTGCCTTGCAATGGTGTCCCAGCAGAAGGGGGTGACGAGACTTGCCTTCAGAAGGTGCCACAGGGTGTGTTCCATGATTCCAATGGAATGTTGCACAATTTCCCCAAACAAAAGTAAATTGCTTTAATTAAAAATGCAATAGCTGTACACTTAGCCAATGTTCCTTAACAGGGAATCTGGCCAGAGGTCTAATTGAAGCTGGAGGTGTGACCCAGCAGCCTCCTCAGAAGCTTTGTACATTACTGTGTTCAGCCTCCCTCCTCCACCTCCGCTATGGTCTAAGGGGCAGCTAGATGATTACTTTTCCTGGCTTAGTGGGACTGCTTCTAGATGGATCTGCCTGAGCTTCTCACGATCTGTGCAACTTCGACTTCTCCTCCCTGGGCTTCAGCTTCCTCCTTCATAAAGCCCAGGGGCTAGGTGGAATGATTGTCAAGGTCATACAACTATAATTTGGAAAAGGGACAGGCTTCTCTGGGTCCATCTAGTCCAACTCCGTCATTTTTACAGAATTGGAGACCCAACATCCTGACCTAGGGAGTTCAAGGGGCTTGGCCCAGGACAAACTGCATTTCAAACCCAGGTTCTTAGACCACAAACCCAATCATCTTTCACTTTTACTCTGAGCCATCAAATAGATATCTAAAAGTGCTTGTGCCTTTGTGAGGGGGTGTGGTGGAAGAAGAAAGGTCTTAGTCTTGGGAAATCCTGTTGGTCTTCTGTCTACCCAATCTAGGGCTTTTTCCTGTCATGGCGGGGAGGGCTGGAGTGAGAGCTTGCCCTGGTGGACAGTAGAACACTGGCTGTAGACTGCAGATCTGAACTCTGATGATTATTACCTGGTTGACCTGTGTACATCACTTAACCTATACCTGGGCCTTAGTTTCCTCTCCTGTCAAATTGGATTCGATAGCCTAAATTCTAGAGCTATAACTCTATGACCCTCTACCGTGGAGAGGGATCTTTTCATATTTTGTACTTGTGTCCCCAGTGCCTGGTACATAGCAGGTACTCAATATTTGTTGATTGATTGATTGACAATGACTCTGAGCCTCAGTTCCTCCTTTGTAAAATAATGGGGTTGAAGTAGATGGCCTCCGTGGTTCCTTCCTACCCTAAATCTACAATCCTATAATCCTATATTAGCTAGGATTCATTATAGTTTATTGCAATGTTTTCTGGGCCATGGACCCATTGGGCAGTCAGTCTGGTGAAGCTTGTGGACCCCTTCTCAGAATCATGTTTTGAAATGCATAAAATAAAATGCACAGGATTACAAAGGTAACCAACTATATTGAAGTCACCAGAATATTTTAAAAACAAGTTCATGGCCCCCAGGTTAAGAACTCGTGGCCTACAGGAATGGGACGGTTGGGTAACCAGTGCCTGGTGTGTCAATGTGATCGGGGATGACGGGGGTGAGGCCATGCTTGCGTCTGCTTGGGGGAGCCTGTCCCCCTCCCTTGCAACTCAATCACCAAATATGTCCATGCTGTTCAGTCACTCCTGAGGCCTGCCCCTGGAAGTATCCGTCTCTAGGCCAAGCCTGGAGCTGGCCCCGACTATTTTTAGGAATGACTTGTCCACTCAGCTGCTGCTGTTATCACTCTGGGGTGTGGGGCCTGGGGCTGGGGGAGGGAGGACAGTGAGCTGCTTGGTTTTTGCCACTCTCAGCCTCCTGCTTTCCCTGCTGCCCTTAGGATCCCTTAGCTGCTAATAGAGACGCTCGGCCCAGCGTGCCCCATTCCCCGTTACCTGAATCCCAGCGTGCTGCTTACTAAAGAAGGTATGTTAGTTCTTTATTTGGGGGGGATGTGTATGGGGGCAGTTTTCATCTCCAAATGGTTTACTTGGGAGGGTCCCATTTGTTGGATTCCTAACTCAAAGGGAGGACTGGAGGTCTATTTTTAGATTTTCCCTTTTTGTTTCAGTCACTTTAATTCTCTGGGCTTGTGGGGGAGAACGCTGGAGTAGGAATAGTAGAGACCCCTCCCTTAGGTCCATTTCTAGACAAGTGAGTTTCAGCTCACTTGTTCAGAGCATGGTTATTTCCTTAGCTTTTTACATTTTTTTCTCCTCTTTGGAGATAATAGGAAAATTGGACCATGTGTTCTTAGGTGTCTGATCTATGGGTTCTGTAATTTCCCCCACTATCACCCTCTTCAGGGTCCATTCTATGATTTCTCCTTACCTAGGTTCCAATTCTCCAGTCCAGTGGGAGTATAAGGGATTCTCCTAATTATTTTCTGTGACTAGTTAGGCGCCAGCATCAGCTGGGTTTCTCAGCATTTTCTTTTGACCCTGGGGCTCGCTGGTGGCCTTTAAAATTCCAAGATCAGCTGTTACTTTGAGTGGAGCTATAACATGGCAATGATTTGCCAGTAACTGCTCCTGGACCCACTGAAGGCCCAGAGGAGAGAAGATTCATAGGTCTCAGGAGAGAGCCTGGATGGACTTTTACATGGAAACCCCCCAAGAGACGGTCGCCTTGCTGTTCTGCAGGTGTAGTCTAGAAGGAGAATCAGGCAGAAGGCACCATGTCTGCCAAAGTTAGCTTCTGTCCACACTGGGGTTGAAGGAGCTGGGCTTGGAGCTCAGGGCCTGGATGGCAGTGGGTCTGACCCTGGAAGGTGGTTTGGGGGTACCTTCCTCTCCAGGGCAGTTCAGAGGGCCTCTGGCCCCACTTGATGTACTCTTGAATGGGGTACAAGTTGGTTACTGCTACTAGTTAAATGTTAGGAAAAAAACCAATGCTGCGTGTGTACTTTTTTCTTTTCTTTTCTGTTTTTTGGCTAGGCAATGGGGTTAAGTGACTTGCCCAGGGTCACACTGGTGTCATGTGTCTGAGGCCAGATTTGAACTCAGGTCCTCCTGACTTCAGGGCCTGTGCTGTATCCACTGTGCCACCCACCTACCCCGTGTGTGCTTTTTTCTCCCTTTCCCAAAACATCTACCTGAGGATTATGCAATGGGACCAGATAAAGAACCAGTAAAGCCTCCCCGCCTCCATTCTTTTCAGGGAGAGGCATATATGTGTGTGTTGTGTGTGTGATGTGTGTATGTTATATGTACGTTTATGTTGTATGTTTGTGGTATGTATGTGTCGTGTGGGTGTAAGGAGTCTGGACCGCGCGTATAGAATACTCCACATACTGTCAGACAGAGCTGATGTGCTAGGTTTCTATCTTTCACGTTTCTTTTTTCATCTTTGTTACAAGGAGTGATTGTGGGGTAGGGGAGGGATATACTTGGAAATGAAGGTAGAAGGGAAAAACCCCAATAATATAAATACTATTGAAAAATTAACGAGAACAAAGTCAGTGCAGCCTCAAGGCCCAGCAAGCGGTAAATGTTGTGTGTCATTTCAGGGCTCTGGGCAGAGGGGAAAAGACCAACAACCTTGAGTCAGAGAGCAAGACTGAAAGGAAATGTAAGGCCTCGGCAGCCAAGGATGCCCACAGTGGCCTCCTGAGGACTGCAAGGCTCAGTTTTGAGAACTTAGTGCTTCATTATCGAGTGAGATGATATTTGTAGAATGCTCAGCGTTTCCCCACCATCCCTGGAATACTCTCCCTTCTGTCCTCGGCCCCTTAAAATCCCCAACATCCAGCAAAGCTCAGGGACCACTTCCTCTAGGAGGCCCATGCTGAGCCCCCCAGCTGCTAGGACCCTAACCCTCCCCCCAAATATTTTGATTTGTGTTTTCTACTCCTGACTTTTCAGGTACATTTGTATTTACCAACATACACATATATACATGTATGTACACATACATATACATACATTCAGCTAGTAAGTGTCTGAGGTCAGATTTGAACTCGGGTCTCCTAACTTCACTTATATACATATGTCTGTGCATGCACACACATACACATGTATGTACACATAATATTATATATTATACAATGTACATGTGTATATGCAATATGTATATACACACATGTATATGTTTGTGTATGTGTGTGCACAGATATATGGGTACACACACACACACACGCATGCATATACCTGGACTCAGAAGTTGAGTTCACAGCGCACATGTTTAGCCACACATATATCCACACATATCAAAATACATGTACACATGTAAACGATCCACACACATATGCATGCCTGCATAAAGATGCCTGAACTCATAAAGACATACACACATAAGATATACATACATATATAAACTATACACACATACACATACGCATAGACATACATGCATGCATAGATAGATAGATACCTAGACTCAGAAAAACCTGAGGTCACACATATAGATGTATGTGTGTACACACACACACACACACACACACACACACACACACACATAAATATACATATGTAGTGTATCTTCCTGAATCCAAGTGTGTGTGTGTGTGTATACACACATATATATATACAAATACATACACATACAAATATGCATATACATGTACACACATACACACACACATACATACCTGGATTCAAGAAGACATATAATACACACACACACACACACACAAGTTCACATACACGTACCAGCATTTATATATATGTACTCTCTCTCTCTGTCTGTTTCCCCACACACATATATAATATGTATGTATGCATACGCATGTATATACATGCATACATATCTACACACACCTGAATTCCCATATGCATATACATGCATGTATGTGCATATATTGTACATGTGTGTATGTGCATACACATACACATACACATACACATACACATACATATACACATACACATACATATACATATACATATACCTATACCTATACATATACATATACATATACATATACATATACATATACATATACATATACAGATACATATACATATACATATACAGATACATATACATATACACATACACATACATATACATATATACATATACATATACATATACACACAAGTATGTGTGTATATGTATATGCCTGTACTCAGGAAAACCTTAGTTCTAATTCAGCCTCAGACAATTACTAGACGTATGACCCTGGACAAGTCATTTAACCTCTGTCTACTTCAGGTTCCTTGTCTGTAAAATGAGGATGATAGTAGCATCTACCTCCTGGGGTTCTTGTGAGGATCAGATGAGGTATTTGCACAGCCTTTGCCAACCTTACTGCACTATCATTGTTGTCGTTATTTTTCCGTGCTCTATTTCCCAGTAGAATCTTAGCTCCTTGAGGACAAGGACCGTTCTCTTTTTCCGTTTGTGTCTCTGATGCCAGGCACATAGGGGACGCTTCCCAGCATTTGGCTGACTGCCGGGGTCTGGCCCCCACCTTTGTCTCCACCATCGTGGGTGGCTGGATGGCTGTTCCTTTCCTTCTTGTAGATCGTTTTGTACAAAGATTCCACAAACTTCCTCAATGTTTCTCCCTTCTATTTATCACCCTGAGTTTCATTGAATTCTTCCTTGTGATGTAACAAAGACAAAAACACTGAATGGGGCGTCTAGAGACCTAGATCCTAGTCCAGGTTCCCTATCGCTGGATGCCTATTCAGCCACCTGGGTGAACCGTCTACACCAAATCACTCCCGCTCTGATTTTGCCTCGTGTGTGGTCTGTTGTGGCCATGGAGAGTGTTTTCCAGTGCTCACTGCATTCTTTTTAAAACCTGATGACCCCAACTGGATGTGATATTCCCTTTTAGGGTCTGACTAATAGAAAGCAGACTTCAGAAGACACAGGAGGCTCATCTGTCTTGTTCCCGTGGCATTTCAAGTTGAGTCCAGAGGGACCAGAAATGTAAGAGAGATGTCCTTGGGCTCCTAACAGAGAAACTTTAGCTGTGGTTCCATGAGGCTGAGACAGCTTCTCAATCCCACATTCAGTTAATTCTTTGAAACAAGCGACTTGTTTGGCATGGAGAGACAAAACTAAAACCAAAAACAAACAAAACCAAAAAGAAAAAAAAATGGATGGGCTGAACTTGTCAGTTCTTAAGCAGGGGACCAATGACTGTGCTGCCGTTATGGGCCTGCAATACTCCATTGTCATTTGTGTGATTCCATGAGGCTCCCCCTCCACCCCCCCCACCTGCACAAAGGGCAGTATGGCAGGTGTTTCTTTTATTTCTTAGATGGAAATGAATCTCTTTTCATTGTTGGAAGAGTTGGGGGGAAATTTTGCTGTCCTTGCTTGAAATCATCGTAGTATTGCCAAACCAGACCTGGGAACCAAAGACTGCTAGAGCCGGGAGGGATTTTAGAGCTCAGCTCATCCAGTATCCCTGTTTTACCAAAGAGGAAACTGAGACCCAGAGAGCATGATGAAGTAGACTCCAGCCCTTATTGCTGGAGATGGTTGAACTCAACATGGTCTCTGAGACCACAGAGGGTATTACCAAAAAGCTGATGAGATGCATTAAGGAGGCATCCTAACAGCCTAGTATTTGGGAAAGGGCAGTCCCACTGCCTTAGCCAGACCCTCTCCAGAATATTGTGTTTTATTCTAGAAACCACATTCTAAAGAAGGACATTGATCAGTCGGAGAGGATCTCATGATCATGCTCTCTAAAGATCAATGGAAAAAACTGAGAATCTGGAGAATTAAAAACTTGGGGGGTGGGTCATGATAATTTACTACCTTGTTGACTCTGGCCAAGTCACTTAACCTCTGTGGGCCTCATTTTCTTCATCTCTAAAAGGAAGTGTTTGGCTTAGATGTGGTCCTTTACAGCCCCAAACCTATGACTCTGGCTTTATGAATGTTTGAAAGACATTTCACAGTATGTCTTTCATACTATGTATATACATAGTATACCTTTCATAGTATGGAAGAGGAATTAATTTTTTCTACTTGGCACCAGAAAGCAGAACCAGGAGTAATGCATGGAGGCTACAGAGAAGTGAATTTAGGCTTGAGGTTGGGACAAACTTCCCAACAATGAGAGCTATCCCAAAGTGGATTGGGTTGCCTTAAGAGGTGGTGAGTTCCTCATTACTGGAAGTCTTCAAGTGGTTGTCAGGGGCACTGTAGAGGGGACTATTGTTCAGGTCTGGGTTGGATAAGATGGCCCTTGGGGTCCTTCCCACTCAGAGATCCTGTGATTGTCTCTTCTAGCTCTGAAGTTATAATCGATGATTATAACACTAGACTGAGCTAGGGATATAGGTAGGTCTAGGACATAGGTCTTCTGGCTTCCACCTTAGAATTTTAATTGAATTGTAAATTCCAGCTTCTGTCTCTCCAAGCTTGAGTTTCAATTCCTGAGGGAGGGCTTCTTTCTTCTCTTGAAGGTTGGTACAATGGAGGAGGAAGGGTTAAGGTTCAGTTCTTCTTTGAACAAAGGCAGCTCAGGGGAACCACATTATCTCAACAGTGCCCTCAGCATCCGAGCTGGCTCGGGCATCTTATAAGCAGAATGAAGAGCTCTTACACACACATCCACAAGTGTGAGGCTGAATGAGCCCCGAGATCCATCTGAAATCCACCCCCTTCACCGCCTGCAGGGGCTGACTCACTCGGTGTCTCTTTTGTGATTTTTTTTTTTTTACTCTAATTCACATTGTGTTGTTGCCTGACATTTCATTATGTGAAGGAAAAGTCTCAGGCTGTGTAGGAGAAAACCCTCTGGAAACTAGCAAGGTGTGATTAACCCATCATTGACTGATTTTCCCTCTCAGAGCTGCAGGGATGTTAAAGTTGAAGGCTTCTGGGATAAATATCTCTGGGTGATGTAGAAGTGTTTGGATTCTGAGGACCTGGGTTTGAATCTTGGCTCTGCCATCTACAACCTGGGAGACCTTGTGAAAGTTGCTTAACCTCTGTGGGTCTCAGTTTCCTTATCGGTAAAATGAAGACCTTGAACTAACTGACCTCCAAGATCTCTTTGAGCCCTTAATCTCGGATCCTAGGTTCCCCTGAGGCACTCCCTTTAATCCTTCATTTAACATTTCCATTACAGAGAAGCACTTTCTCTCCATCTCCCTGCACCCCCTTTTTTTCTCCTTCCCTCCCTCTCTCCTTTTCTCTGTCTCTATCTCTGTCTCTCTCTCCCACTCTCTCCCTCTCTTCCTCTCCCCTTCTCTTTTTCTCCTTCCCTTCCTCCCTCCTTCTCTCTGTCTGTCTCTGTCTCTGTCTCTCTCTCTGTCTGTCTGTCTCTCTCTCTCTCCCCCATCTGTCTCTCTCTGTCTCTCTCTGTCTCTGTCTCTCTGTCTCTCTCTCTCTGTCTCTCTGTCTCTCTGTCTCTCTCTCTCTCTCTCTCTCTCTCTCTCTCCCTCTCTCCTCTCTCTGACCCTGTTTTTCTTTCTGTTTCTCTCTTTCCTCTTTTTCTCTGTCTCTCTTCTCAACGTCTCTCTCCTCTATGTCTCTCTCCTCTGCTTCCCTGCCCTCCCCAACACATCACACCATATATACAGCCTGCAGGGGACTTGGAGGCAGGCTTTGGCACAGCTGCCCCTGGTCCTTCCAAAAGCCCCCTTTGTGTCTTAATATGTGTCTCAGCTTGTGTGGAATAGTATTTGGAGTCAAAAGACCTGAGTTTGAATCCTGGTTCAGCCACTTACTACCTGTGTAATGTGGGCAAGTTGCTGGCCTTCTCTGGGCCTGAATTTCCTTATCTGTTAAATGAGGGAATTGACCTAGATGAGGTCAGCGGCCCCTTCCAGCCCTGGTTGCCCAGCGCCACCATCAATGCCAGTCTTTTCTTTGGCGCCAGAGCAAGGCATGAGTTTTAATTCAATGGAGCAAGGGTTGGTTAGCTTTAGGGGTGAAGGAGGATCAGATTTTCAACTCAACAAGACAGATGACTGCTCATTGTCATTACTGCGTCGCCTCATTCTCAATAAGTAAGCATTTATTAGGCGCTGGCTACTGTCTGCGCTACACTCTGCTAAGTGCACCATGAATACAAAGACCAGAACAAAGGCGCTGCCCACAAGAAGCTAACATTCTAGTGGGGGGAAACGTGTACAAAGATGAGTACATAAAAAGGATACACACAAGAAAAAATCCGCGTTGGGGAGGGGGGGCACCAGGAGCTGGGGGGATCAGCACAGGTTTGAGCTGGGCTTTGAGGATGCTTTCAGGAATGGGGGGCAGCCAGTGCTCAGGCCTGGAGGTTGTGGATAGGCAAGAGCAGAAATGCCAGTCTGGTTGGGATGCAGAGGGTATGAAGGCGGGTAATCTATAAGCAGCCAGGAGAGAGGCTGGACCCAAACCCCAAACCACAAACACGCCAGCTGGAAGAGTTTGCATCTCCTCTTAGAAGAGGCCATAGGAGGCCAGGGGAGGTGTTTGAGCGAGGGTCCCCCCAAACAGTCTTCCTCTCCTTGATGGTACCCGGCAATGCTCCATGGAGCTTCTAGATGTTGTCAGAGCTTTGCAGCTAAGCAGCCCATGATGGCGTCTGGGCTGGAGCTGCGTAGGTAGATGTACATGTTTACTGTAGACTTCGAAGTCCTTGATACAGATGTCTTCTTTCTTTTTCCTCTTGGTTTTGGAGGCAATGGGGGTTAAGTGACTCACCCAGGGTCACACAGCTAGCAAGTGTCTGGGGCTGGATTTGAACTCAGGCTCTCCTGACTCCAGGGCTATTGCTCTATCCACTGCGCCACCTACGTTTCATTTTTTGATGCAGATGTTTTCTAAAGGGTCCTCCCTGGGCCTAGTTTAATTTCTTCTCTGCCTCCAGGCCTGTCCCCACGCCCTGGATGTCTGTGATAGATTCGGGCTTAGTTCAGGCCCAGGAGTGCTGGCCTGGGGAGGCCGCCTGCGTTCCTGATGTTGGGAGGAGGGCGAGGGAGGACAGCTGACCCCAGGCTTGCTCTCTTCTTGAGGCTGATGCTGCTTCTAGCTAGGAAGGGCAGGACATTAGGGACACTGAGCCAGGGCTTCTCCCAGCTGAGGTCAGTTCTGGGGAAGCTGGCCGGGAGTCCTGGCTGAGGTGGATGGAAGGGGGGGGTGATGGTAGGGGGAGCAGTGTCCTGTCAGAATCTATTCATAACCTGTGGGTGTCTCCCCAGATCATGTCACAGGCCTGATTCCGGCCATGAGTCATGGAGGTGGACTCTACTTTCGCCCTGAGGGATGCGCTGGGAGGTGGGACGGATTCCTTCCTGCTCAGCTCCACCTCCTCCCTTCTTCTCCCCTCCCCTCCCCTCCCCTTCCTCTGCAGACATAGTGCAGGACCTCAAGAACTCAGAATTCCCACACTGCCTCCAGAAATACCACTTTACACAGGGATTCATCTTCCAAGGGAATCCCTGCAAAGTGTGCATATACAGACCTGAGGTGCCGCCTAGTGGCCCTTCCAAAAACTCTAAGCAAATATCTCTGCTTCCTCTCTTAGAGCAATCAATTAATGAATGAAGTGTTTATTAAGCCCCTACTGTATGCCACTGTGCTAGGGGTTGGGGAACAAACATAACATTAAACGAAAGTGAAATAATCCTTGCCTTCCAGGAGCATACCTTCTTGGGGAGGATACAGCAAGGTGATTTGGGGGAGGTGGGGCCCTGCCGGTGAGATAAAGGTGGGGCGAGAGAGAGTAAGCATTTATTAAGTGCCTGCTGTGTGCCAGGCACTGTGCTAAGCACTTTACACGTATTGTCTCATTTAATGCTCACGGCACCTCTGGGAGGGGCAGGTGTTATTTTCATCCCCATTTTACAGATGAGAGAAATGAGGCATATAGAAGGTAAGTGAGTTGGCCAGGATCATGCACCTAGTATGCATCTGAGGCCAGATTTGAACTCAGGCCTTCCAGGATCCAGCACTGTATCCACTGCTTCACATAGCTGCTGTTATGAAAATAATCTTCCTAAAGCCTAGGTCAGACCTTCTGGTGCAGTGGGTAGAGTACTGGGCCTCCACTCAGGGAGACCAGAGTTCAAATCTGACCTCAGGCACTGAGAAGCTGTGTGACCTTGGACAAGTCACTTAACCTCTTCTTTCCTTATCTGTAAAATAGGGATGGTAATAGCATCTGCCCTGCAGGTTGTGGTGAGGTTCAAATGAGACAGCAATTGTAAAATGTCTAGCACATTTGTTGCTATTGTCATTTCAGTCACGTCTGACTCTTCATGACCCCATTTTGGGATTTTCTTGGCAGAGATACTGGAGAGGTTTGCCATTTCCTTTTATGACTCATTTTTACAGATGAGGAAACTGAGGCAAACAGGGTGAAGTGACTTGCCCAGGGTCACACAGCTAGTAAGTGTCTGAGGCTGGATTTGAACCCAAGTCTTCCTGACTCCAGGCTTGGCAGTGTGTCCACTGCACCACTTAGCAGCCCTGCTAGGTACCTGGCACATAGTAGATGCTATATAATTGTTAGCTATTATTGCTCAAGAAGCTGCAATGGCTCCCCATTACCTCTAGAATAAAATTCAACCTAGCATTAAGACTCCTCAAACTCTAGTTCCCACTGATCTTTCTAGATTTATTTCACGTCATTCCTCTCCACCCATTTTTTGTTCCAGACAAACTGGACCATTAGCTGTTACCTGAATTCTGCCTGCTAACTACAGCCTCACTCACCATCTCCTGCCTCCGTGCATTCCCACAAGCCATCACCCCTCCTGGCATGCCATCCTATCTGAATGCCACCTCTTGGAATCTATCTTTCCTTGAGCTGTAGTTCAGGTGCCTCTTTCTCTGTGAAACCTCCCTTCATCCCTCTAGTTGTTCTGACTTTTTCCATCCTCCAATTACCTGTGTCATGTTAGCTTTACCTGCAGTCCTCTCCTACTTCTTCAACCTCCCCCCCCCCACATTAGAAAGTAAGCTCCTTGTGGGCAGGGACTATTTTGTTCATGATTTTGTGTTTGTCCTCAGGGCCTTGTACAAATTTACAACACTCAAGATCTTTTCTTTCAAAAGGTTGGCCATATCCCAAGTGGGCCAGCAGGGATTTGGGGAGGAGGGAAATTCCTTAGGCAGAAACTAGAAATGATCAGGCAGAGATAAAAAAGTGGCCAGCCTAGATGAGAAGATGAGGGAACTGTCTTGGACAGGGGTGTGGTGGGCTGAGCCACTGTGGAGGTGCAGGCTTGGAGGGGATGCTTTTTCTAAGTCCTCACAGTTCAGTAGTGTGCGCTCTCTCTCTCTCTCTCTCTCTCTCTCTCTCTCTCTCTCTCTCTCTCTCTCTCTCCATCCCTCCCTCCCTCTCTCTCTCTCCCTCCCTCCCTCCCTCCCTCTCTCTTTTGTCTCTCTCTCCTCTCTCTCTCACCTCTCTCCTTTCTCTCTCTCCTTCCATCCTTCTCTCTCTCCTCTCTCTCTCCCTCTCCTCTTCTCTCTCTTCTCTCTCTCTTCTCTCTCTCCCTTCTCCTCTTCTCTCTCTCTCTCTCTCTCTCTCTCCTCTTCTCTGTCTCTCTCTGTCTCTGTCTCTCCTCTTCTCTCTCTCTCTGTCTCTCTCTCTGTCTCTCTGTCTCTCTCTCTCTGTCTCTCTGTCCTCTCTTCTCTCTCTTCTTCTCTCTCTCTCCTCTCTCTCTCTCTCTCTCTTCTTCTCCTCTCTCTTCCTCTCCTCTTCTCTCTTCTTCTCTTCTCTCTCTCTCTCCATCCTTCTCTCTCCTCTCTCTCTCTCTCTCTCTCTCTCTCTCTCTCTCTCTCTCTTTCTCTCTCTCCTCTTTTCTCTCTCTCTCTCTCCTCTTCTCTCTCTGCCTCTCTCTTCTCTCTCTGTCTCTGTCTCTGTCTCTCTCTTCTCTCTCTCTCTCCTTCCTTCCTTCCTTCCTCCCTCCCTTTCTCTCTCTCTCTCTCTCTCTCTCTCTCTCTCTCTCTCTCTCTCTCTCTCTCTCTCTCTCTGTCTCACTGTTTGTGTGGGCACGTGGGTTGCTATGACGGAAGAATTTCTAGGTAGGGCTAGTGACACTTTTTGAAAAGATGCCACCTGGGAAATAAGTTTCCATGACTGCACGTGTATAACCTGTATCAGATTGCTTGCCTTCTTGGGGAGCGGGGAGGGAAGAAAGGGAGGGGGAAATTTTGGCACTCAAAGTCTTGTAGAAATGAAGTTGAAAACTTAAAAAAAAGGAAGAAAAAGATTCAGAAGATAATCATAACTGAAAAAGTCATAAAAGCAAATGTTAATTACTAAAGAAAGGTGCTTTCTTTAGCCAAGAGAAAGCTAAGGAGTGACACAACTAATAATTTTCAAATAAAACAGAAGCCATTAATAACTGTTAAAAAAGAGAAAAGATACCACATAGAGAGTTTTTAAAAAAATCTTCCTGAATCATAGAATGGCAGAGCTGGAGGGCCCTCAGGATGTCCGTTTTCATCTCTTTCCCACTGGAAAACTGAACTGTCCCTGGGTTTTGATAGAGCAGCTTTGGCCTTGAAGGGGACTTCCATTCTGATGGGGGAAAACCACACATAAAGGAAAGCTAGACTGGGGCTGGGGCTGGGAATGGAATAGTAGCTGGGCATCCACCAAGTCTCATAGCCACCCCAGAGCCCTCTCCTCTTTCTGGTTCCCCTTTATGTGTTATCTTCTCCTAGTCAAATGGAGGCTGTGGAGGCCAAAGCCTGACTTTGGTTTTCCATTTGAATCTCTAGCACTTAGCATAGGGCTTGTAATAAATGCTTGCTCTATCTATCTGTGACAATTAAAAAGATTCGAGAGATAGTTTCTGGGTAGTTTCATCATTTTATTAATAAAGCCAGCAGGTTATTAATAAAAGGATGGCCATTGGGCCATCTCTCTTAGACCAAAGACTCCTAATGGCGGTGGGGTCATAGTTTATATGCCCTTTGAAGGGTAAGTATTCCTGAGGGATGGAAGTCAACTCAGATTGGTTAACGCAATGGGAGGTATGGGCTTTGTTAAAGTGAAGGTCTTGGGGTACTTGACTTAGGTCACTCAGAACTTCGTCAAAGAGACATCAATTTCCATATCTTGATATATCTTGATAATAGGGAGAATCAACCTTTCCTCAGACCTGTCTGAGCAAACACAATGAGGAGGAATACACCCATTAGGCCAAACTTAGAATTTCTTTTTCTATCTGATAATATCTTGGCCTGGGGAAATCTCTAAGAGAGATTTCCCACACTGGTTGGTTTCTGGATGAGGAAGTAGAAAAGGTGAAAAATCTGGGTCCTAATACAATCTATCAATCAATCTATCTATCTATCTATCTATCTATCTATCTATCTATCTATCTATCTATCTGTATCTTCCCTCCCTCCCTCCATTCCTTCCTTCCTTTCTTCCTTCTTTCCTTTCCTTTCCTTTCCTTCCTTCCTTCCTTTCCTTTCTTCCTTCCTTCCTTTCCTTTCTTCCTTTCCTTTCTTCCTTCCCTCCCTCCCTCCCTCCTTCTCTCTCTCTCTCTCTCTCTCTCTCTCTCTCTCTCTCTCTCTCTCTCTCTCTCTCTCTCTCTCTCTCTCTCTCTCCCCCTCTCCCCACCTCCCCTTTCTCTCCCCCTCCCCTTTCCCCCATCCAGCCCTCCATCTATCTTTCTAGATCTATGACCCCTAGCCTTGGTTTGAGGCATCAGCAGAGCAGAGTGAAGTGGGAATGGGTTCTGCCTGCTTATTAATGATGTCTCTCTCTTCTCTCCTTTTCATTGTGGTCTCAGTGTGTGTCTAGTCCCAGGGATAGTCTGATCGATGTCTCATCTGTGTCCATAAAGACTCATTCCGTGTTGTCTCGTGTGGAATACCATCTCATCTCATCTCATCTCATCTGCCTGCTTCACCATGGCCATTTCATCGCGCCTCGCCCTGTGGGAGCAAAAGGAAAGTGTCACCCTGCCTGGTGGTCGCTGCCTGGCGGTCACTGGCTTGCTGTAGGACCTCTCCAGCTGCTATTGCTGCCACCCTGCCAGGCGTAGGGCCCTGAAGCCCTTTTGTCTTTTCCCTTTTGTGTGCAGGGATGGGTCAGGAGAAGCCCACCTTCAAAAAGATGCCTCACAATTATTCATGGCTGCCCTGCATTTTCCCTTCAATCCTGGAGGGGGGTTAAGGGGAGATAATCCAGACTGTGGGTCAGAGAGGACCACTCTACTCCCTCTGGCTGCCTACCTTTGTCCTTTCCTTACTCATTACTACTGCCTGTAGAATCTGGGCCAGAGAAGGGAATAAGAGATGAGTCCAAAAAAGATGTTGATGATACTAATAATAGTAACTGAGAGGGTCGGTGTGGCATGGAGCTGGCCTTGGCGTCTGGTAGTTTTGGGTTCCAGACCTATCTCTGACACAAACTGTCTGTGTGCCTCTGGGCAAATCGCTTACCTTATCTCAACTTCAGTTGCATTTGCAGATTGAGGAAACTGAGGCTTATAAGTGAGTTGCCCAGGGTCACTCAGCTCAGTGTCAGAAGCAGGATTTGCACCCAGGTCTTCCAGATTCCTACAATGCCCTCATCACTATCTATCGCAGGCTGCCTTCCCTGCTCCCTGCATCACTTGGCAGCCCCATTTGTCAGGGTGAAGGGCAATCATGGGGAGGCAGGTGAAAATAAAAAAAAAGCAACTAATGAAAATGATGGGTTTTCAGTTACCATGGCCTTAATTTCAGTTATTCCTGCCTCTTGTTGCCATGGATAATTGGGAGCCTTCCACTCCCCACCCCCCATTCACGCTCCCTCTACAGCATTATGGTCGTTGGGCTGTGGATAGCGGATCTTTCTGTAAGGGCTTTTTTTTTTTTTAGTGAGGCAGTTGGGGTTAAGTGACTTGCCTAAAGTCGCACAGCTAGGGAGTATTATGTGTCTGAGACCAGATTTGAACTTGGGTCCTCCTGACTCCAGGGCTGGTGCTCTATCCACTGTGTTACCTAGCCCCTCTGTGAGGGTTTCTTAATCCCCCTTGACTACCAACCCTACTAGGAGAGGCAAGCATTGGTTCTGGAACCAGAAGACCTCGGTTCAAATGTTGCCCCAGAAGACTTGAGTCCAACTAATCTGCCAGGGTCTAGCTGTGTAACCTCTGTAGAGACGTCTCCCTGGCCCTCAGTTTCCTCACTTGTAAAGGATTTGAGATCAGTCTCTTCTAGCTCTAATGTTCTATGTTCTGTTAGATAAGAACCTCAAGGAGGGATCCTGCAGGTCAGATGGCTATTACTGGCACTAACTTCCATTGGTATAGAACTTCCCGGCATCCAAAGATCTACGACATGCATTCTTATATGTGATAAGACCAGGGAGGGATTAGGTTTCCAGCTAATGTTTAATATAGTTCTTTTGTGAAGGGCTTTCCAGCCTACCAGCTCAAATGAGATGATGTGGAGTGGTAAAATGTGGTAAATGGGGAGAAGGAAACCTCGATCTGCCTCTTACCTCCTGTGCAAAATCAGGCAAGCATCTCACTCCTCTGCCCTCAGTTTCCCCCTCTGTAAAATGAGAGAGTTGAACTAGATGGCCTTTAAATTCCCTTTCGGCTCTGAATCTATGGTCCTCACCATAATCCCATCAGATGGGTTCTGTTATTATTTAAATCACACAATTATTTAAAAACCAATTTATTATAATCATAAAATAGTAAATAAATGTTTAATAGTTCAAATAAATGTTCACATTGTTTAATAAATATTTAATATTCGTAGTAAACATTTAAGTTAGTTAATACATGGTTAATATTCATAGTAGACATTAAAATTATTTAATAAATATTTATAATAAATGGTTAAATCATTTAAAAATAATTAATATTTATAATAAACATTCAAATTATTTAATGAATATTTAATATTTATGATAAACATTTAAATTAGTTAATACAGGTTTAATAGTTGTAATAGACATTAAAATTATTTAATAGTATTTATAATAAATGGATAAATTATTTAATTAACAATTAATATTTATGATAAACATTTAAATTATTTGATAAATATTTATGATAGATGCTTAAATCATTTAGAAAATACTAATGATAAATATTTAAATTATTTAATAAATATTTAATAAATAATATCCTATTATCATTTAATAAAATTAAAGTAAGGATGTGAAGGATCCCTATTTTACAGAGGAGGACACTGAGGCTCGGAGAGGTTGTGACTTGTCCACGGTCACACGTCTATTAGGTTCCCAGGGGGGATTCAAATCTGTGTTTTCCTGACTCCAAGTCCAGTGCTGGCTCTATTACATCATGCTTAGTTTTATTAAAGGAGTGAGGGAAAGGGTGAAGGGCGTCCATCAATTTGGTCACCTTAGCCAGTGATTTCCATTGCCATTCATCATGCTTGAAGACACCCCACCCTACCTAAGACACCTGCTATAACCTTTCCTACATGACCTTGTTCACGTGTGTCCAGCGCTTGGCCCTTCGCCCTGGCTCCAGGGTAGGCTTTGTCCTTGGGGGGATGGCTTCCATTTATATCACCCACCGAGATCTTGCCTCTCTTCTCTTTTTATTAAACAGATCAGGGAAGAAGACAAAAGCCCCCCACCCTCTTCACCACCTCCCCTTTTCTCTGTAATTCCGGGGGGCTTCATCAGGCAACTGGTTCGGGAAACAGAAAAGGAGTCCAAGGAGGCGAAGCGGAAAAAACAGTCATTGGCCAGCTCACAAGAACAGACGGTAAGTCAGCCACCCAGCAAAACTAACAAGCTACATTTCTATCTTTAAAACATGTCTTATTAATACTTTTTTTAAAAAAAAAAATGTTCATTTCTCAATATCCACTCATGGAACCTTCCCTTGTTGCAAAGAAAAAACAAGTTATGCATAACTGACCGACTAGATGAACTTGTGTGACAATGTATGCGACATTCTTCACGTGTCACCCCCCACCTTTCTACCAAGGGGTTGTTATTTAGTCATTTCAGATGTTTCTGACTCTTCTTGGCCCCATTTGGGGTTTTCTTGGCAAAGACACTGGAGTGGTTCCTTCTCCAGCTCATTTTACAGATGAGAAAGCTGAGGCAAACAGGGTTAAGTGACTTGTTCAGGGTCACACAGTTACTACGTGTCTGAGGTTGGATTTGAACTCGGAAAGGTGAGTCTTCCTGATTCGACCTTACCACGGGGAGGGAAGTCTATTTCATCATCTGTAACTTACATTTCAGTAGCAATTTAGTCATTTGTAAAATGGGGCTAATAATAAGGGTAGTACCTATTTCCCAAGACAAGGATGAAGAAAGCTCTTTATAATGTATTCAGCAGCAATTCCAATTTGGGCTCCAGGTGCCTAGATACGAGAGGTTCATGAGTACATATAGAACCAAATATGATCATTATGTATTTTCTCAAGGAACAGATATTAATAGTACAGCCACTTTCATGTTGGGGGAGGTGGGAATCTACAAAATTAATGCAGCAGCTGGGTCCAGTGGAAAGCATTCCTATCCTTGT
This sequence comes from Phascolarctos cinereus, assembly GCF_003287225.1. Taxonomy (NCBI): domain Eukaryota; kingdom Metazoa; phylum Chordata; class Mammalia; order Diprotodontia; family Phascolarctidae; genus Phascolarctos; species Phascolarctos cinereus. The sequence goes on from NW_027555847.1 coordinate 713,253,153, forward strand.
CATTGATGTCTAAGTGACCTTGGGCAAGTCATTTGGTCTTGGGACTCAGTTTTTTCATCCGTAAAATGAGAGGCTTGGACTAGCCCTAGGCCGTCTGTGAAGTCTCTTTCAGATCTAGGTCTGTGTTCCTGAAAGGGGACACTCATACTTGAAAATGTTGGAATCCACTGCTATAAGGTTGTAGGAATGTGAGCTATAGCTGAAAAATCTACCTTCACAACTCTGGATGAGTCAAGTCGGGTCAGGTATCATTATCCCCATTTTAGAGATGGGAAGACAGAGTCATGCTATAACTTGCTCAAGGTCTCACAGGTAGAAGTTTGGACTGTTTGCCTCTGAGGACATACAGTATCTATTTAGAGTAAGACTCCTTGATTGAATCAACAGCTGGAGATGGGGGGGGGAGGTTAGGAATGTGGCTCCCTGAGGGGATGTTGTCCAGAAGCTGGGCTCTCCTCAGTGGCAACAACTGTCCCTGAAGACAACTGTGAAGCCAACAGGGAACCTCATTGTGCCTCAGACCCCAGCCCCCTCCTCACAGCTGTTGAGCACAGCAGTGGGGTGGGGAGGGGGAGCTGGAGTGAATAGGGGTGTTCCCTCTGACTTCTCATGGTCTGCAATGCCCAGAGAGATGCCAGATACAAGGAGAGTTCTAGTCCACTGCTCCCGAGCCTCAGTTTCCCCATCTGTAAAGTGGGGACTCTAATGTGGTCCCTAGATTGCAAGATTGCTTTAAGGATGAAAGAATATAATATATGTAAAGCACTTGGCTAATGTAAAGCCTAGGAAAGATTAGTAATCATGGATCACTGTTTGCTCTTCTGTTCAGTCCAATTCAATAGGAATTTCTCAAGGACCTTATAAGCAAGGGCCTGGGCCAGGTGCTGAGGGTATGGAAGGCTTCCTGATTTTCTTCAGCATAGGGAATACCTGGTGTGGGAAAGTCCCTTCACCAGTGCAGATCTCAAATAGATAGGACCCAGTTAATAGTTCAGTCTTAGGGAATTGACTGATCCTGAAAAAGGTGAAATGATTGGTCTAGAGATACACAGCTAGTCAGGGTCCTGGGCAGTATTTGAGCACATGCCTTTGTGACTGTGACCCTGCCATTCTTCCAGAGCTAGGGATCGCCACTCCACCCCCAGCGCTAGTGCAGCTAGGTGGCGCCATAGGACCTGGAGTCAGGAAGACTCATCTTTGTGAGTTCAAATCTGACTTCAGACACTAGCTGTGTGACCCTGGGCAAGTCACTTAACCCTGTTTGCCTCAGTTTCTTTATCTGTAAAATGAGCCAGAGAAGCAAATGGCAAACCACTCCAGTGTCTCTGCCAAGAAAATCCCAAACGGGGTCATGAAGAGTCAGACATGATTGATAACTACAACAGACCTAGGAGTTCACAGGTGTGGGGAGCAAGCAGCGTGACCCCCCTCTACCCATGCTCATTGGCATTAATGTTCGAAAAAGCTTCTGTGTCTCGCCCTGGGCCTCAGAGCCAGTGTATGTCGAGGTAGACTTGAACCCAGGTCTCTGTCCACAGAGCCGTGGCTGCCTCTCAGAGATGGGGACACAAGGACAAAAAAAAATCCTATTTGTGCTATGGCTCTTTGTAAACAGATTGGTAGATGGAAATTAAGCCAAGGAGGAAGGAAGCATTGACACCCAAAGCCATCAGGAAAGTCCTGGCTCAGATGTGGTGCCCGAGTGGGCTCTTAAGAGAAGTTAAAGCTTCTACGAGATGGAGTTGAGGAGGGAATGCCTGGCATGATCAATAACATTTATTAAGAGCCTTCTCTGCACCAGGTAACACCAGTTTGGTTGAAATCTGGAATAATTTTGGAAAGGGAGACTAGAACTCAATCACGGAGGGCTTTGCTCCTGCAGGTAATAGGGAGCCATGGAGGTTTTGGAGCAGGGGAGTGCATGGATCATAAGAGTGGTTCAGGAATATTAAATTAGTGCCTGGGTAGATGATGAATTAGAGTTGGGAGAGACTGGAAGCAGGGAGAAAAGTGAGGAAGCTACTGCGATATGCCAGGTGAGAGGTGATGAAGTATTCTTGTTCTGATAAGATATAGAGGTGACTATGGGCAAGTTGCTTGCTTTCCCAAGGGAAACATCATCATTATCAAAACAACAACAGCCATAATAATGCTGGCTAGCTAACGTTTACGTAGCACTTTGAGGGTTGCAAAGCACTTTACACGTGTTAACTCTTTTGATCCTCAGAAGAACTCTGTGAGGTAGGTGGTATTTTTATCCCCATTTTACAGATGAGGAAACTGAGGCACAGAACGGTTCGTGATGTGCACAGGAAGCATTTAAAAAGGAGAACCCAAGAATAGGTCTATGTGTATTCTTGGACTAGATAGTTTACGCCTTGGGACTGCAATGATTCTGGGAAGGACTTGGACTCCAAGGCAGTGGAGAGAGGGTGCGGTTGGCAAATGATTGGGGTTGTGCGTGTGAGTGTGTGTGTGGGGGAGTGTTGTGGGGACGGAGTGCAGGGAGAGGGAGGAGCCAGGGATTTCTCTGACGCTGTGACCCAGGGGTGACCGGGAGGGCGGGGTGCCGGCCGCCGAAATCACTCCGAAATCACTCGCTGTGGTTAAGCTTTCGCGTGGGTTGGTTCCACACAGCTGGTCTCGCAGCTGGGACCTTCTGAACCAATGCAGGGTGCCAGCTGCCCAAATATTCCTGCCTTTGGGGGGAGGGGAGACGTCAGCCTGGCCAAGTCCAGAAGGTCTCCGAAGCAACTCGGCCCCAGAGGCAGAGCCGGGAGTAACGGGTGGAGCTGGCCAAAAGCAGAGCCGTGCCTGAGCACCTACGGTCCTGAGTTGCCCATTAGGATAAGTATTAAGGCAAAGGATGGAGGACCACTTGCCGCAGGAAGGGCAGTCCCAGAGGGCGTTCTGGTTCAGGTATGCTTGGACTGGATGGCCCCCAAGGTCCCTGTCAGCTGAGGGTCTTCTTTGTTCCCATGATCCATGAAAGCCACTGATGTTCCAGTGTGGCCGGCTGGGGGAGGGGGGAGGGGCAGCCGTGGGGGCTGAGTTTCCAGGCAGTCGCAGACATGGAAACGCTGCCCCAAGCAGGTCACGGGTCTCACTCGTGGCCCAGAGCTAAGACTTGAGAATGCTGGGATGTAGATCCCAACAGGTGTGGGAGGCGGGCACTGAAGGGACCAGCCGAGGAAGGCTGCCAGCCTTGTGAGTCCAGCTGGCTCATGGCCCTGAAAAGACCAGGACCCCGTGTAGAAAGCAGAAAGGGCTTCTGTAGCTGTTACTTCATTTGAGCCTCAGAATGACTCCGGGGGAGATAGCTCCATTTTTACAGACAATATTGGCAACAGTAGTTGGCATTTATATAATATCTTCAGGTTTGCAGAACACTCTGCAAGTATCATCGCATTAGCTCTTGCAAGAACCCTGTGAGGGAGGTGTCATCGTTACCCCTGTTCTATAGATGAGGAAACTGGCATTCACAGAGGTCAAGGGACTTACCCAGGGTCATACAACTGATAAGTGTCTGAGGCTAGATCTGAACTCAGGTCTTGCCGGCTCCAGGCCCAGGGCCTTGTACCCTATGGAGTCACCAAGTTGTCCAAGGAGGATTGAGAAGCAGCTGGGGTGGCTAGAGAGCTGCTCTCAAAGTATGCAGACCTGGGTTCAAGTGTCACCTCTGACACATATTTGCTGGGTGATCCTGTAGTTTCCTATGTCAGTGAAAGCACAGGTCTAGTTCTTATTTATATCCCTATCTTCTAAAGTGTGTGTGTTGTGAACTTGCCTCTGTGTGTGTGTGTGTGTGTGAGAGAGAGACAGAGACAGAGACAGAGAGACAGGGAGAGAGAGAGAGAGAGAGACAAAGAGAGAGAGACAGAGAGAGAGAGACACAGAGAGAGAGAGAGAAACAGAGACACCAGAGAGTGTCATGGAAGCTCTGTTCTAGGTAAGAAATAGGTGAAACCTCACATATCAGAGCCTGGGCTGCTTCCCTGAACAGAGTCCGACTTTCTGACAAGGAGGAGGTTGGTAGAGCCCAAATCCAAAGTGACATTTACATAAATGTTAGGAAAGCACCACCACCAGGCCCTCAGTGAGAGGCGTCTTCTGATCATGGGCTGGGCCAGGCATGGCACCAAATGGGTGTTCCAAGGGATGCCTTCTGTAGGTTGACAAGGGCTGGAAGCCGGATATCTACATCTCAGTATAAGGAGGAAGTACAGTAAATCAGGTAGCAATCATTCCAGGGTCTCACATGGGTGGGGTCCTGGATCTAGCTTTGGAAGGGTGCTCAGCAATTATCTGGTCCAGGGCTGGGGAACCTGCAGCCTGTGGCCCTCTGGGTCCTCAAGTTGCCCTTTGACTGAATCCAAACTTCACAGAACAAATCCCCTTAATGAAAGGATTTGTTTTGTGAAACTTAGAGGGCCACACGTGACCTCGAGGCTGCGGGTCCCCACCCCTGATCTAGTCCTACCTATAACCGAAATGAAGGCTCACTTTAAGGTCCCTGACAAATCGTCATCCGGCTGCTGCTTGGAGACCTCAGGCTGGGGGAGCCCCCCGCCTCCTGCGGTTGCCCCCACCAGCTGGGGTGGCTCTCATTGCTGGGAAGCCTAAGTTGGCTTTTTGCCCCTGGTTCCACCGTCTGCACCAACCTGGTGCTAAGTCTCTCTAATTTGACCAGCCTGGTCCCTAGATGACAGACATCCAGATTCTCACCAGCCTGCCCTAATGACCGGAGGGATGATCATTAGAATAACTTGCCAGCTCTCTCAGGCCTTGCCAGAGCTCGTGCTCAGCTGGCACTGCTTTCAAAGGCCCAGGGTCACCTCCGTCCACGGGAGTTGGACTTTTGATTGAAGTGGGCACTTAATTAAGGCGGCTTTGGTAGAGAGGGTTGGACAGTGACCAGCTAGTGAGATAAAGTGTTTGTGTCAGAGTCTGGTCTAAGTGATGGAGAGAGACAACAAAAAGCGTGCTAGATAGACCCCTGCCTTCAAGGAGCTTATCGTCTAGTTGGGAAAGATAACACACAAGGAAAGCCCAGCTTCCAAGCACATAGTAAGAGGCTCCCCTATCAGAGCCAAGGGGTGGAGTCCAAGTGAGGTGGAGATGGGTAGATAATGGGGCTGTGGTGAGAGGACTACAGGAAGCTGCATGAAAGCCTGGGCCCTGGCAAGATGCCATCTTGAGGCTTTTTACAGACAGGACAAAAGCAATGCTGTAGCTGGAAGCTGCATTGGAAACTCTGAGAGCAGGGAGGGTCTTTTTGTATCCCCAGCACTTTGCGAAATGCCTGGCACACAGTAGGTACTTAATAAATGTTTATTGACTGACTGTTTACATGGTGCGTCCTCCAGGGAAGATAAGACTCTGGAGATCAGGATTGCTTGCCTTTTTTTTTTAGGTCTTAGCTTGGTGCTTTGTACATTGGATATGTAACTAAATATTTTGGATTGAATCTGGATTGTTAGTAGTGTGGTTTAATGGAGAGAGCAGTCATTGGACGGTGGGACCCAAGTCCTTCTCACGCTGTGACATTGGACCTCAGTTTCCTCCTCTGTACAATGAAGAGGCTGGCCCACATCAGGGCTCCTTAACCTTTTGGGTGTCATGGACCCTTGGGCAGTTAGTCTGGTGAAGCTTGTGGACCCCTTCTCAGAATCCTAGTTTTGGGTTTGTTTTTTTTTTTTTTTTTTGCTTTTTTGGTGAAGCAATCAGGGTGAAGTGACTTGCCCAGGGTCACACAGCTAGTGTCATGTGTCTGAGACTGGATTTGAACTCAGGTCCTCCTGACTCCAAGGTAGGAGCTCTATCCACTGCACCACCTAGCTGCCTCTTCAGAATCCTAGTTTTAAATGCATAAATAAAATATAGAAGATTCCAAAGGAAACCAGTTATATTCAAACATAGTTACCAAAATATTTTAAAAAACAAGTTCATCAGCTGGAGATGACCTTTAAAGTACTTTCCAGCTCTGATTCTGTGATCTTATAATTCCCTTGAGAAAGATGCTATAAGTATTATAATCCCCATTTTATAGATGAGGAAACTGAGGCCTTGTTTAGGTGATTTTGCCAAGAGTCTCACAGCTAGTAAGTGTAAGAAACTGCCTTGAACTCCAGACATTTGGGTTCCAGGTTCAGCAGGCTGCATAAGAAATGGCCACTTGACTTTTTAAGACGGTGCAGCTAAAATCAATTCATGTCTCTTCCCAAGTCTGCATTTCAGTCCGGCCTCAGGATAGGAGAGGATATGAGAGTGCCTCCTGGAGAAAAGCCCTTTCTGCCCATGATCAGGCACAGGGAATGATGTGCCAAAAGAATTACATCTGCTGTATATGTATAGCCTATATCAGGAGGGTGGTGGGAAGGAAAGGGGGGGAAAAATTTCAAACTCAAAAGCATATGGAAGTGTTGTTGATAAATCAAAATAAATTAATAAAAAACAAACATAATGATAAAAAAGGATACATCTGCCATTTACCAAGTGGGAAATTCGAGGCAGTAAATCAGTCGTCAGTGAACAAGCTCCTACTATGTGCCAGACAGCATGTTCATCATTGGGAGCGGTGTGAGGCTAAGGCAGTTCCTGGCCTTGGGGAGTTTACATTCTAATATCATGCCAACAGCTACCTTCATATGGGAGATATATATATATATATATGCTCAGCTGGTGGATGGCAGTCTTGGACGAGAAGGCATTTGGAACTAGGGGAACTAGGGGTGGGGTGGGCATGAAAGACTTCTTGGAGGAGTGGAAGCTTGGGCTCAGTCTTAAAGGAAGCCCAGGCTTCTGAGAGGGGCAGGCTGGCAGGGAGAGCTCTCCCAGCATGGGGAAAGTCGCTCAACCTCTGTGAATGCCAGCTTCCTCATCGGTAGAATAGGGGTGACAATGACACCTTCCCTCGCAGCATTGTTGCAAGAGTCAGAGGAGATGATAGTTGTAGAGGGTTTTGCAAACCTGGAGGTATTACATAATCGCAAATGCACAGAGACAAGAGATGAAGTGCTTTGGGCAAGGGATCCCAGTGTGGCTGAATCACAGAGCGTGTGCAGGGGAGTGAACTGTAAGTATCCTAGAGTCGTGGGAAGGAGCCAGGTGATAAAGGGCTTTAGAAGCCAAACGCAGGGTATTCTGTTTGATCCTGGGGATAATAGAGAGCCATTGGCATCTAGCAAGCAGAGGAGCGCCGTGGTTAGAATGGTGCTTTAGTAAGCCACCGTGGCTGAGTCAGCAATGGGGTATCAGAAAGAACCAGGCAGAGGGGTTGGGGATCCCCAGTTATCAAGGCTGAAGTGGCCAGCCACGTATCTCAGGGACAGGTGAAGGCAGAGCATCCCTGTGATAAGGAATCGTGGCGCCAACGCTGGTCCATAAAGTGGGACAATGTCCTGTAGGTAATTGGAAGCCGCTCAAGATTTTTGAGTAGGGGCTGTGACGAAGGCAGAGAAAAGTCAGATCATGCCTGGCTGACTAGACTCTCTCCAATTCAATTCAATTCAATAACCCAAGCCACAACCCCCCACAAGAGTCTGCATCACAGGTCAGTTCAATGGGCATTTAAAGCTCTATACAAACCTGGTCCTAACCTACCATGACACAGTCAGAGGGGCTTTCTTGCTGTCGCTCACACGTGACCCTCCATCTCCCATCTCTGCAACATTGCAGTGTCTGTGTCCCGTGTCTGGAATGCCCTCCCTCCTTCTCTCCATTTCTTAGAATCCCTTATTTCCTTGAAAACTAAGCTTGTGCCACCTTCTTTAAGAAGGTTTTCCTGACGCCCTCAGCTGCTGATGTCCTCACCTTTTGTCGATTTTATCTATCACTATGTTTGTACGAGTGGTCTCCACCCAGAGAGTGCAAGCTGCTTGAGGGCAGGAACTGTCTTGTCTTTATCTTTGTATCTCCAGTACCCAGCAGGTGCCTGGCACGCAGTATGTGCTCAGTAAATGCTCTTTGATTAAGGCCCTACTATGTGCCCAGCACTCTACCGGTGCCGCGGATAACAAGAAGACAAGAACAGTTTTAGTAGCTAGTTTTTTAAAATTTTATTAATTTGGTTTGATTTATCAACCATCACTTCTCCCCCTTCCTCCCCCCCACCCTCCCCAAGATGGCGAGTTAGTTTTTACAGAACATTTTACACACCTTAATCTCATTTGAGGGGCAGCTACTTGATCAATGGATAGAGCGCCGAGCCTGGAGTCAGGAGGACTCATCTCCATGAGTTTAAATCCAGTTCCACACACTTAGTAGCTGTGTGACCTTGGGCAAGTCACTTAACTGTGTTTGTCTCAGTTTACTCATCTGTAAAATGGGCTAGAGAAGGAAATGCTGAACCACTTCAGTGTCTTTGCCAGGAAAACCCCAAATGGGGTCATAAAGAGTCAGACGTGACAGAAAAACGACTTAACAACAACAATAACAACAAAAATCTCATTAGCTCTTCACGACTGCCCTATAAGTTAGGTGCTATTATCCCCATTTTAAAGTGGTTCAATGACTTTCTCAAGATCACATAGCTAGTAAATGTCTGAAATAGGAATTGAGCTCAGGTCTTCCTGACTTGAAGTCAGCTCTTATCCTGTCCATTACATTGAGACAAAGGAAGACAAAGACACTAAAAAAAAAAAAAAGAAAAATAAATAAGGTCTCTCCACTGCCAGAGCTCATAATCAACTAAGGCAGTGATTTTCAAAGTGTGATCTGGGGACCCAAAATGAAAACTGTTTTCATTACAATACCAAGAGGTTATTTGTCTGCTGAAATGCAGACTTTTCCCACTCTGTATCTGTGGGAAGCTGAGTTTTCTTCATATGCCTCCACTAAAACGACAAATTGCAAGATATTGAATGCAGAAGCATATAGCAGAATCCAGCTGGGTTTTATTAAGACAGACATTAAAGAGGTTTCCAAAAGTAGATAAAAAAAACCAGGCCCCTAATTTTTTTAATCAGTCAACAAGTATTTAATGTTCTTTGTACCCTCAGTTCTTAGCGCAGTGTCTGGCAAAAATAGTAGGAAAATAGAGTTATTTTTCATTTAAAAATATGTTATTTATGCTAACAAATAATGGATTTATTATTTCTGTTTTTAAATGAATTAAGAAACAGTTTAAAATGTATAGGCCTTACTTTCTAGTATAGCAAATATGGTTAGATATAACTTAAATAAAGAAAAGCTCTTTGGGGTCCTTAATAATTTTTAAGGGTGTAGAGGGGAGCCTGAGACCAAAAAAGTTTGAGAACCTCTGTACTAGGAGGTTAGGAAGATCCTGTTCATATGGTCCTAATGCAAAGTCTAACCAGATGTGGTTTTCTCTCCTAGGCTCCAGAAAATAGTGACAGCCCTGTCCAGAGGAGCCATAACCCCTCTGGATCACAGAGTCCCCAGGGCAGCCAGCCTGATCCAGCATCCCCCAGCCCTAGTGTTGTTGTCGAGAACATTCCTAATGAGAAGGAAGGGATGGCCAGCCCAGAACCGGTGCTGACGAGCAGCATAAATGGGGAAAACTCTCAAGGCAATGGCACCATGGAGACCCCTCCGAGGAAGCCGCAGCCCCTCAAGAGGGCCAGGAAGACCAGTGATGTGCTGCTGATGGTGGCCAAGCTCAATTCAGAATTACCCAAGCCAGAGCAGAGGACTCACCCAGTTGACTCTCCTGCCCATAAGCCTCCTTCCTCCATTCCAGAGCCAAAGGGGGATAAGAAAGGGCAACCTCCAGGAGACACTTGTGGTCCACAGAAAGCTACTGAAGACTCTGCCAAAAAGGCAGAGAAACTGAGGACAGTGGGCAGCCCAGGCTCCACAGATATGCCTCCCAAGAAGAGTGAAGGGCCTCAGATCAAAGTGGGCAAGTGCAGCAAGGTGCCCCAGACCAAGGGGCTGACAGGGGGTGAGCCCCAGAGTAAAGAGGACCTGGGGACCAAGCCCCATGCCAAAGGGGAAGATCAGGGAGGTGAGGCTGGGGTGAAAGGGTTGGAGGACAAAGCCCAAACACCCCAAATAAAGGGGGAGGGCCAGCCCCACACAAAAGGAGAGTCAGGGGGATGAGCCCCAAAGCAAGCTGGGAAAGGACACAGTGGGGACAGTGAAGGAGGCCCAAAGCAAAGCAGGAAAGGGAGACAGAGCCCATATCCAGATGAAAAGGTGGGGTGAATCCCTGAACAAATGGAGGAAAAGGAGCAGTTCCCAGAGTCAGGCAAGGAAGGACAGTGAATCTCAAACCCAGGTGAAGAAGGATAGTGAGCCCCAAAGTCAGGGCAGAAAGGAAAGTGGACTCCAAAGTCAGATAGGGAAGGAGTGTGGGTCCCAGAGTCAGGTGGGGAAGGGGGATGAGAAGGGGAATGGTCTCCAAAGCAAAAGCAGGAAGGAAGATGACTCCTCCCAAAGGGAAAGAAATGGGAGTGAAGCTCTCAAAGAAGGAAAGGAGGGCCATGGATCTCCCACCATTGAGAAAGAGGGAGGCACACCTGATAACAAGGAGGAGACCAAAGAAGCCCTGGTGATGATGGAGGAGGAAGAGAAGGCAGAGGGAGAGAGAGGCCAAAGTGTCGACCCAGACAAGGTGAGGATGCTGCCGTCCCTGGGAATGTGGAATGGCCAGGGTGGGGGTGGGGAAAGGTGCAGAATCTGCGGTGGGGAGGGGCAAGGGGAGAGGAAGCCACTTCCCCTGGGAAGAACAGAGTAGCCCTTCTCTATGGAAAAGATGGTAAGCTGGGCAAGGTTTCTTGAGGAGGTGGGTAGGGCTTTCGGGGCTTGGAGACAGCCCCTGTTTGGATCCCTAGAGGAAGAGGAGGAGGAGGAGGGGGAGGAAGAGTGGGAGGAGGAGGAGGGGGAGGAAGTGGAGAAGGAGGAGGAAGAGGGGGAGGAGGAGGGGGGGCAGTCTCAAGAAGTTGTCAACTTCCAGCTGATAGTCTGGGAGCATCCATGGAACGTCAGGCCTCTGGAAAACGTTTCCAGTTCAGGCCCTTGCTTCCTCCTTCCATTCTGGGAATAAAAAATGCAGAGGAGTCACTAGGCCATGGGACTTAGGGACCAGAACTTCCTGAGGTGGGTCCAGCCCTGATGCCTGACCCGTTACATTCAGAGCCCACAGTCTACAAGGGTTATGGAATGCCCTCCCCAAGGTGGAGTACCAACCCACAAATGTAAAATGTCAGGGGTGGTAAATTAGACTTTGATGCATGACAGTATCTAAGACATTGGAATTGCAGTTAGAAAGACTGTGTGATCCTAGACAAGTCATTTGACCTCTGTTTCAGTTCCTTCATCTTTAAAATAAAGGAATTGGGCCTGATGGCTGCTGAGGTCCCTTCCAGCTCTGGGTCATTCTATGGTATTATTACTTTGGGCACTCTGTCCACCACAGCAGACCCAAACTCATCCACTTCTCAGATGGTGTGCCTTGTCCTTGCTTCACTATAGATTCTCCAGAGAGGGGCTATGTGAATAGTAGAAAGTGTGGTAGGTATCCGTACAAGCACTCGGGCTGGCCAGCATCTTCCCTCACCCTTGCAACCTGACCAGCCTACCTCCTCTTCTGGGCACTTCTCTAGCATCTTTCACAATGTACCTGGTGGGAAAGTCCTCATTGCCAGTGGACCACAGCCGACTTACACTGGGCAGGTCACGTCAACGTGGCATGGTGAATAGCAGTCAGGGTTGGAAGAGCCAGGTTCAGGTGCCACCTCTGACACACATTGACTGTGTGGCCCCTGGCAAGTCACTTAGCTTATGAGGGCCCTACAAGCTCTCTAAGATCTCAAGTTAGAAGACTGATCAGCATGGGGAGAAGGAGTTTCTGCACTTGGAGGTCCCCTAAAGCTATGAAATCATAGGTCCAGTCCAAAAAAATCCCCACAAAAATAAAAAACCATTTATATGTGTATATATGTGTATATAAGCATATATGTATATATGTATATGTGCACATATAGCATGCATATACACATATATGTGTGCATGTGTATATGATATATATTAATATACGTGTGTGGTCAAAACCCTGATTGCATTGGCCAATGCAGATCCTCACCTGCTCGAAAGCTTAGAATATTAGAGATTATTTATACCGATAGTTCTAAAATCCCAAATTTGACCATCCCATTGAACTGATAGAAATCAATGAACAAAAAATAGTGCACATTTCTACCACATCTAAAACATTCCTCATAAGTGAGGACTTGAGTTTGACATCCTGAAGAAAGAGATATAGGTGGCAGTGGGTAGAGTGCCAGGCTTGGAGGAAGACCTGAGTTCAAATTTTGCCTCAGATACTTACTAGCTGTGTGACCCTGGGCAAGTCACTTACCTCTGTATGCCCCAGTTTCTTCATCTGTAAAATGGGCCTTATAATAGCACCTGCCTGTGAGGGTTGGTGTGAACATCAAAGGAGACAGTGTGGGTAAAGTGGTTAGCACAGTGCCGGCACGTAGTGAATGCTAGAGAAATGCTAGCTGTTGTAATCTTTTGACTCTCTTTGCTTGCTAAATTTCCCCCTTTATTTCACTGTCTTTGTGCCCAGGAGCCGGAGGACAGATGGTACGAAGCTGAGAAAGTCTGGCTGGTTCAGAAGGAAGGATTCACACTGGGTAACTTGTGGATTTGGGCCCCCGGGAGTCCCCTCACCTGTAGCTCTGTGTCTTGCTACTCATGGGACCTGGAGCAAGCAATGTCTGCCTTCCAGGTCTCTGTCCACAGCTGTCCGATAAGGGATTTGGGCCAATGATCTCCAATGTCTCAAACACTTCCCACATTCCCTGTCCTGAGGCCCCTCCCAGCCCTAACATCCCCTGTCCTGAGGCCCCTCCCAGCCCTGACATCCCCTGTCCTGAGGCCCCTCCCAGCCCTGACATTCCCTGTCCTGAGGCCCCTCCCAGCCCTGACATCCCCTGTCCTGAGGCCCCTCCCAGCCCTGACATCCCCTGTCCTGAGGCCCCTCCCAGCCCTGACATTCCCTGTTCTAAGGCTCCTCTCAGCTCTGACCCTCTCTGTTCTAAGGCCCCTCAGCTCTGACATTGTCTGTTCTAAGGCCCCTCTTAGCTTTGACATTCCCTGTTCTGAGGCCCCTCCCAGCCCTGACATTACCTATTCTAAGACCCCTGTCAGCTCTGACATTTTCTGTTCTAAGGCCCCTTCTGGCTCTTTCAGGTTCTAAGCTCTTTCCCTACTCTGCAACTTCATGTTCTAGGTTCCTCACAGCTCTGGGTTCTAGGATTCCATGCATATCATTTCATTCAAGCTGATGTGACTAGGCCCTAGGGGGAAGCAGTGAACATTATCCACCTCTTCCTCAGACATCCCTTGTGTCCCTTACCCCCTCACCGCCCCCAACCTCCCCTGTCTGTGTGTGTACAATACCATGACCTGATCTTCCTTTCCGGGGGGGGGGTCCCCTCTTAGCAACGGTGCTGAAGCCAGATGTGGGGACCCCAGAGCTGGCTGCAGGGCGAGTGAGACTTTGCATTGATGCAGACAAATCCATCACTGAGGTGGACGAGGAGAACATTCATCGTGTAAGTCCCCCCGGTTCCAGGTCTTCTTCCCTGATTCTCTGTCTCCATTAGGACCCCTCTAATTGTGAGGGGCATCTTCCCTCCAGAAACCCCAACCCCACTGGTGGGCTTTTTGCCTGGCCCCTCCATCCTGTTCTGCCTCCTCCCTAGATCAGGCCTGTGTCCACCACGTGAAGTTGGAAGGTTTGCCAATGGCCTTCTTCCTTGGAGGGTCCAGTGACCAGGGGAGGATCACAGTGTCATAGACTCTGAGATAGGAAAGACTGCACAGGCCCCTGAGTCTGATCATGACCTTTATCCAGAAAGTGAGTTCTTTATCTATGACTCTGAGATGTGATGCAGCAGAAAATATAAAAAAAGCCCTAGAAAGATCTATTTAGTTCTAGATGCATACCATAGGACTCAGATATGTCTGAGACTAATCCTGTCATTGAAAGTAGCTGTATTCTCCCAAATAATGTTCACAGAATCATAGACCCAGTACTAGAATGGACCTCCAAGGTCATTTTACAGAGGGCAAAACTGAGGCACAGAGAATTTTTTTGAGCGATTTGCTTAAGGACACATAGCTAGTAAGTGTCTGAGTCAGGATTTGAACTCCTGACCTCAAGTCCAGGGCCCTATTTCCCCGATGCTCACTTTCATATAAGATAGAATCATTTAAAATCCAACTGAATAAAATACAGGAAATATATTTATTAAGCACCCACTGTATTGAGAGGACTGTGCTAGCTGCTGGGGTGGAGCTGGGGAGATACACCGTTCAGAGAAGCCAGAGCCCCTGGCCTTAAGGAGATCACAGCCTAGTAAGGGTTAAGACCAACCCAGGGAGCTGTAAGGCCCCACATTACAGGGTAGGTCCATCGAGGGGTACAAGAAGTCTCATGGGGTGTGTGAGGAAGGTCTGGCTCATGTGGAGATGAGGGATGTGAGCCTTAAGGACGGAAAGACCAGCTGCCCGTTGGCAGGTGGTGGAGGGCCAATGATGGCTGAACATGACTGGATCTGCGGTTAAGAGTAGCTGTTTGTAGTCTGGCCATGGGGAAGAGCATTAGCATTGACCTGCTTGACCCCCAGGGACTGAACAAGGACCGGTGGGCGGAAATGATGGAGGCAGATTTCTGCTAGATTATGGTAGCACTCCCTGACAATGAGAGTTACTCCAGAGTGGAAGAATAGATTGCCTCCATCCCTGGAGGTCTCCAAGCAGGGCCTGGGTGACTACCTGTCTAAGATGTTGTAGAGGGGATCTTTGTCCAAGTATGGATTGGCCTAGACTACTTAGGTGACCCCACTGGAACGTTCCTTTCCCATAGCTTCCAAGCTGTCTGAGGGATATAGGTATTTCAGATATTTCTCTTAGTATATGCCTGGTGCCTAGCTTTGAACATTGTTGGACTTCATAGTAATAATAGCTAATATTTTATATAGCACTTCCTATGCACCAGACACCAAGCAATTACTATAATTTAAGCTCCACAACAACCCTGGGAGATAGGTGATATTATCATTATCCCCATTTTACAGATGAGAAAATTGAGGCAAACAGAGGTAGTGACTTGCCCAGGGTCACACAGCTGGGAAGTGTCTGAGGCCAGATTTGAACTCATGTTTGGAGTGTTATGAGTAGTGAGGGTGACTGAAGCTTTGCCCCAGAATGAAGGGTGAATTGGATGGTACATATTTAATCTCCCTCTGAGGATTCAGAGGGCACTTAGACTCCTACCTGCAGGGCCTCAGCATCACATCCATTATCATCACACTGTGGCTCTGCAGGAGAAGCTGGTTTCAGTTAGGACTTCTAAAGTCCCCTCCAGCTAGAACAAGCTACATTCTGCGGAGGCCAGATCAAGCAGACCTAATGGTGAGAGTTCCCTGGGGGCTGCGCGTCTCTCTGTGCCTTTCGTTTATGTCGGGGCTTTGATGTTCTTCCTTGTATCTGAGCCCACGGAGTCTGCTGACCACAGGCCTTAGCGTCCTTTCCTAGCCGTTCAGCGCGTGTCTCTGTGGCCTTCCACCCTGGAGGCCCCCAGGGAGGAGGGAGCCCACAATGGCTAACTGTGGGACCCTCCTAGGCCAACCCCCCGGAGCTGGATCTGGCCGAGAACCTGGCCTCGCTGCAGAGCCTCAATGAGTCCAGCGTCCTGAACACACTTTGGCACCGATACCAGGCCCAGCTCCTGCACACATACACAGGACCAGACCTGATCGTCTTCCAGCCCCAGGGCGCCCCAGCTCCTTTGTCTTGGAAGGTACGGTGCCAATGGGGCTTGGTTGGGGGTGGGGAGGAAGACTGGGAGTTATTGGGGAGGGCCTCTGCTCATATGTGTTTATCCACTGAATTGAATATAAGCACCCTGAGGGGCGGCGGCAGTTTTCTTGAGTCCTTAACTCCTAACACAGAGCCTCATCCAGAATGGGTACTCAGCAAGTGTACATGGGATTAAATTTAATTAATTCATTTAATATGTATTTGTTCAGTGCCTTCTGTTATTATCCACAATAATAATGTGAATAGTTTTCATTTCTGCAGCTGTGGGAAGGCTTGCAAGGAGGTTCCATACCAGATCCTGAACTGCATATTGGTGGGGGGTCATTTCACTTGTCTGGCTTCAACTTCATCTGTGAGGTGGGAGGGTTGGACTTGGGCTCTGAATCCCTTCCAGTCTGGACTCTGTGTGATCTTGGGCAAGTCGCTTCCATTCTCTGGGCCTCAGTTTCCTCATCTGTAAAACGAGGGAATTGGACTCCATGGCCTGTGAGGTCCCTTTCAGCTCTGGGCTTGGGTCCTGTGAATTCAGAGAGAGCTGCAAGGTTGGGGAGAGCCCAGGGCAATGCTACATTTCCTTCAAGGACTGGGGGCTAAGCACCTTGTTTCTACCTCTCCAAGGACAGCTGTGATGTAGCTGTGGCTAGAAGTCCTATTAAATCTGTCCCAGGTGACTCGGGGACTTGGATAAGTATGCATTGAGGAATGTGATCACCCTTTGAGGGGGTCCATGAGATCAAAGCTCTTCATAACGATGCTGAGATGTTTTAATTTCTAACATGGAAAACAGTGATAGATCTAACCCTCATAAAGAAAAGCCCTTTGAGGACACCTCAGTAATTTTTAAGAGTGTGAAGGGGTCCTGACACCAAATAGTTTGAGAAACTGATTGAATAGAAGACCTCTGGCCTGAGAGTCAGGATTCCTGGAGAAGGGAAGACTTGGGGAGGCAGACGGCTGTCTTTAAGTGCTTGGAAGCTGTTACCCAGGATTAGTTGAGTTCTGCTTGGCCCCTCGAGGGCGAGGTTCTATCTCGTGTCAGGAAGTACCTCCTGTCCATTAGTGCCCACTCCAACATAGATGGTTACTTGTCAGCACTCCATGGACTATGAGGCCATATCTGGCTCTGAAATTCTGTGATTCTGTGACCCAGGTTCTAGTCTCAGCTTTGCCCGTAATCCAATGAGATTATATTTTTAAAGTGCTTGGCACAGTGCCTGGCACATAATACGGGACAGATAAATGCTTGGGCTTCCCCGGTTGGCCAAGTGGCTCAGTCCCTCTGGGACTCAGCTGATAACGATGATAGATGAGGAAATAAACTTTGGGGCCATAGTAGGTGCTAAAACTTAGATTGCTGTGGTCTCTTGAGCAGCTGGGGTGCCAATGGGCTCCTCTTTCACGAAGGTGGTTATTCCATCCGCTAATGTCCATCCTCACCACCTTCTATGTGTACAGCTCATAGGATTAGAGGTTTAAAAGCTAATCCTTCCCTCTCCTGGCCATAGTCTCAGTTTTGCTTTCTGTGACCACCAGGTGGCAGCATAGACCCACAGTTGGGTCCAGAACTTGGGGAGCAGGTTGGGGGAACCCGGGGAGGTAGCAGCAGGGTCTTTGCTTCTGGTGGAGGTAGCCCCTTGCTTTTGGAACCTCTGGGAATGAAATGGAGAGGAAGTGGGAAGAGTGTGTGAGGTGTGAGTCTCTCAGGGAATGTGGGGCTCTCCTGGCTGGTGGTAGGGACCTGTCCTCTTGGGTCTTAGAAGAGATAGAAGTGGGGGCCTGACCCACCCCGGAGCCCCCTAACAGGAGGTTTGATGTCCTGGGGTTTGTCTTGCTGGCTTGGCAGGATGCCATAGCATGCCATTATTCTATCTCTCAAGGGCCACTCTACAGTGGAGTAGTGAGCATTGGGAGCCTGGAAGGGAAGTCGAGTCAGAGTCCTGGAGTTGGAAGAAACCTCACAAGCCATGTAGAGCAATCCCCCTCATTTTACAAATGGAGAAACTGAGGCCTAGAGGGATTTAGTGACTTGTCTAAGGTCGCGTAGGCAACTGGGATTCAAATTCAGGTCTTCTGACTTGAAAAATCATGGATTAAATTAAGCACTTACTTTGTGCCAAGCCTGCTGCAAATGCTGGGAATTAAAACAGAAAGATAGGTAGTTCCTGCTCCTGAGGATCCCACACTGGAACAGTGGGAGATGCCGCAGGGAAGAGGCTTTGGCCATGTGGCAGATGGCGAGGACTGCGGGGCTCAGAGGAGACGCTCTTTTGACTGCACACCCTCCCTCCTTCAAATGCTTCTGCTGCTTGTTTTTAGCTTTAAGTAGATTGGTCAATCCATCATGAAACATTTATTAACCATCTACTATGTGCCAGGCACCGTGCTAAATGTTGGGGATGGAAAAAGAGGCAAAAGATAATCCTTGCCCTCAAGGAGCTTACAATCTAATGGGACTAGATCATTTCAAAGTTTCACATTAAGGGAAAACCTAGGTTCTGGGTCCTGGTGGTGGGGTCCCTGCCACAAGCTAGCTGAGGCTGCTGCCCACAGCTGGGCAGTCATAGGCCATCCTGAGTGGGACCTGTTGGGTACAGTGGGAGCTGAGAGTCTGCTCTTGGAGGGGCCTCACCTTGGGTCCTCTTGACCTCTATGTGTTGATGGAGTGATATTCTTTCAGGGCTGATCCAGTTTGGGAGGCTAACCCTAGGAAACCTATTTTCCTTCAGGACTCACTTCCTTCTGCTCCTAAATGAAAGAGCTAATACAGTGTGGAATCTCCCCCCCCCCTCCAGGTGCCCAAAGGAAGGAGGGATGGCCTGGCGCCCCACGTCTGCTCCCTAGCCCAGAAGGCCTACTGGGCCATGCTGAGCCAGCACCAGGACCAAACCATCATGCCCCTGGGCAGGAGCGGGTCTGGCAAAAGCACTTGCTGTGAGAGAGCCCTGGAGTACCTGGTGGGCAGCGCTGGCACGTGGATGGACAGGTCTCAGGTAGAGTTTGTCTTTGTGGACACGGGTGCATGTGTATGTGTGTGGACTTGGGGGGCACACTTATGGTTGAGGCTTATATGGGCACGTGCATACACATGTACACACAATGCAACCCACATGTATAGGTACATACCAAAATATACATACATGTTTGTACACATGTATGCATAGGTGAGTATATTTAAAGAGATGGCAATGTCCCTCTTAGTAGCAATAGTTAGCTTTTATATATCAATTTAAGGTTTATACAGTGTCTTTCCCCCTTGCGCTTTGCACAGTGCCTGGAACATAGTAGGGAGTTAATAAATGCTTAACGACCGTCTGACTGACTTTACATGTATTATCTTGTTTAATCATCAGGACACCCCTGTGGGGGAGGGGGTGTGGGTAGATACGGCAGGTAGACAGGTTTCAGGGCACTAGTGAGCGTGAGTGGAAAAAAAATTACAGCTTTATTTTCACTGGCTTCTAACAGAAATTTAGCATCTCTTTTAATTATTTCAAAGTCTTATTCTGAGGAGTCCATAGATTTCACCAGATTGTCAAAAGGGTTCAGTATACAGAAAGTATTTAAGAATCCCTGGTGCAGAAAGTAATAGCTGAGCTGTTTCTTGAAGTAAGCCAGGGATTCTGAGAGGTAGAGGTGAGGGAGGAGGATATTCCAGGCAGGGGGGGGACAGCCAAGGCAAAGGTGCAGAGATGGGAAATGCCATAGATGTGGAACAGTATAAGGGCCATTTTGGCTGGGCCATGAGAATGGGGGGAAATGGAAGGGAGGGAGTTGGGGGCATCCAGAGGGGCCTGGAAGGAACACTGAGTGACTTGGTGCCTTGCTGGGGTTGCCTTTTTGCAGCAGAGAAGATCCGTGCCACCTTCACCATCCTCAGGGCCTTCGGCTCGGTGCTGACTGATCACAGCCACAGCTCCACACGCTTCTCCATGGTCATGTCCCTAGACTTCAACGCTACTGGCCGTGTCACAGCGGCCCACCTCCAGGTGAGGGTGCCGCTGCAGTCGGGGTGGGCTGGGCTGGGGTGCAGAGCCCCACGGACTCTCCCTTTTCTGTGTGACTGGGCACCGCAGGAGCCAGCTGGCCCTTGTCCCTGCCACCATCACAGCCACTGTCACTGTCAGCATAACTGTCCCTGGCTGGTATGGGAGCTGTCAGCTCCTTCCTGAGTTTTGTTCAGTGACCCAATTTATCTCTTTCAGGAGCAAATGCCCAGGCCTGTCTGTGCTTCTGAATATTGCAGGGATTAAATATTCATAAGTAAATATATAATTCAGCAGTTCATTAGCAGAATCTTAAAAGTGAAAGCTGAAATTAGACAGTTGCTCTCTTAGCCTTCTGTGGCAAATCCGTGTGTGGGGAACATGCGGCCTCTTTGTTCCCATCTGCCCCCTTCCCCCCTCCCCTCTGGAAATGTTCTGGATGGAACAGAACCGGAGGATGAGGTTCTAAGAAGGGCTGGAGGAAAGAGCCTCTAGGGATAAGAGCTCCGCTAAGGTTGCAGACGAGGCCTCTGGGTGGCCTGCTGCATGGGTGGAATGAGGGATCATCCATGTGGCCCCTGGAAAGGATGGTTCCCTGCTTTCCCTTCCCCCAATCCCTCCTCTTTCTTTCTACCTTTAAGGGAGCCTGAAATGCTGATTGAAATCAGTTCTTTGGGCTGAGGCATTGAAAGCCTCTGATAAAGAGGGGGAGAAAAAAGGTTATTAACACATAAGGACCATGTTAGCTATTAACATCTCGGCTTGCATTTGTTTATTGACTTCACCTGCCTCCTGAAGGAATGGGAAATAGGACAGGGGGCTGGCTGCAAGGAGACAAAGGTCTAGAGGGTCTGTGAAGAGTTGGGAGGGTAGGTCTGAGCGAGATGCCCCTGCAGGAAGCTCTGGTTAGACTGGAGGTGGAAGGGGCACCAGGTGGGGTACCCAGAGGCATGGCAGGCATGAGTAACTGAGAGGAGGTTGGAAACACTTAATGAGGGGGAAACGAATGAATGAATGAATGAATGAATGAACAAATGAATGAATGAACAATGATGGCCCCACCACTGTATTCCAAAGTGGCCTCCAGCTGGTGGGGAAGCATGAATATTCACCTGCTGTTTACCCTCTTGGCAAGAAGAGTGGACCACGGCGGTGAGGTCTTTCTGCTTCCCTGCCTGTGCCTCAGCCTTACTAGGACACCAGCCCAGGTCTAGGCCATGACTTAGCACCTCGGTCTCTATTTTCCCACACAATGTGCCTTGGGAGGTTGTGGGAATGATGCAGAGTCAAAGTCTCTGTCTCTGACTCTCTTTCTCCTCTGTCTCTCTAGACCATGCTCATGGAAAGAATCCGAGTGGCCCGGCAGCCAGAAGGGGAGGGAAACTTTGCTGTTTTCTCCCAGATGTTGGCGGGGCTGGATCTCAATACCAGGTAAGATCCCACAGGTGTGGAGTCTCAGGGCAGGGGGACAATGGTGAACCAGGGATCTGGCCTGGGCATTGGGTGCTTGCTCCCGGATATTGCTCCAGGCCTGAATGTTTGCTGCTCTTTTGGAAGGAAGGGGTCACTATTAATGGAGGTCATGGGGAAGATAAGTTTCACAGGTCCAGATCCTTCATTTTAGAAAACTGAGGCTGACAAAGGTGAGGTGATTTATCTGAGGTCCTCAAAGCAGTAAGTATCAGAAGCAGAATTTGAACTCAGGTCCTCTAACTCCAGATAGTGGACCTGGGGAGAGCGAGGAGGGCAGGTATGGGTGAGATGGCCCAGCAGGTGGCTCTGGCAAAGATAGGATTTGAACCCAGGCCCTCAGATTCCAAACTCAGTGCTTTTCAAGCTGAGGTTGGAGGGCTCACTTGTCGCAGATGACATGGAGGGGATGCCAGCATCTGGCAGGGGTCTGGACCTCTGAGCCCACCCAATTTTAAGATCTGATTCAATTTAATTCAATTCAGTAAGCATTTATGGAGCACCTACTGTATGCCAAGCACCAAGCTATGTGCTCTGGGTACAAAGGTAAGAGGGAAAACGGCCTCCGCCCCCATTCTACTGAGGTTATGGGATTATACTATTGGATTTTTACAGAGGAAGAAACTGAGACCCAGGAGGTTGAAATGACTTACCTGAGGTCACAAAAACCACAAACATCAGTGGTGGAATTTGAACTCAGGTCTTGTGACTCTGAGGCACTGGACCATTTTGTTTCCACAAATAAATTCTCTGATTCTGTACAATGAATTGGACTGCCATGTGAGGATGAGTTACCGGGGGTGTTGAGCCTAGGGAAGAGAATACTAAAATTGGGGCTGGGGGGAGGGGAGGCATGAGGCGGCAGGACCTTTGGTCAGGGAGGCTGTGGAGGGAATTCCTTCCTCTGGTGTGGGGGGGACTTCCTGCCCTCTGAAGTTCCCTCTTACTCTGAGATTCTGTGACTCGTTTCTGTGAAATTGTTTCTCCCTGTGATATAATTGGATGCCCATTTCACAGATGTGGAATCTGATTTGCCTGAGATGACACACTTAACACGCAACAATGCCCAATGCCCAGATGGAAATTCAGGTCTCCCAGCCCCAAATCCACTGGTCTCCGCTATACCCCATGGCAAGCTTAGAACCCGATGGAGTTTAGTCACCTGGCAGGCTTCCTGGAGAAGGTGGGGTGTGAGACAGGTTTTGAAGGAAAGTGAGGGAGACAGGTTTGCCCTGTGGAATGGGCCAGAGGAAGGGGGATATTCCAGGCAGAGGGAACGTAATGGGTATGAAGAATGGCCAGCCTTCCGGCTCTAACCTGCTATGCCTCTCCCATGGAATCTCTTGTGGGCCTCTGTATTCTCACCTGTGAAATGGGGATGACAGCCCTTCCCCATCTCTGTCACAGGGCTGCTGTGAAGATGGAACATGATAGTGTATGCAAACAGTGCTTAGCACAATGCCTGCTGCATAGTAGGACCTGAATAAATACTTGCTGCCCGGGCTTTTGCCTCTCCTCCCTCGCTCTGCCTCGTTTTCCCTTCCCCATCTCCTGGACCAGGAGTGGCAGAAGCAGCAGACTTGGCTGGGTCCCCACCACTGGCCATAGTGGAGAAACAACCAGTCAGAGAAGGCACCCTCCCCTCGGCCCACCCCCAACGTTGCTTGACTTGTGGCTCTCCCGCAATGGTCGCTGATGACTCCATTAGCTCCTTCTCCAAACTGACCTCGGTGCATGGTAATCAGCATTTCAGAAGCCTCGGTCTATGGGGAAGGGGGCCGCCCTGGCCAACAGCCCCCGGGCACCTGCCTCCAGCTCTGCGATCCAATCTTCCCACCACAGAAGAGGCTCTTCTCCCCAGAGATGAATTCACCCAGAAAGTGCTCATCCATTTTTTCCCTTTTTCTGATAGAGCGATAGTCGTTTGCTGCGATAGGAAGTATTCTTTCTTCTGGGCCTGACCTCTTGCATTGGGCCTCCTTTTGTGATTGCAGAAGGTCTGCTTTGGTAACTGGCTCTCTCCCCAAACTAGATGGTAGTCTAGATTTGGTGCCTGCTCTAGAGAGAGGCAGATAGGGCCCGGAGAGGACTGGAGAGATTCCAGATGAAAATGAAATGATGTGTTTACAAATGCGTCCTGGCTCCCAGGGGAATAGGCAGGACCCCCGTGGGAAAAGGCCAGAGGCTTTGGGGTTGAGCAGGGAGCTGGGAAGGAAGGGCCCTTTGCTTGTTGGGACAGCCATCATCATGGTGCCCCAGGAAGGGCAGTGGCTTAGGAATCGACCCGTCTCAATTTGACCCTTGGCTCCGATCCTTATCTTGAGAAAGCCACTTAACTCATTGACATGTGTTGGTTCCTCCTGAGAGTGGAAGTGCCTTGAGGGCAGGGACTATTTTAACCTGTCTTTGTATCCGGGCACTTGGCGCTATGCCTGGCACAGAGTAAATGCTTGTTGACTGGCCGACCTGTGTAGGCCTCAGTTTCCTTTTCTGTAAAATGAGGGAGGTGGACAGTTTGATCCCTAAAATCTATTCTAGCTCTGATTTTGTGACCCAATGATACAGGCAGACTCCCGGCGACTTCAGAGGCCCAGGCACCGTGAGCTAAGCATCTCTGGAGAGCGCCATCTTTTCAGTCTTTTCCATCATGGCTTGCAGCCATATCTCACTAGACTTTCTTAGGTCTTCTCTCAGGGCTCTTTGGGAATCCATGTCAGTCAGTACTCTGGTGAGGGAACTCCCCTCTTCCCCTGGAGCAAGAACAAGGCAGCTCATGCTTCCGTTTTATGGATGAGCAGACTGAGGTCCAGAGAGATTGTAGATCCAGAGTTGGAAATGACCTCAGAAGCCATTGCATACAGCGGCCCAGGGAGATTAAGTGACGAGACCACATGGGCAGTGAATGTCAGAGATGAGATTTGAACCCAGGTCTTCAAACTACAAGAGCCAGTGTTTTTAAAGAAATGTGCTCAGGGTGACCTGGCTTCAGTTTGTAGAGCTGGGTCTAAGGCCAGGGTTCTTTCCCTTAGACTGAGTTACCTTTTTTTGTTTGTTTGTTTGTTTTTTGTTAGGCAATGGGGTTAAGTGACTTGCCCAGGGTCACACAGCTAGCAAATGTTATGTGTCTGAGGCCAAATTTGAACTCAGGTCCTCCTGACTCCAGGGCTGGTGCTCTATCCACTGCACCACCTAGCTGCCCCCTGAGTTGCCTTTTAAAGGGATGAAGGGCGTAGGAAAATACCGTTAGCAGAGGCTGTTAACTTTCCTGAATAGGGTGGAGCATGAAGAAACATAGGGAAGCCTTTCTATGTCTTTATAGCATTAACAGCCAGGGATAGCTGGGGACGTGGACAGGGTTTGCTGCCCAGCTTGGAGTGTGATCAGGGTCCCAGCTTAGGAGAGACTTCCCTACTGGCAGGCAGCCTGGGAGGGCTGGGGAACTACCTCCAAACAGTCTCTTCGTTTTCCTATTTCCTTCATTAGTTTAGAAGGGACTCTGTCCTCCCATGGGGCTGGGCTTCATTTTTTTTTCACCCCACCTTGTAGTTTTCTATCTACTTGTGTTTTTTTTAGAAGTTTAGAACACATGACACATTTTTATCTCAACCAAAAACCTCCACTTCATCCCCTTCCAGCAGCTAGACAAGGCTACCCATTTTCCAGAGGAGGAAACTGAGGCCATGAGAAACACAAGACTCTGGATGCCTGCTTACGCAGAGTGGGGCTGGGGCTGTGCTTGCCAAAGGCTCACCAGGGACTCCCTCTCTGTATGGGATCATAGGATTTGGAGCTGGAAGGGACCTCAGAGGTCATCTGGATCACCCCCTTCATCTTATAGATGAGGAAACTGAGGTCCTCAAACAGGCAGTAATGTTTGAAACTGGGATTGGAACTCAGGTCCCCTGACTCTCCATCCTGTGCTCTGTCTAATGTGCCAGGCAGATGTCATCTTCTTTGAGTGGGTGTGTGTTTTTAACAAGGGCAAAAACCAGGCACCAAGTAGGGGAGGCCCCAGTCTGCCTTTGGGCAACTCTCTGTCCCAAATGATTGCTTAGGGAAAGGAGGTCTTTGTCCCTGAAGGGAGGCAGTGAAGCTCAGTGGACCAAGCCCTGGCTTTGGAATCAGGTGACTCTGCTACTTATTGCTTGAGTGGCCTTGGGCTGAGTCACTGAACCTCTCAGGGCCTCAGTTTCCTTATCTGTAAAATGGGAATAATAATCCTTGCACCACCTCCCCCATGGGGTTGTTTTGAGGAAAGTGCTTTGTAAGCCATAAAACTTAATAGGAATGGGAGCATGAAAAAAAGCTGAAGACCTAATCCCAGTCCTCAGGGTTCTCTGTCTAGCTGGAAAAACCACATGTGCATAAGTGAGGTTAATTAATGTCTCCAAGGTTGCTCCCACAGCTAAAGGTCTAAAGATTTAAAGGTCTAAAATTCAGGTCTAAAGATTTGTTTAAACAGTGAGAAAACAACATTCATGGATGTACTGGGCAGGATGCTGGGAACGGAGATCTCAGGGAGTGATGGAGGGACAAAGGCCTCCTTCTCAGGCCCTGGAAGTCATGGGAAGGACACTGACCTTGGAGACAGAGCACCTGGATGGGAGGACCAGCTCTGATGAGGTCTGGCCCTGCCCCCCTCACTATGAGGGCTTTTGGGAGGTGATCCACTGGAGACACTGGTCTAAGATACAGAACTGCTAGGGATGCAGAGGCTGAGTTCAATCCCCTCATTTTACAGATGTGGAAACTAAGGCCCAGAGGGTCACACAGATTGTAAGTGCCTGAAGTGGGATTTGAATTCAGGTTTTCCAGCTTCTTGTCCAGATCTCTATCTATAGACCATGCTGCTTCTGCCCAGCCTTGACATCCAGTTCTAATGTCCCTCCCATTTCTGACGTCCCCTGTTCTAAGGCCCCTCCCAGCCCTGACATCCCCTGTTCTAAGGCTCCTCCCAGATCTGACATCTTCTGTTCTGAGGCCCCTCCCAGTTTTAGCACTCTCTGTTCTAAGGTAGAACCGTCTGGGATTCTCTGGCCTGCCTTGGGAAGGTGTTTAGCTGTTTGCAGAGAGTGTATTTCCTTCATGTCAGTCTTGGTCCATCTCCATTGCTGTGCATGTTTGCTTTGGCCCTTGGCCCTGATGTCCAGCCTTGGTGGGTGCTGACTCCCCGGGAGCCCCAGGACAAAGACTGTCTGCTGGAGGTGGCCTGGGCACTCTGGGCCAGCTGATAGGGTTCCTCAAAGATCCTTGGCTGGCAGATTCTGGGCTGTGGCCAGCTCCAGCCAGGGGGGGTGAAGGCTGAAGGCTGAAGGCTGTGGGGATGCTGAGGGAGGGCTGAATCCTTTGGAGGTGGGTTGGCCAGTGTGCTGCTGGGCAGGCCTCAAGAGGGAGCTGAGCCTCCATGAAAGAGCCTCCCTCTCCCTCCTTCCCTCCCCCCTCCACACTCTGGAGGCAGCCTGGATTTCCTGAGCTTTTAGGCCTGTCTATTGTCTCCTAACACAACAGAGCCCTAAGTGGGAGCGGAAGACATAGCATCTTTCATTGAGAGAGGAAACAAAGTGGGCTTTCAGGGAGAAAGAGCAGCCGCAGGCAGACTTCAGGAGGCCCTGGTGTGGGCCTGGGCCCAGCATGCCAGCCCACTCCAGCAGCACTAGAGAGGGTGCCTGGGGTGGACCGCCCACCAGGCCAGAGCAGAGAGAGACACACCTGAGGCTGAGCTCAGCTGCAGACCTGGAGGAAGGCACGGCCTCCAAAGCAGGGGGACCTCGGCGCTCTGGAAAGCAGAGTCAAGGTTGTGGGGTTCAGTGGACAGAACAAGGGACTGGGAGTCACCTAACCCAACCTGCAGCCTGGCCCCTCCCACTTACTATCACCTGTGTGACTTTAGCCAGGTCATATCCTCTCTCTGGGCCTCAGTTTTCCTCTTTGGAAAAGTGAAAGGGTTGGATGAAAGGACCTCTAAGGTCCCTTCCAATCTGAATCTGTGACTATGATCCCAAGTCACCTAACCAGTTTCCCTCAGTTTCCCTCTCTGGAAATGATGAGGTTGGAGTAGAGCACATGTTCTTAACCATTTTTTTTTTTTGTGTAGGCCCCTCCAGCAATCAGTCTGGCAAATCCCATGAGTCCCTTCTCAGAATAATGTTCTTAAATGCACAAAATAAAACAATTAGAATTACAAAAGAAACCAATTATGTTGCAATGCAGTTATCAAGTTCATGGACTCCCCCAGTTAGGTTAAGAGCCCGTGGAGTGTATCTCCAGTGTCCTTTCCAACTAGGTCAGGGCAGTTAGGTGGCACAGTGGATAGAGCACCAGCCCTGAAGTCAGGAGGACCTGAGTTCAAATCTGGACTTAGACCAAACATTTGACACTTACTAGCTGTGTGACCGTGGGTAAGTCACTTAACCCCAGTTGCCTAAAAATAAAAAAAAAAAATTTAAAAAAATGCAAAAAAAAGCAAACCAACTGGGTCTATTATCTTTTGACCCTAAGTCCCTTAATCTCCTCAGGCCTCAGTTTCCCCTCCTATAAAATAAAGGGATTGGGCCTCTGAAGGCCCTTCTCATTTTAAATGTGAGATCTCAGCCTCTGTGGAAGAATGAGAGCCCGACACTCCTTCTTCGTGATTCCCCTTTTTCTTTCTTTCCGTTTCCCACATGGGTGGCTCTCCCATACCCCCAAGCTACCTCTTGGGAACTAGAGTGAGATTGCCTCTGGGGAGACATTCATGAGTGAGTGGTGCAGTGACTGGATTGTTAGCCTTGACTGGGCCTTAGGCCTTGGGGTCTGATGGGAATAGCCTTGGGCATGAAGTCAGAGGCTAGAGGACCTGGGTTCAAATCCCAACTATCCTTTTTACTACCGGTGTGATGTCAGGAAAATCATGTAACCTCTCAGTTTTCTCATTAGTAAAATGGGCATTAGAAGGTCTCTAAGACCCCTCCCAACCCTAAAACTTCTGATTCCCCTTGGAGGACTATAGACTATACATCTGAATAGTTTCTACATCAGCCAGAATCTTCTCTCTAATCTGTTGGCTTGTAAGTAAAGTATCTTAAATTTGAAAGCCCCTCCCGTATCACCGTCTTGTCTTGGTGGAGGGTCTTAGCAAACCGTGCCACTATTTCTGCCAAGAAAACCCCATGGCCAGTGTGGAGGGCAGAAGGGCTTGGCAAGAAATGGTCATGAAGAATTTGACATGACTAGGTGCCTGGACGCCAACAGCAAATCTGGGAGGGACTGCCTAGGGCATCTATTCAGTCCTACCTCCCATTTAACAGATGGGAAAAACTGAGTCCTGGAGAGAAGAAGTCCACTGCCTAAAGCCAGTCAGGCCACTAGCATTATTAAGGGCTTACGATGAGCCAGGCACTGTGCTAAAGTCAGGGGCAGAACCAGGACAAGAACCCAGGGCCCCCAGTCCAGCATGTGGACATCCCACGCTTCCTTGACAGTTTTCAAAGCTCAGCCCTTGGGAGGGAGGAGTCCAGAAAGACTGTGCTCCCAGAGAAAGCCCCTCAGTGCAGGCCCTCCCTGGACTTGGACCTGAGGTTAATTATCTACCAGGTGCTAGCCTGGGTCACCTCAGGGGTTTCAAGCACTCTCCTAGGCAGAGATGGTCAGTATATTTGAACAGAAACCCTTGTTCTTGAGGCTGTGAAATCACATCTCTTGTCTCCCATCCACGCTTTCAGGACAGAGCTGTACTTGCACCAGATGGCAGAGAGTCACTCCTTTGGCATGGGCGTGTGGGCCAAGGTAAGAAGAGGGCAGCCAGATGTCTCCTTTCTCTAGGAGGAATGGGGGGGGGTTATGGAGAGGGGTGGATTGGGTGGGAAGGCAAGGGTTGGGGGCTGGTTACTCTTCCTCAGCTTTCCCTCGGCTTTGGCAGATGGATTGAGTAGGAAGTCTGTGGCAGGCTTAGAATCTCATGAAAGTCAATGAGTGTTTGTTGTGTGCCCTGTTTTCTGCTTGGAACCTGATGTGGGTGTGTGTGGGGTGGGGTGGAGGATGGAAAAACAGAGCATGATGCTGGAGTGGGGGCAGAACCCTGGATTCCGACCAGGAGAGTGGAAGCTTCTGGAGGGCAAAGATGACTTCATTTTTGTTCTGGTATCCCCAGCACCGAGCACAGTGCCTGGCTCGTAAGAAATACTTGTTGTATTAAACGGAATAGAAGTAGAATCAGAAAGTCTGGGTGACCCTGGACAAGTCACCAGACTGGAAGCATGCAACCTCAACAATTGGAAAGAGCCCAGAGCATCCCACTTTGGGATGGTTTTCACTGATAAGGTGTTTTTCCTTATATCAGCTTTAAATTTGCCTTGATTTAAGCTACTTTGCTCACTTCTTGGGACATCAGTTTCTTTCAGAGATACAGAAAAAGCCTGTCCTTTCACTTGTGGTTAGGCTACTCTAGGAGGAATCAGGGTCCTCCTGAGCCCAGAGCCAGAGACTTTGGCGTGAGGGGCTCCCTGGGCTCTGCATGGTATATATCTAGGATTGGTACAGAGGAAAGAGCACTGACACTAGTCAGAGGACCTGCGTTCAAGTCCAGTGTGGGTGTTTACTTCCTGAATGACTGTGGGCAGGCCATTTAACCTTAGCATTTCTCAGTTTTTTCCTCTGTAACATCAGCGGTTGGACTAGCTGACTTCTGGGGTTCCATCCAGCAGCAGAGCTGTGATTCTCTACAATGGGGCTGATAATGCCTACAGCACATATCTCGCAGCTTTATTGTGAGTATAAGTGAAGACAGCATTTGTAAAGCACGTGGTCAGTCTTAAACTCTTACATGTCAGTGCCTTAGGGGTGAGAGTAGGGAGATGACTTCTAGAGAGGAAACACTGCAATAAACACAGGAGATCATAGGCTCCCTTTATGCTGGGGTCGTGGGATCATAAAAGGTTAGAGCTGGAAGGGCATTGGAAGAGTCCAAATACCTTATTTGACAGAGGAGGAAACTGAGGCCCAGAGAGGGAAGATAACTTGCCCAAGGTCACCCGGCTCATAAGTAGTAATCAAGGCTTGAACTTGGGTCTTTTGATGGTAAAGCCGGGACTCTTTCCACTACCCTGGGCTGCCTCCAATTAACTGAGGATAGGAATTCCTCCTTGGCAGCAGGGAGGTCAGTGTTATTGGCTGGAGTAGTCAAGGTTGGTTTCATAGAGGAGTGGGATTTGGGCAGGACCTTGAAAGAAGGAGGAGGATTGTAGGTGGCCCTAATAGATTTCAGAACTTGGACATCTTCAGTTCCCCAGGACTCACTGTAGGTGATGGAAAAACCTGCCTGAAAATTTGAACAGCCGTTACCCATGGCCAAGTTCACTTGCTCATTGGCATGGCCTGCCCTGGTGCCATTTAAAGTAGGAACACTCAATTGATCAATATTTATTGAGCACCTACTGCATACGAGGTGCTGTGGGAGACACAGAATCTACTAAGCTTCATTCCTTTCTTCCTCTTCCTCTAAGAATCCGGTTAGTTTTCGCCTCTTCTATGATCCAACCCAAGGGACGCGCCCTGTGCCCCTCAGCAAACGGTGTTATCTTTCTTCTCAGTTTTTCCAAGAGCCCTCTGTTCTCTCCTCTGCTTTGAAACATTTGACTTTGTATTATACTTCCCTGTGGACCTGCCCCTTTGCCCAAGAAGAATGTAAGATCCTTGAGTACAGGGCTTCTATTTTGATTGCCTTTGTACCTCGAGTATTTAAGTCAGTTTTGGTTTTTGTGTTTTTCTTTCCTCCCCTACCCTTCCCTCCCCTCCCCTTCCCTCCCCTCCCCTCCCCTTCCCTCCCTCCTCCCCTCCCTCCCCTCCCCTCCCCTCCCCTTCCCTTCCCTTCCCTATTATTTTGAAGAGCAGTTACTTTAAAAAGAAAAAAAAGATCACTGAACAGAGATTAAGAGCCCCTGATCTAGAGAGAGTGACTTGTGTATCTTTATTGGATGTTTATTGAATGTGTGGATATACATAAAGCACATCTGACAATGAAATGTATACCCGTGTGGGGTATATGCTTACTGAGCAGTATGGAGAATGCATCTCCCCTGTAGGACCTTATGGTTTACAAAGAACTTGCCTATCTGGAGAAGGGCAAGTAGAAGCACATTTTACCAGGGAGAGAACCGAGGTTGAGAGATGTCAGGAGACTTGGCTAAGGTCACACAACTGGTAAGAGTTGGGGTCAGGATCAGAATGCAGGTCTTCTGACCCCCGAGTCCTGTGTGCCTTCCACTGCAGTGCGCCATGCTTTAGGAGGTCATCATGGTGTGTGTAGGGAAGGTCAGTGCGGGCTGTAGTGGTCGGCTTATGGAGGGGGCACAGCTTTGCACCTCTAAAGAGAGCCTTGCAGACACTCTGAATGGGGGACCAGCACGCGGCAGTTCTGTCTCTTAAGGGATCAGGTTTCCAGTAGAATGACTCGAGGTCCCTGGAGCCTTCTTGGCTCTAGACTGTGCTTTGGTGAACTGGGGTATCTTCAAGACTTTGAGGAGGCTCTGTTTCCTCGTCTGCCCTTTATTCTTGGCAAGGGCTTGTGTGGGTTAGGACAAAGCCGCCTGCTGCAGGCCTGCCCAGGGACCCCACATGTGAGGCTAGAAATGAGGGATGAGGGCCCGACACAGGCTCACTGGCGATGGATACCATCTCATATTTTATCTTCATTATAGAGCTATTCATCAAACTGAGATGAATTAGCCTCCAGGAATGGAGGGTCCCTGGGGGACCTGCTGGGGGTGGACCTGGGGGGTTTGGCTGGTCACCTCAATCCATTAATCATTCTCAGCGTCTGGGCCCACATGCTTTCTTTTAACAGTGACTGTGGCTACAGGGCTAGGTTTGAAGGCGCTCACCACGGCGGCTGCCTTACTTCTCCATCTCCCCTGTGCCCACTTTTGTGTGCTGAAGCTGTGATTGGTCCTGGGAGCCCACTAGAGCAATGTTGCTGGAGGTTTCTGGGTTCATAGAAGAATGGAGCTTTGGGGTCCTCCCAGACACAGCCATCCTGACGTCCAGGGTGGGGGGAGGTGGTGCTTCTGGAAGGAGGTGCCAAGAGAAAGCTGGGGCTGATCCTACCCTTCTTCCCCTCCTGCCTCCAACCCCAACTCAGCCTTGTGTTACCTGGTTGAACTGGGTGACCTCTCTGGTCCCTTCTGGCAGGAAGTTTCTGTGAGGAATGAGCAGCAGTCTCTTGTCTGCGATTCCTTGACAGGCATACAGGAACCAGACAGTACAATAATCCATGTAATTACCACTTAGTCATGTGTAGATAAGAGATGTAACAGGACAGGACCATTTCCTTTTCAGTCGTAAAGCTCTCACACTATTTGTCTTTACTGCAAGGTGGCCCAGAGTCCATGGTCCGACATCTTTGGGAAATCAAAATGGACAGACTGGGAAACCAAGAAAGAAGCCAAAACTAGTTACAAATGCGTGATTTTTTTTTGAGAAAGGTAAAATGTGGCACCATATTTTAAGCACAGCTTAGAGGGCTCTGGAGTCTTAGGGGAGGGGTCTTAGTGTACATTAAGGCAAGCTTAGTATCCAGAACCTAAGACAAGAGATGGTCTGGAGGAATGGAGGCCAAGAGAGATTAAAAGGCTTGTTTAGGGTCACCCAGGTAGTGGGTGTCAGAGGTGGGATTTGAACCCAGGTTCTGTGACTCTAGTACTCTTGCTATTAGACCATGTCACCTCTGAGATTGAGATCATGTCCTTAGAGAATCAGGGGAAGGAAGTAGGGATATTTGACTGGAGAAGAGAAGATATAAGGCTCTCTACTAGGATCTGAAGGCCTGTTACATAGAAGAGGGAAGAGGCTTGCTTTGTGTGGACCTAGAAGATGGAGTGAGTGACAAAGGGCAGGATTGTCCAAAAGGCCGATTCCAGCTCAGTGTCACCTCCAAATGAAGGCAGATGTCCCAAGATGGGAGGGGCTGCTTTGGGAGGCAGTAGGTTTCCCACCCCTGGAATTCTTGAAGCAGAGACTGGTGGACCGCTGCCCAGGTGTGCTGAAGAATCGATTCGTGTTACAATATGGCAGCTCAGACTCAATGCCTCTAAGTTCGTTCTGACTCAGACATCCTATAACTCTGGGTCTGGAAAGCCTGGCCAATGAGAGACACCTGAGAGCCTTACAAAGGGAAGATACAGGGGAAGGAGGACACTGTGTTAAAATTTCTAAAGGGTTGTCATGTGGATGAAAGGATAACCTTATCCTACATTGGTCCAAAGGTCAGAACTGGGACCCGTGGCTGGAGATGACAAAGAGACAGATTTTGGCCTTATACAAAGCAGAAATCAGGCTGCCCTGGGTTGTAGTGAGCTCCCCATTCCTGGGCCTCAATGGCCATCTCTCAGGGATGCTGGTGTTGGCTTCCTTCCTGACAGACAGGTGACTTACTGAACCCCTAGTCTCCTTCCTGGTCTTAATTCTATCCTTTCCTCATGTTCCTTCCTCCTGCTCCCCTGATCAAGGACCTACTCCCACCCTCCATTTTGAAAAGGAAATGAAAATTCCCTTTCTCTTTGTATAATCTCCCTTGGAAGATCAGGCTACCTTTGTGAGCAGCTACAATCCTACCTTTTTAAAAGCAGTAAAGCTCATGCTTCCAACCTCAGGATAGTATTTTTGCACTTTACTTAACCCATTCTGACATGTGAACTCATTTGTATCATCCAGAGGGTTATTATTTACTGTTCCTGTTGTTTTTGAAATGAAAAAGAATGAAAGCTTTGCTATTTGGCTGGGAGCAAGTGCCTGGTTCCTTCATCTGTAGAACAGGCATGATGATGCCTATGGTACTCACCTTATGGGGTTGAAAGGCTCAAATGAGATAAAATCCAGTTTTTTACTCACAGAATGAAGAATAAAGATTAGACTCATTTTATTTGGCCTCAGAGGATTGAAATAGGAGCAATGAGTAGAAGTGTCAGAGAGGCAAATTGAGGTACGAATGAGATCAGGAAGTAGGTCCCTTCCACCTCTGAGATTCTACCATCCTTTGAGTAAGAATCTGAAGGCCAGAGAGGGCAGCTGACTTCCCCAAGGTCACCCAGCTGGTCAGGGGCAGCAGAAATTGGAGCAGAAACCAGTGTCCTAGTGTCCTTTCCATGACAGTGTCCATGCACCAGCACATTGATCAAATCCTAGGTTGTTCTATGCAGAGTCCGCGTACGATCAGAATTCCCAGTAAGGGGAGTTCAGTGGAGGTGGGAGTAGTCAGGTAAGGGGCACTTGAGATGGACCATCGAGGATGGGTCAGCTTTGCATGGGAAGAGAAGAGAAGAATGCCAAAGTATTACCCGTTATTATAACATTTCTACTGGGCTTTGAGGTTTTCCAAGCATTTTACATATGTTGTTTCATCTGACTCTCACAACAACCCTGGAATGTCAATGCTTTTATTATTCCCATTTTACAGATCAGGAAACTGAGGCAGGCAGTGCCAAAGTGACTTGCCAAGGATCACAGAGCTAGTAGGTGCCTGAGATCAAATCTGAACTCAGGTCTTTCTGACACTAGGCCCAGAACACTATCCATTATGCAACTTCACTGCCTGGAGTCAAGAAGATATGGGTTCAAATCCAGCTTCAGGGGCAGCTAGGTAGTGCAGTGTATAGGGCACTGGCCCTGTAGTCAGGAGGACCTGAGTTCAAATATGGTCTCAGACACTTGACACTTACTAGCTGTGTGACCCTGGGCAAGTCACTTAACCCCTTTGCCTGGCGCCTCAAAAAAAAATCCAGCTTCAGATACTTTCTAGCTGTGTGACCCTGGCAAGTCACTTAGCCTCTGTCTGCTTCTATTTTCCTCACTTGCAAAATGGGTGTAATAATGGCACTAACCTTTCAGGGTTGTAGCAAGGCTAACAATGAGATAATATTTTTAGAATTCTTTGTGAATCTTAAAGTAGTATAGAAATGCTAGCTAGCTATTACCCAGAGCTTCCTGCGGGGGGTATGATGTTTTCTACTGCTAACCCATGCTCTGGCCCGTGCCCTGACCCATTGACTGAATCTTATAGCCCAAGTGGGCCAAATCTTTTGGGATTCCCAGAGTGAAAACCTCTGGGACAGTGGAGTCTCTGAGCAGTCATTGCTGGTGAGGAGTCCCCTGAGGGTCACAACAAGGCACTGATGCCATCCCAAACAACAGGGGACTTCTAATCCAGGGATTAGCAACACCTTGGAGTGCAGCCAATTTGTAGACACATTACAAGCCTGATGGGCCTCAAGTCCTCAGGGAGCCCTAATCCCAGGCTCATTGACAGACCTGAACTGGGGAGGAGGTGTCTGGAGAGAGAGAGAGCCAGGGGTGGGGTGGCACAGAGAGTCTGATCCTAGGACCTCACCCACCTGGCCTCCCACCTGGAGAAAAGTCAGCAAGGCCTGGCTCCCAGGTTAGGCCCACATCCTCCTCTGGGCTGGCCTGTCTCTCTTGTCATTTATTTCTTTTAATACTCACATTAGGGCCTTGCTGCCTGCAGCACATCAGCTTTTAAATAGGACTTATTTCCAAGCTGCGGAGGCCCCAGCAGCCATTTGAAATCACAAAACCTTCATATTGTTGTCTTCTAGTCAATAATTTATTTTTCTTAAACCAAGACTGATTGAGAGGGTGGGGGAGGGGGCAAGAGAAACCCAAAGACATAACCTCCCACCTGACCACATTTTGCTCCTGGCTGTTGTATTTCAGATTTTAGCCTCAAGCAAATTCATCTTTTTTTATGATTAGTTATCAGCTCTGGAACAATGGGGTAGACCTTCCCTTCCAGGAGCTGAGTAAGGCCCCAGCAATGGTTGGGGGGGAGATGGGAGGAATGGAATGAAATGCCCAGAGGTGTCTCGTGGGGTCATAAGGTAGGGGATGGACTGAGGGAGAGGAGAAATGGAGTGGCTCTGAGGGGCAGCGGGTCTGCCAGGTAAGAGGGAAATTTGGACAGTGTGAGCACCTTTGGAGGTAGTGGAAAAGATACTGAATCTGGAGTCAGAGGGTCTTTGGTTCGAATCACCTCCTGATTCAAGGTACTTAATTAAAGCCTCAGTGGCCTCAGTTTCCTGGGGGTGACGTACTGTGATGTGGGCCAGACGTCCAGTTGGAAGACATGGG
Source organism: Phascolarctos cinereus (assembly GCF_003287225.1). Lineage (NCBI taxonomy): Eukaryota > Metazoa > Chordata > Mammalia > Diprotodontia > Phascolarctidae > Phascolarctos > Phascolarctos cinereus. The sequence continues at coordinate 713,289,518 of NW_027555847.1, forward strand.
TTCTAATCCTGACTTTTCTGCCCTGTGTGACTTTGGAGCAATCCCTTAACTTTTTCTGGGCCTCACTCTCCTTATCTGTGAAAAAGGAGGGGTTTGGAGCAAAGGTCTGAACTAGGGACAAGAGGTAGAAGAGACAAATGAAGGTGTCTGGGCTGGATTCCCATGTGGACCAGGAACCTCTGAAGGAAGAGAGGGAAGGAGAGCGGGAAGGAGGGAGGGAGGGAGGGAGTCTTCAAGCAGGCATTGGATGACCACATGTCATGGAGATGGTAGAGAGGACTCTTGGTTGGGTCTGGACCTCAGAGGGCGCCTTCCAGCTCAGAGATGCCTGTGCTTCTGGGACCAGCTGACCTTCAAGGTCTCTGTCAAGTCGAAATTCTCTGCTCCTCTGATTCTAGATTGAAATCTTTCCTGTCCAGATCCTCTGGGCAGGGGACAAGGCAGCCCCACTGAGCTATGGATCTCTCTGGGCAGGTAGGGCTCTAGAGGAAGTGTCCAGCTCCTCGGGTCCTCACTGCTCCCATCCTGGCCACCCCAATGCCCTCTGGCATTGTCATACTCTCTAGGAGGTTGACCTACCCCAAAGATGAGGATTCACATCATCGTTTTAAAGCATTTTAATTCAATAAGCATTTGCTAACGCCTACCACATGCCATTTTAATTCAATAAGCACTTATTAAGGTCCTATCATGTACTATTTTAATTCAATGAATAAATACTAAGCACCTACCATATGCTATTTTAATTCTATGAGCATTTATTAAGCACCTACTATATGCCATTTTAATTCAATGGGCACGTATTAAGGTCTTATCACATGCGATTTTTATTCAATGAACATTTATTAAACACCTATCATGTGCCAGGCACCATGCTCAAAATTGGGGATCCAAAGTTCTCCTGCCCTCAAAGAGCTTACAATCTACCGGTATGGAAGGGGGAGGGGAGGAGGGGAGGAGGGTTACATGTATACAGAGAAGTAAATACCAAATTTAGACAAAGTAAATAGGCAAAGTAAGAGAGAGACAGCATGGGCTAACGGACCTAAGCTGGACTCGGGGACAGGAAAACCTGGATTCAAGTCTTGCATCTAACACCTACTGGCTGTGTTACCCTGGGCCAGTCACAACCTGTCAATGCTCCAGGCTATAAATTGCAGACAATGCTAGGATCTGCAGAGACACTTTCCTTACTAGGGAGTTCCCTCTAACAGTGAAATCCAGGTCCAGTCCTTTTCCTTAAGTACTAAGTAATTCTTTTAGAGGCAGTATTATCACTGGGTGGAATCAGGATGGGCCTTCTGTAGGAGGTGGCATCTGAGTTAAGCCTTGAAGGAAGTTATGGATTCTTAGTGGCAGAGATGAGGAAGGACCTTAGAAGGCACATAGTCCAAAGCCTCTCCAACTAAGATCTAGAACTTCCTCCACAATATGCCAATCCGGTAAGTGCTTGAACACCTCCAGTGATGGGGTGCTCACTACCTATCATGGCATCCTGTTCTGTTTTTGTCAGAGGCAGAATTCAAACCCAGATCTTCTGACTCTGGAATCAACACTCTGTCCACTGTTCCATAGGGCCTCTGATTTCATCAGGGCAGCTAGGTGGCACAGTAGATAGAGCCTGGAGTCAGGAAGACCTGAATTCAAATCCAACCTCAACACTTACTAGCTGTGTGACCCTGGGCAAGTCACTTAACCCTATTTGCCTCAGTTTCTTCATCTGTAAAATGAGCTGGAGAAGGAAATGTGCAACTACTCCAGTATCTTTGCTAAGAAAATCCCAAATGGGGTCACAAAGAGTCATACGCAACTGCAATGACTGTGTGCCAGACGCTGCCCTGATACAAAGAAAGGCAAAAACAGAGGTCCTGCCCTCAAGAAGCTGATGCTCTAATGAGGGAGACAACATGCAAATAACTGGATACATATAAGATCCGCATGGGGAGCTAGAAGGTGATCTGGGGGGAGGCATGAGCAGTCGGGCAAGAGTGAGGGGAAGGATTGGGAAAGGCCTCCTATAGAAGACGGGATTAGAACTGAGGCCTAAAGGAAGCCAGGAAAACCAGGAGATGAGGAGGGAAAGCATTCCAAGTGGGGGGGGACGGCCAGTACAGATATATGGAGATGGGAGATGGACTTCCTGTAGAAGGAACAGCAGGGAGCCCAATGCTGTGTGTAAGGATGTTGGAAGGAATGAGGTGTGAGAGGGCCAGAAAGCTAGGAAGGGGCCTGGCTGTGACAGATGAGGAATCCGAGGCTTCCAGGGGTCGAGCGATTTGTCTAAGGTCAGCCAGGCAGTAAGTAGATGAGCTAGGATTAGAACCCAGATCCTTTCCCCACTATACCATGACTTACTTTTGACTTTGTATCCTGAACCCAGTACAGAACGTTGTAAACAGTGGGCACTCGATATATGCTGATTGATTGGTTGAATCTAACACTGTTTTATATACCATCTTACTGGGCTTTGTATTTGCTTGGTCTGTCCCGGAGGTGAGACGGCAAACACAGACTGGTCAGGGACTACCCCTTATGCTTGTCTGTATCCCCCACAGCACCTTGCCCAGGGCTGGGCACACACTACTTGTCTCAGCAAACCCTTGGAGACTGGCCTGAGCTCTGAGAAGACAGAGACCGGGCAGATCCTGCCTCGCTCTTTTTCTCACATTAGTGTAGTAGGCAGATTTGGACTGAAAGTAATCGATCTTCCCAAGCAACCTGGAGAAGGTGGGGGTCTTCATGGCTAACAGTACAATGCTCTTTTTATCAATGGAGGAAGCGGCAGCTACCCAGAGGAAATGGAGGGGCCATTAAGGGAGAAACAGACTTCCTCACTCCAGGTGCCCTGTCACCCCATGCTCCCTCACACCATCCATCTCTCTCTCTCTCTCTCTCTCTCTCTCTCTCTCTTCTCTCTCTCTCTCTCTCTCTCTCTCTCTCTCTTTCTCTCTCCCTTCTCTCTCTCCCTCTCTCTCTGTCTCTGTGTTTCTCTCTCCCCTCTCTTTCTCTCTCCCTTTTCTCTCTTTCCCTCTCTCCATCCCCCTTCTTTCTCTTTCTCCTTTTCTCTCTCTCCACCTCTCTCTCTTCCTCCCTCCATCCCCCCTCTTTCTCTCTCTCCTTTTTTCTCTCCCCATTTCTCTCTCCTTTTCTCTCTCTCCTTCCCTCCATTCCCCTCTTTCTTCTTTTCTCTCTCTATGTCTATCTCCCTTTCTCTCCTTTTCTCTCTCTCTAAATCAGCCCAGCCCAGGCACCTCTTTTCTCTTTTTGAAAATGAATCGAGGAAATAATAAGCATTTTCCTCCAGAGGATAAAGCGCCTGACACCTTTATGAGGTACCAAACTGCTCCATCTGTGAAGAGACAAAGCTGAAGTGTCCTATTGTTTTGGGTTGAGCTTTCCAACCTGGCCAAGGTCACCCAGGCTGTGGGGAGGAGTACAGGAATAAGGCCAGCAGGCTCTGACTGGGCCATTGTTTGGGGACCTGCTCACACCCCTGAGGAGTGTGGTCCTTTTGAATGTCTGATGTGGGTAGTTAGAGGAGGGGAAGGGAGACTCAGGGATGCTACTCAGCTTAAAGTTAAGGCAGCCAAGCTGTAAAAGCTGGCCAGGGTCCTGCTGGGGTGGGAGACCCTGGCAGAGCTGACTGTCTGAAGGCAGAAGAACCCTCTATAAACTAGAGTTGTAATGAGACATCAGAGGAGGACTTAGTGGAAGGCTATTCAGTCTAACCTCATTTCATGAACCATCAACCACTTGAGAGGTGGTGTGCATAGATAATAGATGAAATAGATAAAAAATAGATAAAATATTTAAATAATAATTTAGGAAGTCTCTGTGCCTCAGTTTCCTCATCTTTTTAATGGCTAGTACCCCTTCCCCCCATGAACCTTGCACCTATTTTATATATAGTGATTTCTGTATATGTTTGTCTCACTTGGTAGAATGTGAACTCCTCGAGAGCAGGGCCTGTTTCATTGCTGTCCTTATGTTTTCAATGCTTGGCCCAGTACATGGCATCTAGTAGGTGCTTAATAAATGTTCACTTATTGATTGAGGCTCAAACAAGATAGAGGATGTAAAGGCATTGGGGAAGTCGATTTGAAGAGTTTCTGATTGCCTGGGTCCTGGCTGTCTGCAGTTGCTTAGGGGTGTCTCAGGACTCCACTTGGGAAGCCTGGAGAGAGGAGGCCATGATCAGATTGGGGTTATTTGCCTTTGAACCCAGCTTACCTTTCTTGCTCCATGGAGCTGGCCCAAGCTCCTGGGCATGTGATCATGAAGGTATGCAGCCCCACCAGAGGGACCATCAGAGGCCTCCAGATTTAGGCACACTGGGGTGACCCAGAGGCTCCTAGAGCGCTTGATCTGCCTCTGAGAAGGGATGGCCTTAGGAGGAAGCAGGGTAGTGATAGAAAAATCAGAAGCCTTGGAGTAGAAAAACTTGGTGTCTAATCTCAGCCGGAGGCCTGGCCAAGCAAGTCACCCTCTCCTGGGCCTCGGTTTCCTTTTCTGTAAAAAATGAGCGGTTTGAGCTAAATGTTTGACTCGGTCTCTTCTACTCTAAAATATTTTTATTGTTTCAGAGTTCATGCTCACAATCCTTTACAATTTTAGCTTTTTTGCCTTTGGGGCCTGGGGTGGGGGAAACTGGGGAGATGACAATTTTTCAGCAAGGACCAACCCAGACTTTCTGAAGTTTGATGGATTTTGAATGTCTGGAAAGCATCCTGGTTGATTTCAGTAGGAAATAGACATCTTTTTCCTTGGGGACTCCAGAGACAAGAATGTAGGCTTCTAGATTTAGGGCTGAGGGGGATCCCAGTGGACATTTAGGTAAAGATTTATAGTGGAAAGAGAACTAGGTGTAGAGCCGAGAAGATTGGTATCACAGATCCGGTTTTGAATCTTAGCATTGCCGCTTCCTTCCAACACCATAGATAAATCACTTCCCTTCTTGGTCACCTCATCTACAAAACAAAGGGGTTGGACTAGATCAGAGACTCCCAATTTAGGGTTAGGAGAGTTACTCTCACCTTAGACGAGGGAGTCTTTTAATCTGGATGCAGAAGAAATTACGGCTTTATTTTTTACTAACTGAAATTTAGCATTTCCCTACATGATGCTGAGAAGGGGCCCACAGGCTTCCTCAGACACTGCCAAGGTGCCACGACAGAAACCCCTCTGGATGGGATGCTGTCTGAGATCCCCTCTACATCTTATGTTCCCATGAAGTGATAAAGTCGAAAAATTCCTGCCTTTGGAATGAGACCTGAATTCAAATCTTGTCCCTGCTGCTTCCTCTTTGTGTGACCTAGATCAAATCACTTTCCCTTTCTTTTACTCAGTTTCCTTCTCTGTAAAATAGAGTGATTAGACCAGATGGCCTTTAAGGGTTCCTTATGGCACTAAATCTATAATCCTATAAAATTCCTGGGAAGCTTTAGAACACATTTTTATAGCATGTATTCAAAACTCATTTTTTTTCCCCAGTGCTTTAAGGTTTACAAAATGTTTTCTACACGACAACACTGCAGGTCAGGTCAGACCAAAATTATGGCTTTCACTTTACAGATGAGGAAATTGAGGCAGACAAAGGTTAAGGGACTTGCTGAAGGTCATATAGCTAGTAAGTGTTTGAGGTCAAATTTGAACTCGGGTCATCCTGATTCCAGGCCACTCTACTATCTTGCTGTCTCCAGGCGTGAAAGAATATAAGTAAGGTTTCTAACTACATGTGGTCTTTGGACCACCAAATGTGCCTTGTACAAGCCCCTTGTAGTGGTGGGCTGACCTTGAGGATCCTGTTGGTACTCATGAAACTTTGACATCATGCCTTTGGGGTTTGGGGGCCTGGTGGGGGTGAAGAGGGAGATGGCAATTCCTTAAGACAGGCCAACCTAAACATTTTGAAGTTCAATTTTTTTTGGGGGGGGCTAGGCAATGGGGTTAAGTGACTTGCCCAGGGTCACACAGTTAGTAAGTGTCAAGCATCTGAGGCCAGATTTGTACTCAGGTTCTCCTGACTCCAGGGCTGGTGCTCTATCCACTGTGCCACCCAGCAGCCTTGAAGTTCAATGAATTTTAAATATCCAGAAAACATCCTAGTTAATTTCAGAGGAGGTCTTTTTCAAGAACTTAGGAACTCCAAGGTCAAGAATGTAGATTCATAGAGTTAGGGCTGAGGGGCACTATAGCACAAAGGCCATGTAGAACAACCCTCTTATTGTCCAGAGGAAAAAATGAAGGAATCCCCAGAGAGGTTAATAACAGGTCAGATGGACAGTAAATGACAGAGACAGGATTTGAACCCAAGGTCTCTCCAAATCCAGTGACCTGTCCACTATACCATTTCCTAGGATCTTAGCTTTTTTCTTTTTTGGCTAGGCAATGGGGTTAAGTGACTTGCCCCGAGTCACACAGCTAGTAAGTGTCAAGTGTCTAAGGCCGGATTGAAATCAAGTCCTCTGACTGCAGGGCTGGTGCTCTATCCACCGCACCACCCTGCTGCCCCCTAGGATCTTAGCTTTTAAAGGAAGCCTTAGAGATCATTTAGTACATTGTGCAAAGGAGGAAGCAAAATGATTTATCCAAGGTCATATGGGTACTAAGTGGCAGGCATAGGATTTGAACCCAGGTCCACTGACTCCAGAGCAGCTAAGTGGTGCCATAGTGCATAGAGCACCAGGCCTGGAGTCAGGAAGACCTGACTTCAAATCCAACCTAAGACACTTAGCTGTGTGACCCTGGGCAAATCACTTAACCCTGTTTGCCTCAGTTTCCTCATCTGTAAATTAATTTAGAGAAGGAAATGGCAAACCACTCTAGTATCTTTGCCAAGAAAACCCCAAAAGGGGTCATGAAGAGTTGGACGTGACTGAAACATTCGGGTAATAGCAACGGCGACCTCTCTCCCCTCTACTCGAGGAAGGGAAGAGAAACAAATGGGGCTTGCTTGAGTTTTCTCCATTTTTCTTCCCTAGAAAGTCGTGAGGAAGGAAGGTGGCAGATGACGGGGTCTGCCCATAATTTTCACTGTGACGCTTGCAGCTGACAACGGGGGCCGTAAGCAATATCCCGCTGCCTCTGCCCTTGTGGTGTCCTTTCTCTGGTGTTTCCAAATCTCATAAATAACCAAGAGCAGGTTGGCAGGAAGGAGGCTTCTCGGTGCCCCCCCCCCACCACAAGCATGGAGGAGCGGGGGTTGCTAGGCTGAGCTCGTGGTTGCTAGGGGTTTTTGTGTTCCCCAGGTGTCCTGGGAAAGTGATAGATCATCGGCACAGGCCTTGGCTATTAATTGAAACGCATCCACAGTGAATCAGTCAGTGTCATAGCATTGTTCGCGTTTTCTTTTGCTGGTTGCCTGATGGTCCCCGAAGGCGTCTCATTGGTTGGAAAAAGCTGCCCGGAAGGAGGGCTGGTACCCTCGGTGCCAAACAGCCCCGGAGTGGCCAGGACTGTCTGCCCCACTGGCCACGCCTCTATTGCCTCAGACCATCCTGCTCTCAGCTGTTGGGAGACCTGCCGCTGGCCAGCCTTGGCGTCTGGTCACAGAGGACGTCTGAGCCAAGGGTCACATCATGTCACTAGTGAGGGAGAGGGACGGCAATGCAGCCTCAAGGGCTCAGTGAAGGGCATGAGGAAGAGGAAAAGCTGGCAGGGGGATGGATTCCGTTCCTCCCAGTATACTCATAGCTCATTAGAGCAGGATTGGACAATGAGTGACAGGGCTGGGAGGGGCCTTAGAACAGGGGATGTCAGAGCTGGGAGGGACCTGAGAACAAGGAATATCAGGGCTGGGAGTCTTAGAAGATCTTCCAGACCCCGCTCCTCATTTTACAGAAGAGGTAATGGAGCAGAGGGTAAAGCTATTTGCTGCAGTCCACCCAGCTTGTGGATGGCATAACTGGGGTCCCAGCCCAGGCCTTTTCAGGGTTCCTCCTCCCCACCATCCCTCCCCACTCCCAGCCCTACTTTCTCCATCTTCAGCTGGTACAGACTGATTTGAATATTAACAGAAACCAAATTGAGATGGTTAACCTGGGCAAACCTCCTTGCATACTCCCCAGTGAAATAAAAATTCTTTTTGGATCATCTGGGCCAAGGCCTGGTGCAATAATTCAATGCTACCAACATTTACTAAATCCGTGCTATTTGCTGGGCCCTGTACCAGGTTCTGGGCTTACTCAGACAGAAGACTGAGCCTGTTTTTAAGGTGTTTACTGCTTAGTAAAGACATATACCACACAAATAAGCCTAATAGGTGTGGGAGTGAACCATGCTCACCCAGAGGCTCCAGCATGGTGTTGGAAACACTTAAGGAGTGTGAGATTGCTTTCATGGTGGGGAGGGGGAGGTTAGGGAAGGCTTCCTGGAGGAGGGGGCATTCTAGGCATGGTTGGTGGCAAGAGCAAGGCCTCAGAGATGTGAGAAGGCAGAGAGAGAAAAGAGAAGTACTTTGGCCTGCCTGGGAGCTACAGTGGGTGTGTGAGTGGGAGCAGCCCCAGACAAGGCTGGGAAAGTGGAGTGGTGGTGCATTTTGGAGGGCCTTCGATGGCAGGGCCATATAGCTTTAAAAAAAAAGTTTCTCAATGAAGCAATGTGCATTTATTAAGTGCCTACTATATGACAAGCATTTTGCTAGGCACTACAAAGAGAAACATGAACCAGTCTCTGTCCTCAAGAAGCTTATAATTTATGTCAGGGAGATAACAAATGTGTGTGTGTGTGTGTGTGTGTGTGTGTGTATACACGTGCGTGTGCATACCAAATTGATACAACATAACTTTGAAGAGACCAGTAGCAGAAGCGGGAGGCTTCATTTAGAAGGTGAGCCTTGAAGTAACAGGCTTGGCATTTATGTATGACTTTAAGGTTTGTGAAGCATTTTTAGATATGTTATCTTATTTGATCCTCACAACTACACTGGGAGGTGGGTGATTATTATCTCCATTTTACAAATAGGGAAACTGAGGCAGCTGACTTGCCCAGGGTCACATGGCTGGTAAGTGCCTGAGGCAGATTCAAACTCATGTTTCCAGACTTTAAGCCCCGTGCTCTCTCCACTACCTCACTGCTTCCAAGAAAATCAGGGATGCTAGGAGGGATTTGAGTCAGGAAGTCACCCCAGGAATGTGGAGAGCCAGAGGATGGAGCCGGGAGGGTCTAAGGCAATGGGGAGCCACTGGAGCTCTTGAGGACAGCAGTGACATGCTTGGGGTAGTGCCTTACAAAGACCCTCTGGGCGGTGGTGGGGAGGAGGGGTAGGAGAGAGGAGCGAGCAGAGGCAGAGAGGGGGTTTCGGAAGCTCGAGCCTCATCGGAAGGGAGAAGCTGGACCTCCTCCATGAGATGGAGCCTCCCATGACTATCTGGGCCCCCTCTCTCCACGTGCCTTGCTCGTAAGTGTTCCCAACTCCTTCCTTTTCCTTTCCTGTCCCTCCCAGCCTGAAGAGAAGCAGAAGGCTGCAGCGGCATTTTCTCACCTCCAAGGGGCCATGGAGACGCTGGGCATCTCTGCGAGTGAGCAGCAGGCCATTTGGAGGGTGCTGGCGGCTATTTATCACCTCGGAGCAGCAGGGGCGTGTAAAGGTAATTCCTCTTCCTGGCCTCCATCCAACTCCACAAGCATTTATTAAGCACCAATGGTGTGCGGGGTGCTTCCTTAGCTTGCTGTTTGACGGCCGCCCTGAGTCTCTTAGAGGGTCGAGTGGCCGTTTCAGAAAGAGACTTTTTATTCTTCTGCTTGAGCAGGGATTGGGGTCCTGTTTGCTCTGTGACCTTCTTCACTGGGGGTGGATGCCAATGTCTTCCCGGAATCCCTGCAGTGAAGGGACTTTTTGAGGTGTTCCAGATAGATGTCCTCATGCACAGAAGAGAACATTGTTAACGTTCTAGGAAACGCCATTCCCCCCCCCAAGAACTGACTCCTGCGGGAGCCCCTGCACTCAGTCCAGGGGCTTCTGGAGTTTTCTTTGGGAACCACCTCCTCAGTCTGTTTATTCTTGGGCAAGTCTTCCCTTGGTGAAGGAGTTGGGAGCGGAATTCAATCAGTCAATCGGGAAACAATTATTAAGCTCCTAGTATGTGAATCATGGGTAGGGAGACATCGGAAAGAGTCCAGTGAGTCAGAAAGAGACATCATTGCATTGCAGATCACAGACCAGCCATGCCTGCCCATCATTCGTGTCTTTCATCCGTGTCTTCCTATCAGTTTGCCACAGGGCGTTGGGAGTCCACCCACCATGCTTGGGGCCTTCTCCAGTTTTTCTTTTCTGGACACCTGTGAGGTGACTAGTAGAACATACGTGTGATCCATTGACTATCCCCCAACTCTCACCACATGACCACCTTTTCTTTTTTTACTTATATGTTGCTTGATGATAATAATAGTCAATAGCTAGTGGTTTTTTTTGCAGCTCACGCTATGTGCCAGGCACTTCACAAACATTCTTATTTGACCCTCACCACATCCCTAGGAGGTAGGGGCTATTCTTATGCCCATTTTACAAGTGAGGAAACTGAGACAAACAGAGGTTAAATGACTGATCCGAGGACACAGAGCTGATGTCTGAGGATAGATTTGAACTTAGGTCTTCTTGATTCCAAGCTTAACACTCTTCTACTGTGTCACCTAATGCTTTGATAACATCCTTCACGCCTTCACAGTTCCTTGCTTGTAATGGGTAGCAGGCTGCTTATGCCAACCATGTGCCTCTTCATCCCCCTTTGGGTGATATGCATTATTAATTTGTTAGAGGCCACTATGTCCTGTGACTTGCAGTCTTACAGCAGTGTTGGTAGAATATTGTTATTAAAAAGATGGACCTGTTTCCAGGGAGAAGTTTGGTGTCATTTAGAGCATTATTCAGTTTCCCAAAGGAAATCCAGCCTTTTCTATTCCTGATCTTTTCTGGGTCCAATTTATTACTTATTTGTCATATTTTCCAAGATATATATACAAACACATAAGCTCTAAAGGCTGTCCATCAGAGTGCATATCACAGTTTGTTAAGTAGCATTTATCATCCTCTTGGTTTTTCTTGTGTGGATAGTTAGGCTAGATTTTTTCTGAGTGATTGACTTGACCACATGGTGATTGATTATCTATCCTTGGCAACCCATGAAACAAAGTCATAAGTAAGAATTTCATTTTTTCCCTTGTTGGTTAAAGGCATTATTTTAACATCATACTTTGTTCTCAGCATTAAAAGTGGAAGTTGACTGAGTGGGGGGCCAGATAAAGCCAAATGGAAAATGACATTCGTTGGGCAAGAAAGATACTTATTCTGGACCATTTGGGACTTTGTGGTCATCAGTGCCCCATGAAGTGTGAAGAACATCTCCATAATGGCCCTCAGTTGTGTTTATTTCTTCTAAAATGGGAGTAAAGACTGGCTGGCCATTTGTGGGGAATGCTACCGTGGGGAATCTTTGTCAGGTTTGGATTGGACTCACCACTTGCTGGAGGCCCTTCCACCTCTAAAATTCTGTCATCATTTTAAGATTTTATTATTTATTTTTTTAAATGGAGTTCTCATTTCTTTCCCTCCTCTATCCCAAGCCCACCCATTGTGAAGGCAAGAAATGTGATATCAGTTGTACATGTGAAATCATGCAAAACATATTTCCATATTAGCCATGTTGCAAAAACCCCCCCAAAACAAACAAAAAACCAAACCAACATTCAACAATGATAAGATGAAAAATGGTATATTTTGATCGGCATTCCGATTCCGTAGTTCTTTCTCGGGAGGTGGATAGCATTTTTCATCATAAATCTTTCATTTAGAGCCATTTTTACAGGTATCTGGAGGGGTTTGGGGGAGAGCTCAGGCAAGTCACTGCTTTTACTCCCTAAAAGTAAATCATAAATCTTTCGGAATTGTTTTAGATCATTGTATTGTTGAGAAGAACTAAGTTTATCATAGTTAATCACCACACAACGTTCTGATTCCGCTCACTTCTTTCAGCATCAGCTCATGTAAGTCCTTCCAGGTTTTTCTGAAATCCACCTGCTCATCATTTCTTACAGCACAATAGTATTCCATCACAATCATATACCACACTTTATTCAGCCATCCTTCAATTGATGGGCATCTCCTCAATTTCCAAGTCTAAACTACCACAAAAAAGAACTGCTATAAATATTTTTGTACCTGTAGGTCCTTTTTCTTTGATCTCTTTGGATACAGACCTAATAATGATATTGTTTTGGTCAAAAGGTACTCACAGTTTTATAGCCCTTTGGGCAAAGTTACAAATTGTTCTTTAGAATGTTTGGATCAGTTAACGACTCCACCAACAATTCAATAGTGTCCCAGTTTTCCCACATCTTCCCCAACATTTGTTATTTTCCCTTTCTGTCATATTAGCCAATCTGATAGGTATAAGGAGGTACCTCAGAGTTGTTTTAACTTGCATTTCTCTAATTGATAGTGGTTTAGAGCTTGTTTTTCATATGATTATGGATATATTTGATTTCTTCTGAAAACCACCATTTCATATCCATTTCTGTCATTGTTTCTTTCTGAGTTATTCATTAGTGGTTGACCATCATCACCCCCTTGCCAAGCCTTCCACCAGTGTGATATGGTACAAAGGATATTGGACTGAAAGTCAGAGGACCTGAGTTCAAATTCTAGCTCTTCTTCTATCTCTGTGACTTTGGACAAGTCTCTTGACTTCTCTAGGCCTAATTTTCTTCATCTATAAAATGGAGTTGGACAAGGTGGTTTGCAAGGTCGCTTCTAGCTCAAGATCTATGCTCTGTCTTAATGAATTTAGCAGTGAAATAAAATCAGAAGGTTGGGCTAGGAGGGACAGAAGAGATCATCCAGGCCAAAGTTTTCATTTTTTTTCATTTTAGGTCCAGAGTAAAGGTCTAAGGGGCCCCAGTTGGGAATGGACCCCAAGTCATCTGATTCCTAGCCCTAAATTCATTAAATGTGTTTATTTATTTTCTAAAAATAATTTATTTATTTTCTAAATGCCATCATTTATCCAAGGCTTTCATTTGACTTTGGGTTAATGGCCTGAGTTGGCTCAGTCAGGATGGAGAGAGAATTCTTGGAGTGAAGGACCCTGCTTCTCCTTTCTACCATCTGCACCTGGCAGCTTGTCCTGGCAAGACTTCCGAGACCGCCTACGTTGGCTCTGAGATGAAAGAACCAATTTGGGGGGCTTTGCTTTTCTCTCAGGCTCAAGCAAGGTGCAGATGGAGAGGGATGCTTCTGTCTCTTAGGGTGGGTGTGTGAAAAATAATAATCCCTGCTCTCTCTCTGGACAGGCCAAGGGAAGGACATGGGGCCTTCCCTTGGTGTGGTGGGTAGAGGACTGGCCCTGAAGTCAGGAGAACCTGGGCTCCAGCTCCACCTCTGACCCTTACTGTCTGTGGGACGCTTGGGCAGGTCATTTACCGTATCGAAGCCTGTTTCTTCATTCTCATAAACTAGAAAGAATGACTCAGTGATGCCAACCTCCTCAGGAGGCTGGAAGGCTCAGATGAGATACTCTATGTCAAGCGCTTGGCAGACTTTTATGGGCAATGTGAATGTCATGTGTTGTTATCCATTACTGACAGCTTTCACGAGTTGACCAGCCCTGAGTCCCTTGCAGCTGGTCTGCAGTAGTATTGATGCATGAAGGCAGATGCAGTCCATTTGCAGGTTTGTTATTTCAACTCTGAGCTGATTGCAATACTGTGCACTGGGGATACAGAAAGAGGCAAAAGATAGTCCCTGCCCCAAAGGAGCTAGCAGTCTGATGGTGGGTGCTTTGGGTGTCCAGAGTCCAGAGAAAAGGACAATTAGCACGATCTCCTTGCTGTTAATCAAACTGGCCACCATCTCCCGACTCCATGCATTTTTTTAAGGCAATTGGGGTTAAGTGACTTGCCCAGGGTCACACAGCTAGTAAGCATCAAGTGAGGCCAGATTTGAACGCAGGTCCTCCTGAGTTCAGGGACGGTGCTCTATCCACTGTGCCACCTAGCCACACCCTTGTTCTTTCTTTTTAAAAAAAAATTGGTTTTCCCCAATTACATATAAGGACAATTTTTAACATTCATTTAAAACTTCTTTTGATTTTCAAATTTTCTCTCTTTTTTACCTCCTCCCTCCCTGAGATGGTAAGTGATTATACATGTACAATAATACAAAACATATTTCCATATTACTCATGTTGTAAAAGAAAACACAGACACAAAGAAAAAAAAACCATGAAAGATAAAGAAAGCGAAGAATAGTATGCTTCAATCTGCATTCAGACTCCCATCAGTTCTTTCTCTGGCGGGGGATAGCATTTTCCATCATGAGTCCTTTGGAATTGTCTTGGATCATTGTATTGATAAGAAGAGCTAAGTCATTTATAATTAATTATCACACAATGTTGCTGTTACTGTGTACAATGTTCTTCTGGTTCTGCTCATTTCACTTTGTATCAGTTCATGTGAGTCTTTCCAAGTTTTTCTGAAATCAGCCTACTTGTCATTTCTTATAGCACAATAGTATTCCTTTACAGTCATGTACCACAACTTATTCAGCCATCTCTCAATTGATGGGCATCCCCTCAATTTCCATTTCTTTGCTGCCACTAAAAGAGCTGCTGTAAATATTTTTGTACAAATACTTCCTTCTCCCCCCCACCCCCTTTTGGATCTCTTTGGGATACAGACTTAGTAGTCTTATATAGTCAATACCTAGTAGGTATTGCTGGATCAAAAGGTATGAACAGTTTTATAGCCCTTTGGGCATAGTTCCAAAGTGCTCTCCAGAATGGTTGGATCAGTTCACAACTCCATCAATAATGCATTAATGTCCCAATTTTCCCACATCCCCTCCAATATTTATCATTTTCCTTTTCTGTCATATTAGCCAATGTGATAGGTGTGAGGTGGTACCTCAGAGTTGTTTTCATTTGCATTTCTCTAATCAGTAGTGATTTAGAGCATTTTTTCATATGACTATAAATAGCTTCAATTTCTTTGTTTGAAAACTGCCTACTCATATCCTTTAACCATTTATCAATTAAGGAATGACTTGTATTTTTACAAATTTGACTCAGTTCTCTATATATTTGAGAAATAAGGCCTTTATCAGAGATACTAACTATAAAAATTGTTTCCCAACTTTCTGCTTTCCTTCTAACCTTGGTTACAATGGTTTTGTTTGTGCAAAAACTTTTTAATATAATCAAAATGATTATTTTTTCTTCCTGTAATGCTCTCTATCTCTTGTTTGGTCATAAATTCTTCCCTTCTTCAGAGAGGTAAACAGGAAAACTCTTCTTTGCTGTCCTAACTTGCTTGCAGTATCATCCCTTATATTTGAATCATGTACCCATTTTGACCTTATCTTGATATACAGTGTAAGATGTTGGTCTATACCTAATTTCTGCCATATTGTTTTCCAGTTTTCTCAGTAGTTTTTGTCAAATAGTGAGTTCTTGCTCCCAAAACTGGAGTCTTTGGGTATATCAAACATTAGATTACTATGGTCATTTACTACTATGTATAGTATACCTAACCTATTCCAGTGATCCGCCACTCTATTTCTTGTCCAATAACAGATTGTTTTGATGATTGCTGCTTTATAATACAGTTTGTGATTTGGTACGACTAAGCTGCCTCCGTACATTTTCACTGGCCATCCTCCATGCCTGGAAAACTCTCCCTCTTCATCTCTGTCTCTTGGTTTCCCTGGCTTCCTTTAAGTTTCAACCAAAGTCCCTCCTTCTGCAAGAAGCATTTCCCAGTCCTTCTTAAACGTAGTGCCTTCTTTCTAAGACTCCCCCCTTCCCTCATCCTGTTTCCATCTTACTTATACGTAGTTGTTTTCATATTGTCTCCCCCATGAGATTCGAAGCTCCTTGAGGACAAAGACTATTTTTGTCTTTTTTTGCATCCCTAGCACTGAGTACAGTACCTAGCACATAGTAGGTGCTTAATAAATGCTATTTGACCAGCTGACTACCTGACTTGGGTCCAGTCGTGAAATGGACAGAATGGAAGGATGGAAGTAATGCCCAGGTATCTGGCAATGGAAGTAGTGAGGCTATGTGGAGAGAACCCTTTTTCCTCTTCCTGGCGCTTCCCCTAACTGTCTGTATCCCCATCTCTGGACCTCAGTTTTCTTCTCTGTAAGATGAGGAGGCCAAGTTAGATGTTCCATAGGGCCATTTCCAGCTTTGACATTTGGAATCCTGAGCCACAGAGGCAAAACCATGTCTTCATGCCGGGCCTGCTAATTATGTTGGTGCCACATCCGGCCTTGGTCTGCCACCAGATGGCAAGGGAGAGCCAAGGCAAGGCTGTTACTGGAGAAATCTCCAAGCTGTGTGGGCGGCCATAGTCCCCAGGACCCCAGGGCAGCCACACATGGAGGCTTCTGAGGGCTCAGGGTCCCCGAGATTCATCTTTTCTTTCACACATTTGTGGCCCTCTCAGGAATGACTCTGTTACAGTTGGAGAGAAAGTCACATTTGTCAATATTTCACCAGCAAGGATTATGTAAATGACTCCCCCCAATACATTATTTTAAGAGGTGCCACATCTCACTTGGGAGATGGGTGTGACTGATTTACTCCCGCTAAACCCCGCTCTGGTGCGTTTCATAATCAGTTGCTTTATAATCAGCTATTAAGTATTTCAGAGTTGTATATTAATGTCTTTGTTCACTGTCATAACAGATCATCCTGAAATAGATTAAGGATTCCTTCTATTAATCAGGTTTTCTTTTGGAGGAAAAATGTATCATATGATATTCTCATTCATTGGCTGGCTTATCGTGGGAGCCTGATGGGGGAAGTTAGATGGTTCAGTGGATAGAGTCAGGAAGATCTGAGTTCAAATATGGCCTCAGACACTTACTAGCTGTGTGACCCTGGGCAAGTCAGTTAACCCTGTTTGCCTCAGTTTCCTCATCAGTAAAACGAGCTAGAGAAAGAAATGGCAAACTCCTCTAGCATCTTTGCCAAGAAAAACCCAAATGGGGTTGTGAAAAGTTGCACACAACTGAAAAATGACTGAACAACAACTGAAATTCTAGGAAGGAGCTCCAAGGCCGGACCCCCAAGGAGAGCTGTCTGGGTGGGGAGGAAGGAGACCAGAGACGGCTTTTTCAGTCGGAAGGCACGACAGGAAAAGGATTGGAAATGGCATACAGACAACTAAAAGCTAGCATTTACTTGGTGCTTTGTAAAGTTCTTTACAAATATTGCATCATTTGATTCTCATGATAACCCTGGGAAGGAGCTATAATTATTATCCCCATTCTACAAATGAGGAAACTGAGGTAGACTGAGGTTAGGTGACTAGAGTCACACAGCTAGTAAGTGTCAGAGACAGGATTTGAACTCAGGTCTTCCTGACTCCCAAAACTTATACCACCTAGCTGCATGAGTGGGATATGTCATAGTCTTAGCTGTCACACTGAAGGTCTAGGAGGTGGGACCTGTTAATCAAGCACTTGGCCTTCTCCAGGCCAGTATAGCCTGTAATAATCCTATTTAAATGTTTAGGCGACTCTGTGCCCTCTTCCACATGGATGTTGCCTCTCTCCATGAATATGGAGACCCGTCTCTGCCCTTGTCCTTGTCCATGCCTCTCCCCCAAGGACATTTGTGATGGGGGTGGGGCTTGGTCTATCCGATGGCCTGGGGGCCTTCCTCTATTCTCCCTGATATCTTAAGGATACTATATAATAATAATAATAATAGCTATTTTTTTTTTTGAGTGTGTGTAGTGTCTACACTTGTAATTTTTTGGTATAGAGAACTCCCAATGAGGAAAATCCCTCCACCAATGCTGGTCTTCTCTTCAATATATAGTCATAGAGAGCTATTGCCTGGGGCACCTGAGAGATAAGTCACTTGGTTAGGGTCACACAACCACTAAATATATGGCAGAGATGAGCCTCGGACCTAAGACTTCTTGACTCTGGCCAGGCTCTCTATCTGCTACTCTACTGCCAAATTTATTGTTCAGTTGTTTTCAGTGATGTCCAACTCTTCATGACCCCATTTGAGGTTTTCTTGGCAAAGATACTGGAGTGGTTTGCCATTTCTTTCTGCGGCTCATTTTACATATGAGGAAGCTGAAGCAAACAGAGTTAAGTGACTTGCCCAGGGTCACACAGTCTGAATCAGGATTTGAACTCAGGTCTTCCTGATTCCAGGCCCAGCGCTCTATCTGCTGTGCCACCTAGCTGCCCACACTGCCAAATAATGATAATTATAAAAATGACTATTGTTATTAGCACTCAAATTGTCCTTTTGAATAATAGCAATGACATTAGAATTGGAGCAATAACAGTCATTGTCAATAATATGCAGACAACTTAAGGGATCTGTGATCTCATAGGTTCTGGAGTTCTGTGCATTGATACAGTTTACAACCTATCAATGCCTGCCTGTCTGGTGCACTTTTTGTCCAGGTCCTCTTGCAAGTTTGCCCCTGGGGGGGCCTCCTTACCTCCTCCCAACAAGGCAAGGGCCGCAGTGGAGCTCCTGTCCCAGCATGCACCTCTTCGTGGATACTGGTCAGCTTCAGTTGGCCGTTCACCAACGTCTGAGGCCACTGTCTGTTCCGTGGATCATATTATCACGTTCCATGGTAATATGAAAGACTGACATTTAAGTAACGCTTCAACATTTATAGTGTTCTTTGAATACATTGTTTCATCTGAGCCTTGCAACAACTTTGGGGGTAGGATCTACAAGCCTTATTCTACCCATTTCATAGAAAAGGAAGTTGAGGCTCAGTGAGAGGAAAGAACGTGTCCAAGGTCACACAGCCGGTGTCAGAGATGGCACATGAACCGAGGTCCTCCATTCACTGTGCAGCACTGCCTTCCAGGAGGGTGCGGTGCCATCCACGGTCACTGGGGACCAGGAGGCAGAGAACAGAGGCTCCCCCTGGAAGTGAGGGGGTTGGTGCCATCTCTGAATCTAGGACCCAGTGGGTTTTTTTTTCTTTTTTTGGATTGATGACATCTCTTTGGGTGGGGTAGAAGTCTTGATGGATAGGGCTACGGAGAGTGAGCCTGTCTCCCAGGTCTGATTTTCTCCCGCCTGCTGTCACATGACTGTTGAGAAGCCCACCTTGCAGGTTCACTGGGGTTGGATGACTAGGGGTGGGAGGGGAGCTTGGCAATTCTCTTTTGGGGAGCAGGGGATCAGCTCCTCACTGGCCAGGATTAAGAAATAGCTTGGCCGTTTGGAGGCAGGCATCCCTCAGACTGGTGTCGATCCCTGGTGTCAAGTGTTGCTTAGAGGAGCAGAATGTGAATGTGAATGAAAAATAGATCAAGGCCAGGTGGAGGGAGCTTTCTCCAAGAGAGGTCCTTCATCCCCTCTAGGGTGGCGAGAGATACACAGCTCTTCCCTTTTCCTTCCCATAGACCTTTGAAGTGGGAAATGCAAAACCTTGTCTTTTATTGCTTCCCAAAGGGCTCTGCTTCCTCTCCCCCTAGGTGCAGGCAGTAGGTTTGGGGACAACAGGAGGCTTAGCTACTCACTGTCTGCATCACCCTGGAGAGGTCCTGATCCTGCATTTCCAGATCTATACACTGTAAACTTAAAGCAATTTGAAACATGCTTCCTACTGTATTAATATAGTCAAGAATGGGCTTGGGATTTTATTATTGTAGGGAAACTTTAGACATGGATGCCCCCTTTACCTATATAGATCAATGTCTGTGTGGTAACTCATAGTTCTGCAATCAGTCAATCTCTAAACTTTGATTAAGCACCTGCAATGTGCCAAGCATTGTGCTAAATACCAGAATGCAAAAGGAGACAAAAGAGCAGTTCCTGCCTCAAGGAGCTCATGGTCTAATGGATTATTAAATTACTAATCAGAGAATGGTCTAAGACACTATGCTGGACAAATTACTTAATCTCTAAGACTCAGTTTTCTCATCTATTAAGTGACAGGATTGAGCTAGATGGCCCTTGCAGTCCCTGTCAGCTCTAGACCCATGATCATTCTATGACCTCCCCTCTCCTGGATCGCATAAGCCATCTGTGTGACTGCTTCCCCTCACCGAGTCTCAATTTCCTTTTCTATGAAATGGGTAGAACTGAACTGAACTCAGGTCTTGACTCGTAGGCTGGCTGTCTATCCACTGTGCCAGGCTGGATCTCATCAGCACATTAAGGAAATAGGACTTTAGGGTTGTGGGAATTCCCTCCCTATTATACCTTGTAGTCTTAGAGAGTTGTCGGAGGCTCAGTGACCTGCCTGGGGTCACCCAGCTTAGTATCAATGGCATGACTAGAACTCAGGTCTTCCTGACTGCATGTCACTTCATACACTATACCCACCTCCTCTTATGCTTATCAGCATCAGCATCACTGAGATTATCAGGCTGGAGAGCAGGGCTTCTTAATCAGCCGGTCCATCAATAGATTTCAGGGGATGGAAAAAAAAAAGAAAAAAATGACATTTTTCTTCCTATTATGAATTTTTAAAAAAATGTCCAGAGAAGAGGTCTCTAGGTTTCTCCAGGTTGCCAGAGTGGTGGTGATGGGATTTTCATTCCATGGCACCAAACAGGTGAAGGACTCTTGGCATCGATTCAGTAGGACATTGAGTCTTACTTGGAGTCAGGAAGACTTGGGTTTGAATCCTGCCTCAGACTCTTACTAACTGTGTGACTGCTTCAGAGAACCTCCGAAGCCTTATCTATTAAGTCATAGATGGGGGTGGGGCGGGAAGGTGATCTTTCTTAGTGTATGAAGTTCCCACACTGGGACTGTTTACCAATTCATGGAATGCTCTTGGTAGCTTGACAGTAAGGTTAATACTAAAGTAAGTAGATGTCCCCTACCTAGAGGACGTCAAGGCAGGACAGCCACTTAATGGAGACGTTGTAGGAGTTAGGCCTTGGGTAGATTAGATGGCTTATCCTAGAGTTCTGGGAAAGATCTGGCCAATTTGGTTAGTGTTTCCTGTGATGCAAACTTGCTTGGCTTCTCCCAAGAGGATATCCTAGTGGCACCAGCCCCCTAGAATCATACATGTTCAGGGCCAGAAGGGGAGAGTCATTTTACAAGTGAAAAAACTGAGACCCAGAGAAAGAAAGTGATTTGTTTAGGGTCACACAGCTCAACAAGAATTATGCCCCTTCTCCATGATATCTCATCTGTAAGATGGCCAGGGCATATATTGTCAGCATCCCTGTCTTACAGATGGGGAAACTGAGGTATTGTGACCTAGCTGGAAAAGGTATGAAGCCAGGCCCTGGCTCCCAGGTGTCTTGATTCCAAGCTCAGGGCTGTCTCTCGTTTTGTGGAAATGGTTTAATTTATGCAGTCAGTCTTTTAACCAGAGAGATGTAGCTCAGAGGACAACTGAAGTCAGTTTCAGTGCCAGCACATCTGCCCAGCTTTCCCAGTGCCTCTGGGGAGTATCTCAGGAGAGATTGCAGCTCTCACTGGCAACGGGAGCCGTCACTCAGGCCCCTGATCGAGCTCTGATCTAGCTGCTGGGGTGGGGAGAGCTGGAGAAGGATGTGGCAAACCACTTCAGTATCTCTGCCAAGAAAACCCGAAATAAAGTCATGAAGAGTCAGATACGACTGAAAAAGACTGAACAGCAAATAATAATGTGTTATTATAACTAGCAGGCACATAGCTCTTAAAAGTTCGAAAAGTGCTTTAAAATCTTATCTCCTTTTATCTTCACAACAATCTAGGGAAGTAAGGGCTATTTTGTTCAAATTTTACAGCTGAGGAAGCTAAGGCAGACAGAGGGGAAGTGATTTGCCCAGGGTCATACAGTTAATTAGTGTCTGAGGGATGATTTGAACTCAGGTCTTCTTGACTCCAAGTTCAGAGCTCTACCCACTGTGCCACCCAACAGCTTACAATCCTGTGTGTATTAAAGAATAGACTTTGAACTTGGTATTGGCAGACCTGGGTTCATGGCTGTGTGACCTGGGCTGAAGTCAGAGGATCTGGATTCAGGTCTTGTCTCAGCTGCCACCTAGATGGTCTTTGGCAAGGCACTTAACACCCCCTCACCCCAGGCTTCGGTGTCATGATCTGAAAAAAGAGGGGGTCAGGTTCTGTGACCTTTAAGGTGCCGTCCGGGTTTTAAAAAGCTCTGAACCTTAACATCCTTATCTGGAAAGTAGGAGGTTTGAAATTCAGATAGAATTGAATGTATTCTGATCACATGGAGTCATATTGGGATTAAATTTTTTTTTCCTCAGTGTTCATGGGGGATCAGACAGTCAACAAACATTTATTAAAAGCACTTACCATGCGCCAGGCAAGCACTGTGTGAAGCTCTGGGGATACAACTACAAGCAAAAAGAAAGATTCCTTGCCCTCAAGAAACTTACATTCTAATGGGAGAAGGCAATACTTCAAAGGAGTGTTGAAATGACTTATGTAAAAATAAAAGACACAAATAAAAATATGTACATTTATTTAAATATAAAAAAATTATTGAATTCATAAAAATAAAGGCAATGAGCTATTTTTATTTTTGGTTAGGCAGTTGGGGTTAAGTGACTTGCCCAGGGTCACACAGCTAGTAAGTGTGAAGTGTTTAGTCTGAGGCTGGATTTGAACTCAGGTCCTCCTGACTTCAGGGCCGGTGCTCTATCCACTGCACCACCTAGCTGCCCCATCAATGAGTTATTTCTAAGTAGGGATTCTTCACCTGCAGGTCCATGAACCTATTTTAAAGATATTTCAATAGCTATATTTCAGCATAATTGGTCTCCTTTGTAATCCTCTATATTTTAGTTTTCGCATTTGAAAATGTGACTCTGAAAAGGGGTCCATGGGTTTAGCCAGACTGACAGCCTAAGGGGTCCATGATATAAAAAAGTTATGAACCCCTGCTCTGAGAGGTCACACAACTGTCAAATCCTGTGATCCTGTGCTTTTCTGAGCTTTAGTCCCCTTTGTAATATGTCTGGCCTCCGCAGCCATCATTTCAGGTGAACAACCCCTGTGGAGAAGGGCTCTAAGTCAGCAGCTAACCCAAAGAACCATGGGGACGGCAGCCCTCCTTCCCCCCAGGCCCCTGGCTGTGCTTCTAGCCTGGCCATCAAGGCTGCCATCCAGGGGAGTCAAGGGGTCCACCATCTCAGGTAACCAACTGGGACAGGCAAGAGACCCAGAGGGTGGGACAGGAGGCAGTATGTGCTAGGTGAGTGAAGCCACCACCACTACCACCACCACCTTGATCACCACCTCTCCTCAGATTCCAATGGAGACAGCGCAAGACCATGACCCTAAGATCCCTGAGAACAGTACCGCCCCCAGACCACTGGTCATCATTCAAGGGGCTCACCTGCCACCACCTGCTGGCCAGCTGCCCCCAATGGGGTAAGCCAGCCAGCTACCTGGGGCAGTGAGTCACTTTGAAGGAGAGACTGGAGGTGGCTTGTACCACATGGGTCAAATAATTACCATCATCTCAACTACCAACGTTCCTCATACTGTAGTGGAGTCAGGCCCTGACTCTGTGCTCAAGAGCCCTGGAAATAGAATCCCCCTTCAAAACACCAGCCTTACGTTCAGCCTGGCCCCAGCAGCTGTCATTCAGGGGAGTAAATCCCATGAACAAGGGGTCTACCATCATTACCACCACCACCACCACCACCAACTGCCATAGTAGGACAGGTAGGCACAAGATGCCCAGGAATAGGGGCACCCCACCCTTTCCATCTGCCCAGCTTCTGGTTTGGCCTCTGTAGCCTGGTATTTACTAGTTGTGTGACTCTGTGCAAGTCACTTAATCTCTGCCTCAGTTTCCTCAATTGTAAAATAGGGACAATAACAGCATCTACCTTGAAGGATTGTTGTGAAGATCCAATGAGATAATATTTACAAAGGGCTTAGCACAAGGCCTGGCACATAGTAGGTGTGTAGTAATGCTTATTTCCTCTCCCTTCCTTACCTCTATCTGCAGGTGCCTGCAGCAACTATCTCCTCAGCAGCTATAGCTACTAAGGACCCAGAAAATAAAATTCTCACCCAAATCCTTGGTACTGTAAAATGGGTCAACATTAGAAACAGATAGGATTTTATTAATGGAAAAAATGGACATAAAGAAGATGAATCACTATCTGCTTTGGGGCCACACCCCAAGGACCACTGGACCCGGCCTTCTACCCTACAACTGAATTGTTCTCAATGTGTTGTCTCCCCCCCCACCCCCACCTGTTAGTGAGGTCTCCAAGAATGGCAACCATGTTATTTTTGGGTCCCCAGCACTTAGCTTTGTGCTTGAATCAGTCAGTTCTTAATAAATGCTTTTCAGTTCATTCGTTTACTCATCTGTAAAATGGAGATAATAATTCCATTACACATCTCTCAAGCCTCTTTTGAGGATCAAATGTAGTAATCTAAGTGAAGTGCCATTGAAATGTCATAATAATCATTATTGTTGTTATGAGTGGTACCTCTGTTTGCTTTAACTCTCATGGAGTGGCTTCTTGACTTAAGGCAGCTCTGAGTCAGTTTGTGATCTGGCTTCAGGTTACCAGGGTCTTCCTTTAGGAGTCCTGCTTGCCTAACTCATGACCTTTGCCCTCCTGTGGTCTAGACCCTCTCTAGCATTTTGTGTCTTGCTGAGCTCACTGAAAGAATGAAAAGGCATTCATTAAGTGTGGTGCTAAACCCTGAGATACAAAGACAAAAGTCCCTGCACTCAAGAGGCTTACACTCTAATTACTCATATGGAGCAAGGGTGGCCAGGGAAGGGTGTTTTGCTTTGGGAAGTCACAGGGATAGTGATTCATCAAACACTTTTAGCAGACTTTCTGTCTTTGTTGAAGTGTTCTGGTCATTATGGGGATTGGAAAGGAGTGTAATACAGAGTCCTTATGACTCTATGAGAAAATACATTGAAAGGACACACATATCAGTCATCATCAGGTATTTGAAGGGCTCTCTTATTGGTGACGGCAGGTGGGGGAGAGCAGCCTCATTTTGCTTGGCACCAGAGAGTAGAATTAGGAGAAAGGGGTGAAGATTGAAGAGAGGCAGGTTTAGGCTCAATGTCAGGAAAAGACTACTTAATGACTGGAGTTGGCTTTAAGTGGAGGGGACTGCCTAATAAGGTAGTGAGCTCCCTTTCTCTGTTGGGTTGCAAGCCAAGAATGGATGACCACTTGGTGGTTTTGCATTCTGGTATTTCTTGGACTAGATGGTCTCTTCCAACCCTGAAGTTCTGTCACTCAAAGAATCTGTTATCTAGAGGGGAAATAAAAGAAACGGCATGAAAAACTTAACAGTATAAGGGTCAAATGGTGATACATGTTGATGGAGACAAGAACATAAGATCGTGGCACAAGGTATGTCTTTGGCCCATCATTGTAGGGAGGTCCCTGATGAAGGAACTTCCTTTATCAATGCAGGTCATGAACTGTTCTGTAATATATAGTCTGAGAGTCTCTGACTCCAAGGTGAAATCTCTATTCACTAAGCCACACTGCTTCATAGATGGTAATGTGGAATTGTAGACTTTTAGGACTAGAAGGGACTATACAGAGTAGGGCTTAGTCCAAAGGGGCCATTTTACAGATGAAGAAACTGAGGTCCATCCAGAGAGCAGCAATTATTTGCCAGGCTCACACAGCTGCTTAGCACAGGGACCTGACCAGGTCTATTCAATGACTGAAGCTGGTCCAAGACTCTTTCTCCTCTAGCCTACTTTGTCACTTGGACACATGAGAGCTTAATAAATCAGAGTTGAATTGACTTGTTTGTGGTGGAATGATGACCAGGCCATAGTCCTTTTTTTCTCTTTGAACACCTGTGTCCCAGCCCCTGCTGGGGTTTGGTGTTAGTCCAGTCTGCCTGGGTCACTAGTTGAATGCGTCATGAAGAGTAGCGAGTCCCTTCCTGCCTCCCTCCTCCCAGGGTGCCTGTCCTCTACAGGTCCCCTGGGACGTGGGGATGGGTTGAAATGTTGGGAAAATTAGCCACGGTTAGGAAATTCTCACATCCCAGTACCAAAGGGCTGGGCTAATCCTGACGTACTTGCCTCTCTGGAGATAATTGTCTTTTTTAAAAACCTTATTTTTAGTTATATATTTTGCATTGCTATCTCCCTATCCACTGAGCCCAGCAAAATCACCTAACACACGTACTGTGACTGATGGTATTTACCATAATCCACATCCATACTCCCTGCCCTGCCCCCCACCAAATCTGCAAAGAAAAGAAGATGCGTTTTCTCAATTCTTCTCCGAGGCCGAGCTTACTCTTGAAATGTATACAGGAGTCCCTCATTTCATTGCTCTTCTTTCCATTGACTTACCACTATCCCTGTACATATTGTTTTCCTGGTTTTACCTCCTTCACTCTGCATCAGTTCATACCAAAATCGAAGCAGTGCTTTTCTGAATTCTTTGTATTTCTGGGGACAGCGTTACATTGGGATGATGGCACTTGCTCGAAGCACCTGGGCCTATCCTTGCTTCCTTTCTGCTCCTGCTCTGGATAAGGAGTTCAGGCTTGTCTAGTACATGAAGCCTTTGATGAAGAGTCAGAGGACCTGGGTGTGAATCCTATCTCTGACGTTGGCTGTTTGGGTGATATTCACCGAGTCACTTCCCCTACTCTTCATCTCAGTGAAATGAAGGGGGTGATGTGAAGATCTCTGAGATCACATCCAGCTCTAAGTATCTATGATCTTAAGTCTTTTTATCACAGAATCTCATTGGCAGGAACCTTAGAGTTTCAAAACCCATTTTGTTAGGTATCGACGGGATCACGGACTTGTGATCTTGTCCTTGCCTGTTCAGTGGGTGCTGCCAGCCAGGCTTCCAGGGCAATTTTCTACTGTCTTCATCTCTGTGGGTAGAAAGACAGAGTTTTCAGGGAGAGAGGCCCCATGGTTTGGTAACATTGGGCCCCAGTCGTTCTGATTGAAGGTCGAGATTGAGGGAGGGATGCACAGGGGCCATTCCTGAAATTTTTTGTTCAGGACTCAGAAAATGGCATTAAAAGCTTATTATCTCCTAGATGGATTCTTGCTCTTAGACTAGGGAGATGGTCCAGTTAGCCTCTGTCCTGGTTGGACCACATTGGGAGAATTGTATTCAGTTCTGGGTGCCATATTCCATTTATTTATTTATTTGTTTGTTCATTCATTCATTCATTCATTCACTTACTTATTCATTCATTCATTCATTCATTCATTTATCTATCTATCTATCTGTTCATGCATTCATTTATTAATTAATTAATTAACTAACTAATTAATTAATTAATTAATTTATGATTTAGTGTTTGTTCTTTTTTTTTGGTGCCATATTTTAGGAAGGGCAGTGAGAAGCTGAAGAGAGTACAGGGGACAGCAATCAGGTCATGAGTCATTATCACAGGATAATAGAATTATTATTTACACCAACCTCCATTTGAACTGACACGCTAGGTCCGCAGAGCATGAGGGTTATCTCTAAGGGGTTGATGGTTTTCTAATGCTGTGGCTTACAAGCCCCCACCAGTGTGCTTCCTCTTCCAGGACTTTCAGTTGATACTAAGTAGTCAGACAGACTTAATTAACTTTTAGTAAGAGATATTTACCAAAGTGCTATAGTAAGAACACTTGGTATATTACATTACCTCCAAAATTCTGAGACACACACCCTCCCACCAGTACATACAGAGTCCGGGTGAAAGTGAGCTTAAGCTTAGGGAGCACGGATAGTGTGGGGGTAGCTCAGAGCTCCCGGTTGCTGGAAGCTCCTTCTTCTCCTTCTTGGGATATCCATGACGTTCCCCTTAGATGTATTGTGGCTTTCCTTTCAGGATCCCTGCTAAACCTTGAATTTTCCTTTCCCTATCCTGCCTAGTCTATTCTTAGCTCCTGATGCATATGCTGCCACCAGATGCTGCTGTCCCAGGAACACTACTAGGATGCTGATAAAAACATCTAAACCTTTGAATCAAGGATGAGGGGAGGCCAAGTCATTCTCAGCTTCCCTCTTTGACCTCTCAAATGATTCCTTCTTAGGGGTCTGGCTGGAATTACCTGCCCTTGCTCTCTACTCACTCCAAATTTCTTATGTTTTTAACTAGTTCCTGATTTCATGTAAGTCTCACAGGGCATGACCACCAATCAGTACAAACCTCCTGTCAATGTCACTCTAGTTAACCCAATGCTTTCAAGGCTTTTTCATATTTAAAGTCTTTGATTGATTGATTGAGGGCATTGTCAGCTAGTTAAAGTATAAAGGTTCCCATCTCATCCCTAATTTTAAGTGTGGTTGGGACAATTGATCAGTTCTATTCAGTGACTCCCACCCTTACCATGGGACCATTGACTTAGAGCCAGAAGGTTCCTTAGAGGTTGTCTTGAACAGGAAAGTGGCCTTTCTTAGAACCCGTCACAGGCAGCACTGGCTCTTTTGACCAAAGAGGGCCTCATTGATCCATCAGCAGAGGGGCATGAGCTTACAGTTATGTTTCCACTATAGGGCATGGGTTTTTCACTGTGCCATCCCCTCAGCCAGCCTGGTGAAAAACTGTATATTCCTTTTTGTGTTCTTAAAAAATCAATCTGTCTGTCAGTCAATAAGTATATATTCAGCACTTACTATGTGCTAGGGCTACAAAGAAAGGCAAAAGCATGGTCCTGCCTATAAGAAGCTCACATTCTATAGGGTTGACAATATGTAAAGAACGAGTATAGAAGAGACGTATGAAAGGTGATCTGAAACAGGAGACATTAACAGCTGAGAGAGGGAGGGACAAGGGTCCTGAAGAAAGAGGGCTGTGAGGTGAGATTTGAGGAAACCTAGAAACCAAGAAGCAGAGGTGGAAAGGGGGGAGAGTATTCCAGGTGTAGGGGACAGTCAGTTCAAAGGAAGAGAAATGTGAAATGGACTATCTATCTATCTATCTATCTATCTATCTATCTATCTATCTATCATCTCTATCCAATCTATCCATCCATCCATCCATCCATCCATCTACCCATCTGTTTATCATCTATCTATCTATCTATCTATCTATCTACCTACCTATCTACCTATCATCTCTATCCATATCCATCCATCCGTCCATCCATCCATCCATCCATCTATCTATCTATCTATCTATCTATCTATCTATCTATCTATCTATCTATCTATCTATCTATCTGTCTATCTATCTATCTACCTCTACTCATCTCTATCTATCTATACTGAATTTCACATCTGTAACCCCCTCCTCACCTCCTCTATTCTCAAGCCAGGTGTGTTTCATCACCAGTCATCTGGGGGCTGAGTTAGGTTATTATAATCCATCAGAATTTGACTACTTGTTAAAAACTCTTCAGATGACTATACACACATCTCACCCTAGAGGGGTGGGAGATAACGAAGACAAAAAATAATGTCAAACACAACTCAAAGGCTCATCGAAGCTGCATTTAACGGGTGTTCAACATTCTGCATCCATAATCCTCCACCTCTCCAGTGAAAGGAGAGAGGTGACTTTCTCTGTCTTGTCTCTAGGATAGAGCTAGGTTGCTATGATCACACAAAGCATCTGTGTTGCTATGACACTATCCATCATGCTATGGCCTTGTCCTATTGTCTTTATCAACACTGATCACCATCTAACTCTGACGCTGTTATTGGGCTTTTTGTGACTCCACCGTTTACAGCCTGGTTTTATGGTTCTTTTCACAACCATGGCCGTGGTCACTGTGCATGTTGTTCTTCTGGTTCTACATTGCTTTGCATCAGTTCATCCAAGTCTTCCTCTGATTCTCTAAACTTCCCATAGTCATTGTTACTCATGGAGGGAATACCATTCCATTAATTCCTGTACCACAGACTATTCAGCCAGCCCCCATTTTGTTTCCAGTCCTTGGTGATCACAAAAGGTGCTGCCATGAATATTTTGTTTTGTATGTATTTGACCTTGTTGCTAAAGAGGCTGTGTGATGGACCTATTAGGAGAGACCTGGGTTTGAATCCTGCCTTTGACGCTCGCTGGCGGTATGAATCTGGGCAAGTTTTCTCTTTCAGCTTCAGTTTCTTCATTTGTAAAGTGGAAATGAAAATAGTCTACCTCATAGGAATGTTTGTGAGAGTCAACTGAGATAACATCAGGATTTCAACCCAGGCCACAGGATCCCAGATCTAGAGCTGGAAGAGACCTCAGAAGCCATCCAGTACAACTCCCTTATTTTACAGAGGAGGAAACTGAGGCTCTAGAAGGCCAGGTGGCACGTAGGCACAGTGGATGTTGAGCTGGATTTGGAGGCAGGAAGAACTGTCCTAATTCTGTCTCAGACACTTATTTGGCTGGGTGATCACTTAACCCCCCAAGCCTCAGTTTATTCATCTGTAAAGTGGGGATAATAATAGAATCTACCTGACAGTGTTGTTATAAGGATAAAATGGGATAGCCTTGACAAAACACTTTGTCTTGAAGTACTGTGTGAGTGCTTGCTATTGTTGTTGTTACTATCTGAGGTCCAAGGGGTAGTAAGGGTGAGAGGTGAGATTTGAACCCACATCCCCTGGCCTCAAAGCCCATGCTCTTTTCATTGTATCACACTTCTTTACAAATGCTTTAGAGGTGTCAGCTCTTATTGTTCCTGGGGTTAGGGTTAGGGGTGGAAACTTCCATCATAGAAACAGGCTTAAGCTAATTGGACCTCCTGAGCCTTGAACCCATGACTCTGACCTCATTAATACTGGGCACATCTGTGGGTCTTGGGGACTTGGGAATAAATTGATCCTGTCTAACTAGCTAACCTCCCTTGCAGGGAGCTCATCAAAAAAGGCCTCCTCCCAACCTCCAAAGGAGAGCCATCTGTCTCCTAATTAACAAAGGATATGGAAGTCCTAGCTGACTTTTTGGTCTAGGGACCTCACCATGGCAACTTGATGCTCAGGGGAGAAGGGGTTAATTGAGTAGATTTGACTGAGGCTGAAGGTCTTAAGGGCTGGTAAAACCAAGCTGGAGAAGACCCACTCCCCTCCTCCCCTGCTTGCAACCCCAAGGCAGCAATTGGAGTTTAAGAGGCAGCTGCAACACTCACTTATGGCCTTTAAAGAGTAATTGAGGTCTCCTATGCTCTCTGGTTTCTCTCTGCTTCTGTTCTGGGCCATAGAGGAGTCAAGGAACTGACAGCTCCACAGCAACACTGAAGTTGGAAAGGCTTAGGGCCATTCACCTCTCTTCTGCCTCTTCAAATAAGAGAGGCCCCAGGAAGGGAGAAAAGGAGGCCAGAATTTTCCAAAGCTGAAATTAGCTTCTTACGGTCTAATCCCTGGTTCTGTTCTTGTTCTTTCCCATATCCCCACCCCTTTCAACTAGTCGGCAAAGATGGAGCGTCCCCCGACTTCATGAAACCATAGAAAGTCAGAATTGGGAGGGCCCTTGAAACGTGGCATGACAAAGCTGGGAGGGACCTTAAAAATAGGGCATGTCAGAGATGGAGGGACCTTAGAACAGGGAATGTTAGCATTGGAGGGGCTTTAGAACAGGGCATGTCAGAGCTGGGAGGGGCCTTAGAACACAGAATGTCAGATTTGGAAGGAGCCTTAGAACAAAGAATGTTAGGTCTGGGAGAGCCCTTAAAATGGAAAGTCAGAGCTGGGAGGCACCTTAGATCAAAGGATGGCCTCAATTCATGTATAGATGACCCTCATAAACTTTGTATGGATGAGATGGTGGGCATTTAAGTAGATAGTTGTTTCTTGGTGTCCTTTTTTTGGTTATTAATAAGGTCCATGATTTCTTCCACTTTTTGGCATCTTCCCCTCCTTTAGATAACTTTCAAATTGGTCCCTCAAACCCCTCAAAATTGGATTGCTTCCAGCATGGATCTCCTTTCTGTCAGTCAATCAACAAACATTTATTAAGGACCCACTATGTACCTACTACTAAGCCCTGGGGATACAAATAAAAATAAAAACAAGTTCCTGCCCTCGAGGAACTTGCAATCTGATGAGGGAAGACAACACCCAAAAGGGAGCTGACAAGTTGAGGTGTAAGTGGAAGAAGATATTTGACTTGGAAGCACGTTGAAGAGCTCTAAAGAAGACTCAAAGTAGTGTAGCTGGTGGGAAATAGGGAGAAAAACCATGGTGAGCCCATCCTTTGGGGCCCCTTGCCCTACCCTCCAGTCAGAGGGTTTAGTCAGAGAGGTAGAGGGTACTAATGAGGTACAGATGAGATGGGAGGGCCAAGCAGATCCACACTGAGGTTTCCCAATGATGTGTTTCCTGGCAACAGAAGGCATGATGGGGAGCTCCAAAGAAGGCCAAAACAAAGATATATTTGGTCCATTCTATGTACTTGAACCCATCCTGTGGCTTTTCTTTTTTTTTAAGTGTCTTTTCTTTTTAAAAAATACTTTGTTTTTTCCATTTACATGTAAAGGCAATTTTTAACAATTTAAAAAAAAAGAGTTCCAAATTCCCTCCCTCACATTAAGAAGACAAGCAATTTGATACAGATTATACATATGCAGTCATGCAAAACACATTTACATATTAGTAAGAAAACACAGACCAAAAACAAATAAACAAGACTAAACGAATAAAGAAAGTTTAAAAAGTATGCTTCCATCTGCATTCAGACGCCATCAGTTCTCTCTCTGGAGGCTGAGAACATTTTTCATCACAAGTCCTTCAGAACTGTCTTGAATTATTGTATTGATCAAAATAGTTAAGTCATTCATAGTTGATCACCATACAATATTGCTGTTACTGTGTACAATGTTCTGGTTCTGCTCACTTCATTTTACTTCAGTTCAGGTAAGTCTTTATGGGTTTTTCTGAAAGCATCCTTCTCATGATTTCTTACAGCACAACAGTATTCCATCATAATCATATACCACAACTTGTTCAGCCATTCACTAATTGATGGGCATCCCCTTAATTTCCATTTCTTTGCTATAAATATTTTTGTCTATATAGGTCCTTTTAAAAAATGTCCTTGGGATACAGACTTAGTAGTGGTATTGCTAGGTCAAAAGGTATGCATGGTTTTGTAGCCCTTTGGGCCTAGTTCCAAATTGGTCTCTAGGATGGTTGGATCAGTTCACAACTCCACCAACAGTGCATCAGTGTCCCAATTTTTCTACATCCTCTCCAACATTTGTAATTTTCCTTTTCTGTCATATTAGCCAATCTGATAGGTGTGAGGTGGTACATCAGGGTTAATTTGCATTTCTCTAATGGATAGTGATTTTAAAACTTTTTATATGACTATAGATAACTTTGACTTCTTCTGAAAAATGTTTATTCATATCTCTTGACCATTTATCAATTGAGGAATGACTTTTATGCGTATAAATTTGACTTAGTTCTCTATATAGTTGAGAAATGAGATCTTCATCAGGAAAACTCGCTGTAAAAATTTCCCCCCAGTTTTCTATTTTCCTACCAATCTTGGCTGCATTGTTTTTATTTGTGCAAAACCTTTTTAAGCTGTTGTAATCAGAATTATCCATTTTACATACCATAATGCTCTGTATCTCTTGTTTGGTCACAAATTCTTCCCTTTTTTATAAGTCTGATAGGTAAACTATTCCACGCTGCCCTAGTCTGCTTATGGTATCACCCTTTATGTCTAAATCACATACTTGTTTTGACCTTATCTTGGTAGACAGTGTGAGATGTACTTTCTGCCAAACTGCTTTCCAGTTCTCCAAGCAGTTTTTGTGAAATAGTGAGTTTTTGTCCCAAAAGTCTGAATCTTTGGGTTTATCAAAAGCTAGATTACTACGGTCATTTACTACTGTGTATCATTTTTCTAATCTATTCCATGGATCCACCCCTCTGTTTCTTAGCCAGTACCAGATTGTTTTGATGATTACCACTTTGTGATACTATTTGAGATATGGTATAGCTAGGAGACCTTCCTTCACATTTTTTTTCATTGATTCTTTTGATATTTTTGCTTTTTATTCTTCCAGATGAAATTAGTTATTATTTTGGTAGTTTATTGGTAGAGCACTGAATGAGTACATTAATTTAGGTGGAATTGTTGTTTTTTTATTGTATTGGCTCAGCCTACCCATGAACAATTAATATTTTTTCCACTTGTTTAAATCTGACTTTATTTGTGTGAAATGTGTTTTGTAATTGTGTTTGTCTAATTCCTGGATTTGTCTTGGCAGGGAGACTCTCAAGTATTTTATATTGTCTACAGAAGTTTTAAATGGAATTACTCCTTCTATCTCTTATTGTCAGACTTTGCTGGCAATGTATAGAAATGCTGATGATTTATGTGGATTTATTTTATATCGTGCAACTTTTCTAGAGTTTTTAATTGTTTCAACTAGTTTTTTAATTGATTCTCTAGGTTTTTCTAAGTATACCATCATATCAACTGCCAAATGATAGTTTTGTTTCCTCATTGCCTATTCTTAATTCCTTTAATTTCTTTTTCTTCTCTTCTTGCTATAGCTAACATTTCTAGTACAGTATTGAATCACCCCTGATCTTACTAGGAAGGCTTCTAGCTTATCCACATTATGGATAATGCTTGCTGATGGTTTAGATCGATACTACTCATCATTTTAAGAAAGCTCCATTTATTGCTATGCTCTCTAGTGTTTTTTTTTTAATAGGAATAAGTGTTGTATTTTGTCAAAAGCTCTTTCTGCATCAATTGAGATAATCATATGATTTCTATTGGTTTTGTTATTGATATGGTCACTTGTGCTGATAGTTTTCCTAATATTGAACCAGCCCTGCATTCCTGGTATTAATCTCACTTGGTCATAGTGTGTAATCTTTGTGATATATTTCTGTAATCTCTTTTCTGGTATTTTATTTAAAATTTTCACATCGATATTCATTAGAAAAATTGGTCTATAGTTTCTTTCTCTGTTTTTGCTCTTCTTGGTTTAAGTATCAGCATTGTATTTGTGACATAAAATAATTTGGTAAAACACCCTCTTTGCCTATCTTTCCAAAATGGTTTATATGATATTGGAATTAACTATTTTTTAAATGTTTGATAGAATTGACTTGTGAATCCATCCGGTCCTGGTGATTTTTTTTCCCTTAGGGAGCTCATTGATAACTTGTTCAATTTCTTTTCTCTAAGATAGCATTATTTAAGTATTATATTTCTTTTTCTATTAATCTGGGCAATTTATATTTTTGTAAATATTCATTCATTTCACTTAGATTGTTAGGATTATTAGCATATAATTGGTCAAAATAGCTCCTAACAATTGCTTTAATTTCATCTTCATGGGTGGTGAATTACTCTTTTTTTCCCCTTGATACTGGTCATTTGGTTTTCTTCTTTCTTTTTTAAAATCAAATTAACCAATAGTTTATTTAGTTTATTGCTTCCCCTGCCATAACACTAGCTTCTAGTTTTATTTATTAGTTCAATGGTTTTCTTACTTTCAAGTTGATTCATCTCTCCTTTGATTATCAGGATTTCTAATTTGATGTTTAATTGGGGATTTTTAATTTGTCCTTTTTCTAGATTTTCTTAAACTTGTGTGCCCAATTTATTGATCTGCTTTTTCTCTATTTTCTTGATGGAAGTGTTTAGAGATGTAAATTCTCCCATACGTACCACTTTGGATGCATCTCATAAATTTTGGTATGTTGTCTCATTATTGTCATTCTCTTTAATGAAATTATTTCTTGTTTCTATGATTGTTCATTGACTCACTCATTCTTTAGGATTAGATTATTTAGTTTTGAATTAATTTTTAGTTTATTTTTCCATGGCTCTATATTGAATGTAATTTTTATTGCATTATAATATAAAAAGATGTATTTAATATTTCTTTTTTTTTTTTTTTACAGCATTTGGTTGTGAGGTTTTTATGCCCTAATACATGGTTGATTGTTATGTAGGTGCCATGTACCACGGAGAAGAAGTGTTACATTCCTTTTTATTCCCATTCAGTTTTCTTCAGAGGCTGGTCATGTCTAACTTTTCTAACATGTTATTCATCTCCTTAACTTCTTTGTTTATTTATTTTTTGATTAGATTTACATAGTTCTGAGATGGGGGGAAAGTTGAGATTCCTCACTAGTATAGTTTTGCTGTCTATTTTCTCCTGTAACTCAGTTAGCTTTTCCTTTAAGTATTTGGATGCTATACCATTGGGAGCCTATATGTTTAGTATAGATATTACTTGTCTATGGCACCTTTTAGCAAGATGTAGTTTCCTGCCTTATCTCTTTTTACTTTTGCTTTGTCTGAAATTAAGATTGTTACCCTGCTTTATCTTACTTCAGCTGAAGCATAATAGATTCTCTTCCAGCCCCTTACCTTTACTCTGTGTGTGTCTCTCTGCTTCCAGTGTGTTTCTTGTAAACAACATGTTGTAGGATTCTGAGTTTTAATTCATTATGCTATCTGCTTCCATTTTATGGGTGATTTCATCCCATTCATGTCCATAGTTATGATTACTAAATGCATATTTCTCACCATCCTATTTTTCCCTCTATTACTCTCTCTCTCTCTCTTCTCTCTCTCTCTCTCTCTCTCTCTCTCTCTCTCTCTTTCTCTCTCTCTCTCTCTCTTTCTCTCTCTCTCTCTCTCTCTCTCTCTCTCTCTCTCTCTCTCTCTCTCTCTCTCTCTCTTTCCTCCTCAAAAGTGTTTTGCTTCTGACCATTGCCACCCCATCCACTCTCTATTCTATTAGCCCCATCCCCCTGTTCTTATTCCCCTCCTCTCCTACTTCCCTGTAGGGTAAGATAGATTTCTATACCCACCTGAGTGTGTAAGTCATTCTCTCTCTGAGACAATTTTGATTAGAGTAAGGTTCAAGCATTGCCTGGCATCCCCCACCATCTTCCCCTCTGTAAAAACTTTTTTGTACCTCTTTTGTGTAAAGCAATTTATCCCATTCTCTGTCTGTCTTCCTTCTCCCAATCTATCCCTATTTGTCATCTTCTAATTTTTTAATTTTTATTTAGTTAATTTTTATTTATTCAATTGTCTATTTAATTTTTAATTATTTAATGTTTATATCATCTCATCCTCACTAACACTCACCTGTGCCTTTGTCTATGTATATTCCTTCTAACTGCCCCAATAATGATAAAATTTTTAGGAGTTAGAAGTATTATCTTTTTTTTTGGCTTCTTCCAGAAGGTGATCAGTGGATTCTTTCAATTTCTAGTTTTCCCTCTGGTTCTAGGATCTCAGGGCAGTTTTCCTTAATAATTTTTTTTGGCTAGGCAATGAGGTTAAGTGACTTGCCCAGAGTCACACAGCTAGTGAGTGCTCTGTGTCTGAGGCTGGATTTGAATTCAGGTCCTCCTGAGTCCAGGGCCAGTGCTCTATCCACCGTACCACCTAGCTGCCCTGTGATAATTTCTTGAAAGATGATCTCTAGGGCCTTTTGTTGATCATGGCTTTCAGAC
Source organism: Phascolarctos cinereus (assembly GCF_003287225.1). Classification (NCBI taxonomy): domain Eukaryota; kingdom Metazoa; phylum Chordata; class Mammalia; order Diprotodontia; family Phascolarctidae; genus Phascolarctos; species Phascolarctos cinereus. The sequence goes on from NW_027555847.1 coordinate 713,326,845, forward strand.
AGTTCAATAATTCTTAAATTATCCCTCAAGGATCTATTTTCCAGGTCAGTTGTTTTTCCAATGAGGTATTTCACACTTTCTTCTATATTTTCATTCTTTTGATTTTGTTTTATTGTTGTTTTGCTATCTCATGGAGTTATTGGCTTCCACTTGCCCAATTCTGATTTTTAAGGAAGTATTTTCTTCAGCAAGCTTTTGAACCTCCTTTTTCCATTTAGCCAATTCTACTTCTTAAGGAGTTATTTTCTTCACTGAATTTTTGTAGCTTTTCCCCTTTGGCCAATTCTACTTTCTGAGAAGTTCTTCTCTTTAGTTAATTTGGTACCTCTTTTTTTTTTTACCATTTGGCTTGTTTTGGATTTTTTATTTTCTTCAGTAATTTTTTTGTATGTACCTCATTTACCAAGCTGTTGACTCTTTTTTCATGATTCTTGCATCCTTGTCATTTATTTTCCCATTTCCTCCCTCTTCTTCTCTTATTTGATTTTAAAACTTCTTCTTGAGCTCTTTTGTGAATTCTTTTCTTGAGCTTGCCAATTCACATTTTTCTTTGAGGTTTTGGATGTTGCTGTTTTAACATTGTTGTCTTCTTCAGACTTTGTGTTTTGATTTGCCCTGTCACCATAGTAATTTTCTATGGTCAGGTTCTTCTTTGTTGATGTTTGCTCATTTCCCTAGACTGTTTCTTGACTTTTAATTTCACATTGAAGTTGGGGAAGGGGCACTGTCTCAAGCATCAAGTTTTTCATGTTGCTGTTTTTGGAGCATTCTCTGGGACTGTATACACTTTCAGTTCTTCTGAAGTGGTATGATCTAAGGAGGTGCATGGTTACTGTTCACCTGGCCTGTGCTCTGGTCTGTAAGCAACACACGTATTCTTTTCTGTCCTAGAACTCTGCCTATGGTCCCCGTTCCTGCTAGGGCTCCTTTTCACCCTGTAATTGTGGCCCAGACCCATGTATGGGCAATACAACAGAATTCTACACCCACTGCCAGCAAAAGGTCCCCTGTAATCTCCTTCTGATCAGTTGTTTTACCCCCTTACTATCTATGGGCTGAGAGCTCCAGGCAGATTCAGTTGCCCCCAAAGCCTGCTACCAGTTTGCCAGGGGGTGGTCTCTGCTAGACTGAGTTCCATTCTCACTCCAGTGAGACAGACCTTTCCTAAGTTGTCCTGGCATGGAAAACTTTTTCATCCTGTTCTTTTGTTGTTTCTGTCATTCCAGAATTCATTTGAGGAATAATTTTAATGTTGCTTGGAGGGGAATTTGGGACAGTCTTTATCTCACCATCTTGGCTCCACCTCCTTTAATGACATTTCTACTTCCTCTGTAAGCACCTCAGGGATGTTTATAGTAAGGTCCAAGTGTGGAGAAAACAATTTTTGGTAATAATTTTTGTGTAAGTCTTTTCCATTTTTCTTATGTTTGTAGTTTTTGTTCTGTTTTCATCCTCACATGCTCTTAGGATGATTTTACTTAGTTAGATAAGTTGTCTAGCTTTCTTTAGACTATTTCTAAACAGCCTTCCATGGATTCTCTCTGCATTGTGAGATAATACTATTTATAATCATTCATCATCTCATCTATCAATAATCAATTGTCAAGATTTTACACATGAGCTTATATTCTATCCTCGTGCTACCTTTACTAGTCATGTCTCTATCAAGTAAATCAAATATTTTCTGGCTAAGGACAGTGCTGAGATGTTTTGGCTTCCTGTTGTAGCTTTTAATTTACTTTAGCTTCTGGATGAAATTATTGTTGGTGTCAATATCATTTTTGTAGTCTACTTCTCTTTTTTATTTTTCAGTAGTTTGTTTAAATAATTTAGGGTTAAATCTTCTCTACTGTACACTATATTTTTTTTCTCATTACTATTTTTTCTTGGGGTCATCTAGGTGACACAGTGGATAGAGCTCCAGGCCTGCAGTCAGGAAAACCTGAGTTCAAATACCACCTCAGACACTTATTAGCTGTGTGGTCCTGGGCAAGTCACTTCACCTTGTTTGCCTCAGTTTCCTTATCTATAAAATGAACTGGAGAAGGAAATGTCAAACCATTCCAGTATCTTAGTCAAGAAAACCCCAAATTATGTCATGAAGAGTCAGACGCAACTGAAAAGACTGAACAACAAATTCTTTCTTGTTTATCATGACCTTATATCTGACGAGTCAATGATCTGACTGTGTGCAGACAGCTGACTCAGGGATAACCCCCCCTTACCTCCATCCATAATATGTCCTTTCTTGTCTGTTAAATTGTAGTCACTTTCAACTCTTGGCAATGTTATTTGGTGCTCGCCATGTCTAACACCAATCAATTTCATTCCTGAAGAAAATTGATGGAGGCACGAGGCTTCTGCAGAAGCTACAAATCTTCCATTTCTTTCACTTGAACCACTGTTCTTCATTTGTTTCTCTCTATCATCCATCTTTCCCCATCTTTGCATTGGAATCACAGAAGTATTACATGTAGATTTGATTTGCAGGGCCTCATCAATTCCTAGAATTTCTCTACCCCTTCATCCTTAGCAACTGTGCGAGTTACAATGACTTCACATGGTCTTTTTGCAAACACTTATTTTTAGAACTGTGATACCTGACGATATCTCAGGAAACAATGTTCCTTGTAGCTGTGGGACATATAATTAACCTCACTCTGCTGACTCCTTTCTCAAGGGGTGCAAGTAAGGCTTAGAAGAGGTGAGCAGAGCCTGGCGGGGGAGGTTACCATTTCCAAGAGGTGGATGAGAGGATTCTTACTTGGATACAGGTGGACTACATCGCTTCTGAGATCCCTCCGTGTTACATTGTTGTAGGTATTTTGTATCTTCTTATCTGTGTACATGTTGATTTCCCTGATAGAATGGAAAACCCCAGAGGGCAAGGACCGTAGTGTTTTCACTTTTATATTTTATACTTATATTTATACCCACTGTATTTAGGGTTAGGGTTAATTAATTAGCATTTCTTATTGCTATTGATTTTGGTTATCTGTCTCTGACCTACTGTCTTTTGACCCTGGGCAAAATTATCATACCTCTGTGGTCTTCAGTTTTTCTTTTTGTTAATTGGGAATATTAAAACTTGACTTATCTATCTCATAGGGCTGCTGCAAGGAGACTGTTTTAGAAGATCATGGATTTTTAGAGCTGAAAGGGATCTTGGAGGTTATCCAGACTAACTACTTCATTTTACAGACAACAAACTGAGGCCCAGGGGGGCTGAGTGATTTGACTAAGGTCACACAGCTACTAGGTAGCTGAGAAGGAATTTGAGCCAGTTCTTTTTACTCTACTCGAAATTCTAATGGATTGTCTGATTTGCTAGCCTAAGGAAATGTTGCTTCAGAGCAGGCCCATGGGTGATGTTGGCTGGGCTTTGGCACAAGAGTGAGAAGGGTCCCTTCAGGCTGCTTCTCTGACAAGAGAACTGACATCATCCCTCCAACCAGAGGCTGTGCATGGGGGTAGCTCCAGCAATCTGTTCTGACAACGCCACGGAAGAGGCAGACAATGAGGCTAGAGCCCCATGCATCGTGGTGGTGATAGACCCATGTATCCTTTTCAGAGGGAAGTCTTCCAGCCCCGCCAGCAGCCATGGGATAAGAATGGTAATGGGGTGCCAATCAGAGTGCAAGAAATGAGGGCATCCATCAGGAGTCACAAGGCCCTAATTAGCCAGTTTCCTGTGAATACAGATGCCAATTGGAGAGGGCCCTGGCTGTTTCATGAGTAGGAGGCAGGGCCTTAGAGCTTTGAAAGTTTTCGGATGCAGTAAACTTTCAGGAACTGGATTCGGAAATAACAGAATCATGGGATTTCAGAGTTGGAAGACATCTCAGCAGACATCTGGGTCAACCAGTACCCCACTGAAATTCTTCTCTAATACCCTGACAGGTCTCTGATTAAAGATGCCCAAAGAGGAGGAGCCCACCTCCCCCTGAAATACTTAGGGAAAGCTCTAGTTATTAGGAATTTTTTGGTTTCTGCCATCCAACTAAAATCTTCCTCTCTGTAGCTGCCACCCGATGTCCCTAGTTTGACCTTCTGGGACCAAGTGGAAATGTCTCATTCATCTTCCATGTAACACTGCTTCAAATACTTGAACAGAGCCCTCATGACACCTCCCCTTCCCCCAGCGTTCTCTTCTCCACAGTGAGCATCTTTGGTTACTCCTTTCCTTTATGGTGTGATCGTGAAGCCCTTGCCCATCCTGCCTGGCCCCCTCTAGAGACATGACCAATCTTCAGTGACCTTTGTGAAAGGAGGTGGTGCCCAGAACGGCACATGCCACTCCAGGCCTCATCTGACTAGGGCAGACTTATTCCCTTCTTGTTCCTGGAACAAGGCAGGACCCAAGTGCCCAAAAGTCTCTGACCTAGTGATCTTTTGGGAATTGGATGTGAGAATCATTTATTAAGCACCTGATGTTTGCCAGATCCTGGGCTAGGCACCCAAATTAAAAATTGAAAGTTGAACTCATAAAGTTTACATTCCGTAAGGAAGACAGTATGTACATAGGTAAACATTGTGTGTGTGTGTATACATATATATATATATATATACATATATATGTGTATATATATGCACACACACCGCATATATTCACATATATACATTATATATTATATATGTATACACATATACATATGCACACATGTATGTGTATAGATGTATATACACATACACACACACGTATGTGTGTATATGTATATATACACACAAAGTAAATGAAAGGTTAGTTTTTTGGAGAGGGAAAGGCAGCAGCAGCTGGAGGGATTCAGAAGGCCTTCATGTAGAAGGGGATGTTGTAGTTGTCCTCTGAAGTCACCTAGAGCTTCTAATCGATATATCAGCAAGCATTTGTAAAATGCTCACTGTGTACCAGGCACTGTACGAGGAGCTGAGGATCCGAAGACAACAATGAAAACAGTTCCTACCCTCAGGAAGCTTATGTTCTATCTATTCTTTGGGGTATATATAACCATAGGCTGACTCATAGACTCTCACAGATGTGACACACAAGCAGACTCAGAGAATAGCAGAGCTGGAGGAGATCTTTGGGATGGATCCTCTCATTTTGGAGTCCAGAAGAACTGAGCTAGAATCTTGTTTTAGGCAGTAGTTATATGACTGTGGGCTAGTCACTTTGCCCCTCTCAGACTCAGTTTCCTGATCTGTAAAATGGGGGTTGATCAGAAAAGCACCTACCTCCCAGGCTTGTTGTGAATCTCAAATGAGATAACATATACAGTATATTGCTTTTCTTAAAGAATATAAGTGCTAGCAATTATTATTGACATTATAACATTTAGGGCTGGGACCTTAGATGATATCTAAATAAATAAAGCTATTTATTGCAATTGTTTCATTTCTACTGAGAGGCAATTGAGGAAGAGAGAGGGACAGAGACTTGCTTATGGTCCCACAAGCATTTATTAAATGCTTATTATGTGTCAGGCACTGTCTTAAGTGCTGGGTATACAAAGAAAGAAGCAACACGGCCCCCAAACCCAAGAAGCTCACATTCTAATGGGAAAGACAGCTGCCTACAACTAGGCATATATAAGATGTATAGAAAGTAAATTGAAGGTAATCTCATCAAGGAAAGTATTAGCAGTGAGGGAGAGCAGAAGGAGCAGTTTGAGCTTAATCTTGAAGGAAGCGGCAAAACCAGGGTTCGAACCCAGGACCTCTGACTCCAAATCCAGGGCTCTTTCTATCCCACCATGCTGAGGAATCAATCACATAATTGGATGCATTCAGGACTGTCTACATGCAGGATTTGGGCTTCTGGCCACATTGAGCCATCTTGAGTTGACTTGCTGATCAGAAAGGGCGACAAAATGAAAATGTGATGATGTAGGGGACACCTGGCTGTTTCTTATCTTACTGCTCCCAGATAACTGGGGATCTCAGAGCCAAAGGGGTCCTCTGAAATGCACTGGTGTTTAATTCATCACAGCAGCATCTCCACAAATTTGAAAATGCCTGTGTGTGATGGATTATTTACTCAGCCCACGGAAGGTGTCTCTGTAACATACAGAGGATCTTCCAATCTGCTTGCTGTTGGGGGTGGGTGGGGAGTTCTAGCTTTGATAGTTCTCTGCCCTGCTAAAATCACAGGCCTGGACAAACAAGCAAACAGGACATGGATGGTTTTGTTTATTTATGGATTCCCATCTGAATTTCTTCACTGCTTGTAATGAGATACTGCTCAGTGTCATGGATAGAGAGCTAGGAAGACTTGGATTTAAATCTCACCTTAGATCTTTCCTTATTAGCTATGTGAGCCTGGGCCAATTACTTCCTCTCAGCCTCAGTTTCCACATCTGTACAAATGAGGTGCTTTCTAGTTCTCAATCTGTCCTACCATGACTTGGCAACCTTTGGGTAGAGAACCAATGACATTGAATGAAGAGCTGGGACACCTTGGCATGAATGTCTGAGTATTACATATTTGATTGGAAATTTGGTGTTAAACAGCCATATGAACAGCTAGTCTTGCACAGTCACTATTTGCATTGATTAATTTCAATGTTTAAAGTCTCTTGAGTCCCCGCCATGATTCTTTGTCTATTTATTCTCATCCATTTTGCTTCCTATTATCCCAGTTAGTATATATTCCACCCTTCTAATTATTATTATTATTACTTTGCTTTGTATTAAAGCTTACCTAGATTTCTTTATATACCTTCCTGCCCATCTGACTTGCTTTATAGTATTCCATTCCATTCATGTTAACAGAATTTTTTCTATTATTGGACATTTGGGATACTTTCAGTTTTTAGCAGTTACTGGAAAGGTTGCTACGAAAATCTTCAAATAGGTCTTTTTTTTTTCATTTTTGATTACACTGCCAGAATTCATTCCTAATTAGTGGAATTATTGGGCCAAAGGGCATAATTATTTTGTAGCCTTTACTGTGTACAATGTTTTTTATGAACTGTATATTATTCTAAAGAAAAGTTCTACAACTTGGCAAGTGTACCAGCAATTAATTCTTGTACCTGTTTTGCCACAATCTCACCAGCATTGAGTTCCATTGCTTTTAATTACTTTTGCCTAAATTTGATGGATTGACTGAGATATTTTAAGGATGAATCTTACAAATCAAATCTACTCACAAAGCCCAGAAGGAACACAAAAGATGTTGCTCATTCTCATTGTTCTGACTTGAGCTTCTACCAGGACCAAGACCAGGGAGGCATAAGGGCCAGTGCTGGGGTCTTACTAAGTCTAAAACAGCGCTTTAGACACTCTCCTATTTTGAGACTGTTGCTGTGGAACAACTTCCCCCAGTGAGGCTGATGGCATAGGCGGGTCCCGATTACTGCAAACAATGAATCCCACGATCTCATACTTTTGCATTTGTACTATTTGAAGTTATAATTATTTAAGATCTCACTTGTGGCTCCAAAGAAGCTGTGGCATGCACAGAAGCCACTGCAGTAAAACTGCCTCCGCAGGTGTGTTAAAGCCGGTTGAGGGTAACCGATGGGCCTCAAACCCTTTGGAGAGTTAGGGCGGTGTCTACCTCAAGCACGTGAAGACTTTCCAAGGTGGCATGGGTGGATGAGAATTCTGATGACCATGAAGGCAGCTGAAGTGGGTGCTACGGAGTGCTTAGAGTGTGGTCAGACATCAAAGATGCCAACGTCGTCCACCGCATCCCACGCCATCACTATTTGTCTTGACTTTTGTGGTGCCGCTAGACTCTGATGACTCTGGAAGGGAGAGTGAGGCTGACAGCTTTGTGCAATTCTACCTCCCTTAAATCCAATTCTCATGTGTGTCAAGGCTTTACCCTGTGATATCACTGGTCCTCTTTGAAAACGAAGGGTGAACAACAACATTTGAAATATGAGCCCCGCTTGTGAATTCTTAGTGCCGCGTCTTCCCTGAGAATTAAGTCTCTTCCCTGGCACTGACGTATGTCCAGCCTCAGCCTCCTATCTGGCCCCTCGAAGGGTGCTGTCTTCTGCCCGTCTTTCATCTGAGCCTATGGGTCCTGCTTTAAGAACTCTCTCTGTTAGATGCTGCTCTGGAGGCCTCCTGAGCCGAGAGCAAACAAAACTGAGGCCAGGAACTAATTGGAGGAGATGGGCGGCTTGACATAATGGTTGGCGTGTCAGTAACTGATGGCTTCTGCTGGAACCATCCCAGATGAGTAATGACTCATTACGGAGTCCATCCTCTGATCTGTTGTTCCCTGACACAACAGCCTGGGGATGGTGAGGTTACTGCGGGAAACAGAATATTGTGGGTGGGTGGTGATTGTATTCAGGCAATCAGTCGGTGTGTGGGAGGGCAAACGGGCATTTGTGAGGAAAGGTTAGCCCTTGTTCTGTAGGGTACTAAAGGGGGAGAACTAGAAACTGTGAGAGTTCTGCCACAGGCTGTGAAGGACATTCATGAGCTGGAGCGTCCTGAGGACAGCAGCTGGGGTCTCAGGACTCTGATCCTACATCTGGGTGGCACCTCAGAGACCACGTAGTCCAACACCCTCATTTTACAGAAGGGGAAACTGAGGCCCAGAGAGATGAAGGGACTTGGGATTATAGGAGCCTAGATCCAGAGGGGATCATCTGGTCCCTCTGCCTCCTTTCACAGATGAGGAAACCAAAGGCGAGTTAACCTTGCACTCCCAGGACCTAAGCTGGAATCCCAGCATGACCAAGACTTCCTCCTTGCTTGTGGTGGGACCTTGGCCTCTGAGCCTCGGTTTCCTCCTCTGTCCAATGAGGAGCTTGGCTAGGGTGACCTCTCAGCTCTAGAGCGAGGATCCTGTGACCCCATGACCAGTCATGACACCCCATTTTATGTCTTGGCTATTGTATCCTAATTTATACAACAGTTGGATTAACCGGAGCCCAAATAAAGGGGGCCTTCATTTGGTGAGCTCGCCATACACTGTGTAAGGAGCAGAGAGAGGACAGATGACACGAACGGTCAGTCCAGCCACTCAGGGTGCGTTTCTTGAGCACCTGCCAGGTACTGATTTGGAACATCTTGCATGGGTGGGATGCCAGGTGCAGGAGATAACATGGCCAAAAAATTGAATTGAGCCCCTATCTTCGAGAAACCTGCGCCATTCTACTGGGAGGAAGCAAACATACTGACAGAGAAGAAATAGGAAGTATTTATAAAGCAAACATCATTAGGGGGAGCTGCCTGTGCCGGATGGTACCAAAAGATGTTCTCTCATTCTGTCCTTTCCTGCAGACCTCTTGGCCAGGGTTCGTGCGTCATGAAGCGGTGCCTGTCGTTAATTACCCTGGCTTCTTCCTGTAGCTGGACCACATTCATGGCAGACTGTGGAGTTTGGGTTGCAGCTTTGCTACTTGTTGCCATGACTACAGGCAGGACCCCCCCCCCTTCCCCTCACATTTAGTGATAGATCTAGTCGCTGGCCTGGCCCTATGGAAAGTTCTGGGTGAGAATCTCCTCCTTCCTCTGTGTCTGGGATGTGGACAGCCCAGCCATGTGGTGGAGGCTCTGGAACAGACCCGGTCCCACCCACCATCTGAGCCAGGCCTGTGTCTGGAATCTGGCTCTGCAGTTTTCCCGTGCTTTCTCTCATGCGGTAAGGGTCCCCCACTTCTGCCCTTCTCTGATGCCTCATTGTGGCTCCGGGGTGACTCCGTGTTCTCAGTGGTAGCTGCCTAAGATTGTAGAATCTTGTGTCTAGAGCCAGAAGGCATTTTGAAATCGATTGAGTCCAAACCTCTCATCTTACTGAGGAGGAAACTGAGGCCCAGAGATGTCAAGGGTCTTTATCCAGTCATAGGTCTATAACTGGAAGGTACAGTCACAGTTTATCTCATTTTATAGCTGGAGAAACAGGCCCCCCACTGATGGGATCCCAAGTCTATTGGAGTTTTGGAGTGCTAGGATCAGAGCAAACCCTCAAGGGAGGCCACCCTCTCGGGTACACTTTCCGCCTCATTGCCCTGACTCTGAGGCTCTGGGAAAGCCTGGCCTCTGTTCTGTGGGAACATGGTGCTTGGAGCATCACACAGCAGTTCTCCACTCTCTGATCTTTCAGCCCCATCACAGGAGGCTGATGGTTCCTCGGTCCATCCCTTCAGCACCAGTGCCTCAGCCGGCAGAGGCCTCAGCTACTTGTCCTCCCTTCCCAAGCCCCGGTCACCTCCACGGGGCATGTTGGCCTCCACAGAACAGGTGCCACCTGAGCTTTGGACTCTGACACTGTGTCCCCATTGTTTCTCCTTTCTGCGGATTTTTCTTGTTATCGACGCCTCTCAGTTGTGGTGAGCTGTCTTTCCCCTTGCAGAGTTATGGCCCTATCTATTCTGCCCCTGACATCTTTATTACAAACAGTTGGGGCTCTACGGAGAGAGTGGCAGCCACCCTTAATCACTCCATTACGCCGTCGTCCCTTTGTTATATATAGACTTTAATATGTCACATATTAGACAATGGGTCAGCAGAGAAGAGGTGGAGGATTTAGGGCTGGATCCATAAATCCAGCCCACCTGTCAGAGATTAAAAGGAAAAACAAAGCAATATGGCATTGAGGAGGTGGGGGGTGGGTCCTGTTCCCAAGTCCACACATGAATGCCATTACTGAGAAATAAATGCCCAGAGTAGCAAACTCCAAATCCTGGCTGATAACGCACCCACTCTTATTGTAATGGGCCCAGAGGAACCGGGGAGGAAAGACCAGTAGAGGTTAAACTCACTTCCTTGGCAATTCCCAGGGCAGTCTGCTAGAAATTGTCTCCATTTGACATCCCCCCACTGCTCTTTTCCACCCATTCCCATCAGTTGTTGTTGATAAATTCTTGGTTTGTTGATTCTCTGTCAAGGACATGGAAGGTCCAAACTTCTTCTTGGAGCAGGTGACTGAGCAGGACTGAGAAGGAACTTCCTTCCTTAGGGAGCCTCCAATGCCTGGGATGGATTGGGTTGGCACTTAAGGCAGAGAGGGATGCGTTATCTAACCCTAATTCTGAGGTCAGATGGCATTTAAAGGTTATTTTCAGGCTTAAGTCAATGAGTGCTGGCCTGAAATCAGATAGACCTGAGTTCAAATCCAGCCTTAGACACTTACTAGCTATGTGATTTTAGGCAAGTCACTTGTCTCAGTTTCCTCATCTGTAAAATGAGGATAATAATAGCTAATAATGAGCTAATAAGAGATAATAATGAGAATCAAATGAGATCATAATTGTAAAGTGCTTAGCACAGTGCCTGATGCATAATAAGCAATATATAAATGTTAGCTATTATAATTTTTGAGAAATGATTTAAAATTAATTTTAAAATTTTTAATTAGATTTTTTCCCTTTATATTAGTGAAAAACCTGATTGTTGGGCATGGGGAGACATCAGGGATGTCTTCAAGGGTCTTAACTTAGAAGAGGGATCAAACTTGTTCTGTTTGGCTCCAGGAGGCAAAATCAGGAGTAATGGGGGGAGGGGGGGGATTTGAGGAGACTCAATTTTAGCTTTGTCAAGAAAATCATCCTTGTCAATGAGAAGCATCTCTAAGGAGGATGGGCTGCCCAGAGAAGAGGGGGCTGCCCGTCCCCAGAGGGCTTCAAGCAGAGGCTGGATCAACCCTGGTTGGGGATGTGATAGAGGGGATTGCTTTTTCCTGAATGGGTTTTACCAAGTGGGATCCAGTGACTTTTTCCTAAGACTCGTTCTGTGATCCTGTGATTTCCCAAGATACCTCCCACATCCCCTGCCATTGAACATTCCCTTGTAATGAAGCAAAACAGGCAAGCAACACAGTGATTGCATCTGACTCTGCAGACAGCCTTGGCATGTCAGTGATTTGGCCAGTCTTTATTCACTGATGGGGCAGGTTGATGGTGCAGTGGGTAGAGCTCTGGGTCTAGAGTCAGGGCCTGAGTTTAAATCCCAGCCTCAGACTCTTACTAGCTGTGTGACCCTGGGCAAGTCACTTCACCCTGTTTGCCTCAGTTCTTCATCTGTAAAACAAGCTGGAGAAGGAAATGACAAACCACTCCAGTATCTTTGCCAAGAAAACCCCAAATGAGGTCACAGAGAGTTGGATATGACTGAAAAATGACTGAACAACAGGAGAAAAGTAAGGAAGCTGAACCAGGATTGGGATGCAGGGCGAGGGCCCTGGATCACTCTGCCTGCCCTTGAGCACATGAGTTTTCTTTCCTTGGTCATGAGTAGGGATGCCAGCCTCCTCTATGCCACTGTAATTGCATTTATGCCTGCTTAGTTTTGCTCATCTGGGGTTCATATGGATTGGGGGAATATCAGAGATCCTGCCTTAGAGTGGGGGCAGGATGGTGTACCCGATGAGGGCACTTGCTGATGTGGCTCTTTCATGGGGGGATGGGTGAGTCCTTGCATGGGGGCTCTGCCACGGGCCCCTGGCTTTAATCCCCAGCTAAGTTCATTGTTAGACAAGTCTTAACATTCACTGACATTTGTAGTTTCAAAGAACATTTCACAGAACTAACTATTCAACAATCATTTATTAAGTCCCAATGTCATAGGAAACACTGCCCATGCTGGGTGCTGGAGATGCCAAGACAGAATAAAACAATCCCCGCCCTCAAGGAGCTTATAATCTAGCCAGGGGAGACACCATATACATCAATAGGCAAATATAAAATGTTCAAAATAAATTTGGGGAGAAGGCTCCAGCAGCTGGAGGATTAGGAATCAGGAGAACCCAGGAGGACCACCGGAGAAGGCAGTGCTTGAGTTGAATTCTGAAGGCAGTCAGTGGGATCCTAAGAAGTAGAGATGAGGATGGCATGCATTTCAGACATGAGGGACCGCTAGTACAAAGGCATGGAAGTGGGACTGTCCTGTGTGAGACGTGCCTTCTGAGTCAAGGATGGGTTGGAGGGGAAAGAGACTGGAGGACAGGAGACCAAATAGAAGGTCATCACAGTTGTCCAGGTGAGAGGCGATTGGGCTGGGGGGGGTGGAGTAGCTCTGTGAGTGGATAGAAGGTCTTCTGGATTCCAGGCCTGATTTGGTACTCCATCAGAGAGACGAGGTTACAGGTGGGGTTTGATATCGGCGCCCTGACCCTCCCTCCAAAAGGGTTACCAAGCTTGTCACCATGATGTCCTAGGCCATGACTGATGCCCCTGCCCTGAGCTCTAGTCCCAGCAGGGCTGCTAAGAAGCTTTGTGACCTTGGAATAGGGGATCTCAGAATTAGTCCAGGGAGGGATTGTTGAAAGAAGCTATGGGACTTTTAGAGCTGGAAGGGGCCCTAGAGATCATCATTTTATAGATGTGGAAACTGAGGCCTGGAAAAGTGTAGTGACTGGTCAAGTTCATGCAGACAGTAAGCACCTGAGGCAGAATCAGAGTTCCAGTCTTCCTGAGTCTGGGTCCAATGCAGGAAGCATCTCCCACTTTGGCAAAGCGTCAGCTTGTAGGACACTCAGTTTCCCTTTTCTGTAAAATGAGGGAGTCTAGTTTTAAAATTCTGCAGTTTCTCCCAGCAGTCCTGTGAGGCAGGCAGGATTGATATTCTAAGCTCCATTTCACAGATGAAGAAGCTGGGGTCCAGACAGGGAGGAAAATGCCTTGTCCAAGTCCTGACCCCAAGGCCAGCAGGCACTAGAGGGGACAGGACTTTGTGCTTTGCTTCCAGGATGACCCCCTAGGCTGCTTTCAAGGAGAGCTGACCCCAGGAGGTGAGGGCACCTTTACTTAGGAGGTGGTGGGCTCCTCCCTGCACAGGCTGGGTTGGCTTCTCCAGGTGCTGCCGAGGGGATCATGTGTGAGGTGGACGAGAGGACTGATCAGGTCCCTTCCCATGCCAAGATTCTATATCACCACACATGTGAACAAGTCAAACGATATACAAAATGCTTTGTAAACACAAAAGCTCCATCTAAATGTCAGCAATTACAGTGATTATGCATTGACATTTAGCTAATGGTGCAGGGCAGGGTGTGACGTCACACCCATGTGAATAGTTCCTGCAAGGATCTTTCCAGGGTGTGGTCTCAAGGATGCTCAAGGGTCCTGGGGCCAATTCTTTGCTGATCTTCCCTGTAGCTCTGCCCTGGTGCATGGCTTTTGAAAACCTTCCTTATGGCTAATTGATTTCTTCAGGAGGCCCTTGGGGGAGTGGGAAGCATGAACTTCTTAGAACTAAGGATTTTGTTACTGGAAAGCAGGGTGCCAAGGCACAGGAGAGTGGTCTAGGAGAGATTTTTCCGGAAGGGATGCCCCAGTGGAGAGGAGGAGGGAGGGAGGGAATAAGCATTTATATAGACCCATATGTGCCAGGCACTTTACAAATAGAATATCATTTGAGCTTGACAACAACCTTACGAGGTAGGTGCTATCCCTGTGAGGCAAACAGAGGTTAAGTGACTTGCCCAGGGTCACAAAGCTAGTAAGTGTCTGAGGTGGGATTTGAACTCAGGTCTTCCTGACTTGAGGTCTGGTGCTCTGTCCATTGTGCCATAGAAACCACTGGTTGCCTGGGAAAGTGAACCAAGTATGCAAAATCAACTTGACATGAGAGGCAGTGTGGCTTAGTGAAGAGAGTCCTGGACCAGGAACCAGGAAGACCTGGGTTCAGATTGCACTTATGGAACTTGCTATGTGACCCTTGGCAAGTTACTTAACATCTCTGGGCCTCAGTTTTCTTATCTGTAAGATGGAGATCATAACGCTTATAGTGGGACAGCTACGTGGTGCCATGGTGCACAGAATGCCAGGACTGAAGTCAGGAAAACTCATCTTCCTGAGTTCAAATCCGACCTCAGACATATACTAGCTGTGTCTGAGCTAGTCTCTTAACCCTGTTTATCTCGGGTTTCCTCATCCATAAAATGAGCTGGAAAAGGAAATGACAAACCATTTAGCCAAGAAAACCCCAAATGGGGTCACAAAGAATTGGACATGACTGAAAAATGACTGAACAACAGCAGTGCTTGTAGTGATTACCTTACATTGCAGGGACCTTGTGAGACCCAAATGAGATCATTTAAATCAGCACAGTTTGAGGACTTTCAGGCTCTCTGGAAGAGTCAGTTGTGGTTTGTCATGGTTTTGCTAAGGTGTCCATAGCTAAAGTTAGATGTTTTGTGCCTGTGATGGAGAAGGCTATGAGGCTCGGGGCTGAGGACTACCTATAGGGACTCCCCAGTGTAGGGATGTAAGAGTATAGACTTAAAACAGAAAGGGACTCAGAGGTCACCTGGCCCAGCCCTCTGATTTTCCAAAGGAGAAGCTAGAGAGGCTAGTGCCCCGCCCCAAGCCATACTGATGGTAAGCAGGAGAGGGAGGAGCATGAAAGACATGGTGGTGCTGCTGCACAGGCTCACGGTCCCATACTCTGCTGGCTGAGAAAATCCAATGGGTGCCATTAAGTGGTCCTTCCCAGGGCTCTCAACCAGCCCCGGGGCCCTACCCCCGGAGCAGCTGGCTCCCTCCTTCCTCCTGAGGCTCGCCCCTTTGGCCCATGTGGTGTGGCTACGAACTGCCTGAAGTTAGACCCCGGGCCCCCAAGAGCCCCAGTGTCTTCAGGTCCAGCCCCTCAGCCAGTTCCCATAGTCTTCCTCTGTCATTCCTGTGGTCCTCCCCTCTCCCGCCCACAGATCTCTTGCCTTCACAGACCAGATCTCTCCTAATAGACTTATAGCAAGGTCTTTGGTGCCCACATCACGTTCTCATCCGCCTTAATTGTTTCCCACGAGTGCTGATTAGGATAGAAATGTGAGGCCCAGGTAGCCATGGCAAACTAATTTCTTAGAGCTCCAAATTAACGGTCATTAAGATGTTGTCATCTGGATATGAAGGAGTGGGAAGTCGGTGATTCTGGGGAGTGCGAGGGATGTAAGAAGACTTCACAGTGGGTGTTTTCTTGCGTTTTCTACCCTTTGTCCCTTGGGGGACCAGCCACATTAGCTTCCAGAATCCTGCCTGTCCTCAAGCCCTGGACCTGCCCCAAGAGGAAGAAGGAAGGCACTGGAAGGAGCTCTGGGTTTTTCCTCAGAAGACCTGTGTTCAAATCCCAGTTCTGCTCCTCATGGCCCATTGGACCTCTGGCTAGTCATTTCACTGTCTGTGAGCTTCAGTTTCCTCATCTAAAAATGAGACCAGAAGACCTGTCAGGTTCCTTCTGCCTTGAAATGTATGTTCCTTGAAGGCAGGATTTTTTTTTTAACTTTGTATTTCCAGTGTGTAAAACAGTGCCTGGTACACATAGTGAAAGTTTGATAAATACTTGTCAACTGACTGACTGCTATGCCTGAGATGCAGAAACAGAGAATGTCAGAGATGAGGGGGTCTTAGAACAGGGAATGTCAGCGCTGGAAGGGACTTAGAACAGGGGATGTCATAGCTGGGAGGGAGCTTAGAGATCATCTTATCCAATTCCCTAATTTTAATGAGGAAATAATAGAGGACCAGGGAGGAGTAGTGATTTTTCCAGGGCCATTCTCATCTGAGGATCACTTGAGGGGCATGGTGGTCTTTGGTCTGGAGAAGAGTAGACTTGGGGAAGTTGGTGGCTGCCCCAGATGAGCCTTGCTGTGCCTGGCTGGAGTAATGGGGTGAAAGCTGTGAAGAGACTTCCTGAAGATGCTGGGAGAGGCTTCCTAGCCATAGGCAGTATTCCAATAATGCCTGGGCAAGCTCAGTTGGGCAGTGGGCTTCTCATTCCTGAAGACCTTTCAGCTGCTACTGGAGGCCTCCTTGTCACTGAGTGGGTTGGTGAAGAGTAGATTCAGGCTCTGGTACAGGTTGGACTATAAGACCAGGCAGGTGCCCTCCAGCCCTGAAATTCTGTGAAGCCACGGGGCTCACAAGCCCCAAGCAACCAGCTTGGGGTGATGGGAGCCGGTGGGATGGCTCCCCAGAGTCATAAATCAGAGCTGATGGCAAAGCAAGGAATGAAACCTGGAGTGGAGGGTGGTAAAGGTCAGAACCTGGGGCAAGAGAGGTCAAGGTCAGTTCAAACCTGCTACTAGGAAAGGCGGAGGGAAGAGATAGACTCAGCCCTTGCTCACCTGCCAGGTCTGCTACCTGGGGACTCCAGCCAAATCACGTCAGTGCTTGGTGCCTCAATTTCCCTGTCTGTAAAAAAGACTGGTGATTTGGAAAAGATGCTGATCATTTGGAGTAGATCTGTGGTATTTCATCCGCAGAGGGATACTCCGGCCATTCCAGGCCACCTCCTTCTCTGCAACTTAGTCTTAGACTCAGATAGTTGTCTAAGGCACAGAGAGGTTATGTAAATTGTGCAGTGTCACACAGCCATATGCTTCTGAGGTAAGACTCAAACCCAGGGCTTCCTGACTGTCTACTGCACTGCAGTAAAAATAATGATAATGCTACTACTATTATTACTCATGAAGTACCTAGGTGGTAAAGCAGACAGAGGACTGGGCATAGAGTTGAGAAGATCTGAGTTCAAATCCTGTCTCGGACACTTAACTAGAAGTGTGACTCTAGGCAAGTCATTTCACTTCTGTCTGCCTCAGTTTCCTCATCTGTAAAATGGGGATGATAATAGCACCTGCCTCCCAGGGGTGTTGTGAGGCTCAAAGGAGCTAATAATTGTAAAGCTCTTAGCACAGTGCCTGGCACGCAGGAGGTGCTATATGAAGACTTATCCTTCCCCCCTTAATGTTATATATTAGGAGGATGATACATCGTCGTCATCATCATCATCATCATCACAATAACAACAGTCCGGAAGGTACCTTAGAGGTAATTTCCTCCAAACCCCTCATTTTATGGATGGGGGCTCTGTGGCCCAGAGAGCTTCTTACTGGCTTGTCCGAGTCCACACAGGCAGAAAGGAGCAGTGTTGAGATTTGAACTCAGGTCTTCTGATTCCAGGGCCAGCATTCTTTCTGCTGAATCCCGTTACCTCGCTGACCTTCTCATTTACATAGCACTTTGAGAGTGACAAAGCGCTCTCTGTACATTTCCCATTTGCGTCTCACACCAAGCCTGCCAGGTAGGTACCACTTTAGTCCATTTGACAGAGGAGGAAACTGAGGCACAGAGAAGGACATTGACTTAACTTGTCTATGGACATCCAATGGGGAAGTGTTGAAAGAAGCATTTGAACTCGGGTCTCCATGATCCCTAACCAAGGGAGGGCTAAAGTTCCTTCCAGCTCCAGGATCCTGGTTCCTGCGAGTGAAAGCTGCAAGGTCTCGAGCTGGTGTGATTCCTACTGTGCGCCTCCCTGCCAGGGGGTCCCTCTCCTCCAGGTCTGGCTGCTTGGATGGTTGGCGGCCAGGCAGGAAGCTGGGAGGCAGGACCAGGCTCGTGCTGGGGGAGCAGACAAGGATGGATCGGGCTGTGTCTTTGCATATTGAATTATCCATTGAATCAGAAGTGCCGCCATAAGACATGCACAATTATCCTTCTAAAATGTCTGTGTTGGCAGCTGGGTTCTGGGAGAAGAGCCCCTAGCCTGAAGCAGCAGCAGCAGCAGCAGCAGCAGCAGCAGCAGCAGCAGGGGTGAGCAGGGTGGGTGTAGACTCCAGGGCACTAAT
Organism: Phascolarctos cinereus; assembly: GCF_003287225.1. Classification (NCBI taxonomy): domain Eukaryota; kingdom Metazoa; phylum Chordata; class Mammalia; order Diprotodontia; family Phascolarctidae; genus Phascolarctos; species Phascolarctos cinereus. Next base: position 713,345,356 of record NW_027555847.1, read on the forward strand.
CCCTTTCATATCTAGTATGAATTTATGGGGTCTTCCCCCAAACTCTGTGAGGTAACAGCACACCCATTTTATTGATGAGTTGATCAAGTCACAGAGCTAGTTAGCCCATGGCCCCATCCATTAAGCCACACTTCCTCTCATCCAGGTATCACAGAGTCATGGAGCTGGAGGGGCCTCAGAGACAGTGAGCGCAAGCCCCTCATTTTATAGATGCAAAAATGGAAAAGTAATAGTGCTTGCCCTCAAAGAGCTTACAGTCTAACTCAGGGATGCAATGTGTGTATATATTCGTGTTCAGTTGTTCTTCAGTGGTGTCTGACTCTTTGTGACCCCATGTGGGGTTTTCTTAGCAAAGATGCCATTTCCTTCTCTGGCTCATTTAACAAATGAGGAAATTGAGGCAAACAAGGTTAAATGACTTGCCCAGGGTCACATAGCTCGTAAGTGTCTGAGGCCAGATTTAAACTCAGGTTTTCTTGACTCCAGGCCTGGCACTCTATCCACTGTGCCACCTAGCTGCCTCTGTGTGCGTGTATGTGTATATGTGAAATATACACACATATATGTAGAAATATACATACACACATGTATATGTGTATATACCATATATGTATGTGTTCATGTATTATATATGTACATATATATGTATATGTGTGTGGAGAGAGAGAGAGGGACTGAGAAAGAGGCACATATAAAACATACGCAGTGATTTAGGAAGGGACCACTAGGAGAAAGCTGGAAGGCTTCCTGTAGAAGGTGTAACCTTAGCTGAGCACAGAAAGAGGCAGGAATTCTCATTCAGAAGTGGGGAGTCAATGCCTTCCAAGCGCAGGTGACCTCGCTGGGACAGAGGGACAACAAGAAGGCCAGTCTGGCATAATAGTAGTGCGTGTGCATGGAGTAATGTACAAAAAGCCTTACTGCAATTTTAAGCCATTAAAGCTTAGTGCAATCCCCAGTTTTGACCAATATAGAGAGTGTGACCTCCTGTGTCATAAAACTGGAAAGGAATCAGGTGGTGAAGGGCTTTAAAAAAAGCGAGGAGCTTATGTCTGATCCTAGGGACCACTGGAGTTTATAGAGTTAGGAGAGGGACATGGTCAGAACTCTGCTTTAGGAAAATCCCTTTGGCAGCTGTGTGGAGGATGGGCTGAAGAGAGGCAGGGAGACCCATTAGGAGGCTGCTGCAAAAGTCTAGGCAAGAGGCGGTGTGGGTCTGAACAGAGAGGTGCCTGTGTGCTTAGTGGGAAGCTGACCGTTGTGAGAAATAGCTTAGATACAGGATTTATTTTGGCAAATGATTGGATAAGTGAGGTAGGGGGAAGGGAGGAGTGGAAGAGGACCCGGAAATTGTCAAAGGAGAATGGGATACCTTTAACCCATGACACTACTCTCTGGGCCTCAGTTGCCTTATCTATATAATGGGGCTAAACGTACACACAGAAGGAGATTTGGAGGAATGGGACAGTGGAAATGTACGTTCAAATCCTGGCTCGTATGCTCACTTGACCTGTATGATTGTTCACGTGACCAACCAGTCCCCCTCTCTGGGCATGTTTCCTTACCTGAAAACAGAGGGGATTGGGTTAAATGACCATGGCAGTTCCTCCCAGCTCTAAACCTAGAGTCTTATGAGGACCGCAAGGCAAAGGGTATCAGGAGGGTAAGATGCACTAATGCAAGAGGGGGCACAAGTCTCTTTGGGTGGTATGCAGCAAGGGATGAAAAGGAATTAGGGAAGGAATGACTTTGTGCATGTCACAGACCCCTTTGGCAATCTTGGGAAGACTGCGGACCCCTTCTGAGAATAGTATTTTAATGCATAAAGTAAAATTCTAGGATTACAAAGGAAGCCAATTATATTGAAATGCAGTGATCAAAATTTAAAAAAAAAATGAGTCAACCTAGCCTAGGTTAAGAGTACCTGATTAGGGAGATATGCTTAGGACCATCACCCATCCTCTTTCTCCTCCAAGAACGATGACCAGCTTCAGGGTCCCTTTCTCCTCCACTCTTGGAATTCTGAGGATGCATGGATAGAGGAGGCAGCAGTCCCTGAGTGATAGAGAAGTGCCTTCATAAAATGGAGAGTGATATGCCAGCGTCACCACTGAGGCTGGGAGAGAATAATAGCTTGGCTATTAATATGAGTGGGAGTCTGCTGTAATGGATGGCAGTTGAGCTACTAGCAGGCTGAGAGAGGGAACCTCTTTCCCCCATACTCAGCATGTTAAGGGAAAAAAGACCCAACAAATTCAAAATGAAAACCAAGTAGGCTCTATGGGTGGATGAAAAGTCTTAGGAATTGTGAGCACAAATCCTCTTTTCCTTTCTCCTATTCTTTCTTCCTGCTTTCCTTACCTTCTCTTTCCCCCTCTTTTCTCATTCCTTTTCTCCTGCCCACTTCTCCATCTATTCTCTCCTCCCCTTCCTTTCCTATTCTCTCTCTTTTGCTGTTTCTTCTCCCTCACCTTTCTCTTGCTTCTTCTCCTTGCCAAGGCTGCTTCTCTATCTCACTAGTATACCCCCTCACCACTCCCTGTTGCCTCTATGCTTAGAGTGTGATTCAGGAGATTTCAGTAACCCTGGGTCTGACCAGTTTCTGCAGGGAGCTGGTTTTGTGTTAACCCCTTTCAGCAGGACCTGCTGGGTCACTGAGGTTAACCTTCCAGAGGGACAGTGTTGTGTGGAATGTATTCGTGTGGCTTGAGGGGAAGAGGGTTATAAGGGTGATGGATGAGAAGAGATTTTGCTTTGCTCCCATCGAAGTTAGCACTCAGACAAGCAGCTCTCAGATGAATTCTAGTGCTGTTACCATAATTCTAAAGTAGCAATCATGTGAAAACAGGAGAAATTGAATTTCTCTTGCCCACCCACTCCTCCTAGTTGTTACCTACACAGCTGGATGCTGGGAGCACAGATGGGCTTCCATCAAATTCTAATATTTAGAGGCTCAATGGACCACAAATATAAAGCTGGAAGGGACCTTAGAGTTCATCTCATCCAACCCTGCTTGTGTTAACAGATGAGGAAACTGAGACCCAGAGAGAGGAGATAACTTTTTCAAACTCATCCAGTTAGTAAGTGGCAGAGGTCCTCTGACTTCCAGCCTTTCCAGGTCTTTCCCTGGCATCAGACTTCCCCCAAAAACTTTGATTCTAAAGCTGGGAAGTCCTCAATATAGTAGACAGGGCATTAGATTTGGAGTCAGAAACACTCAGTTTCAAATCTTGCCTGGGATAGCTGCTGTGGGAGCTGGGCAAATCACCTAATCTCTCCGGGCCTCAGTTTCCTCATTTGTGAAATGAGGATAATAATAGCATTTGCTTCAGGGGGTTGTGAGGATCCAATGAGATAATGTATATTAAAGTGTTTAAAGGCTGAGGAAGAATGTTAACCATTATCATATAAACTCGAGCCACATTATTATTATGTCTGTGCTTCCAAGGGAATGGCTATGCATAGACTATGTTTTTCCCAAAGGGAAGCAACATGGGGATCAAGATCGTGCGTATATTGGCCAAAGAGGACTTCAGTGCCTTGAGGCTGAGCTGTTGTTACAAATCTGAAGCTTCTGACAGAGGCTGTCCCCTCTGCCCTAAGCCTATGCCCACTCTGGTCACCTTGACCTTTGGAACTCTCTTGCTCAGGGGATTTGCTTTGTATTAATGCTCAAAGGGTTCCCAGGGGCTACTAACCATGTAGATCAGTAGGCAGAATAACTTTTATTTAAAATTAATTTATATTACTAAAAAGTAATCTGTCTATATATTGATTGATGAATTCACACATCTAATTTAGTGAAAATAACCACTAAGTGGTCAGCCAAGATCCATTCAGTCCAGTGATGGTCCCACTGCTCTTCTTTCACAAATAGCAGCAGCTGATTCTGTCTTTGGCTTCTAATACCTCAGCCAGTCCCCTGAAGGTCATAGCAACTGGAATGAGAAAGCTCTCTGTTTGGAGGTGTTAGTATTGTGGTAGGATTCACCTCCAAGCATGGGCTGTTCTGGGCCACGATGATCTGGTCCTATTTTTTTTTTTTCTGTAAGGAGAAGACCACCTCCAGGGATGTTCCATTTGAATCATAGTCTGTCAACAAACATTTATTAAGTGCCTACTGTGTGCCAGGCTCTGTACTAAGGGCTGGAGATACAAAGAAAGACTAAAAACATGGTGCCTGCCCTCACAGGGCTTACATTCTAATGAGGGAGACCTTAAAAATAATAGTGTGTGTGTGTGTGTGCATGTGTGTGTGCGCGCGCACGCGTGCAGGAAGATGGAAAGTGGGGGTTATTTATGTTTCCCCATGTGTCCCATGGCGACAGTGCTTGTAATTGTCAGAATCTGAGCTGGAGAGTCCAAAGCCCAGGTTGAGAGTGATCTTGCACAGTATTAAGAGGGTTGGGGTGAGGGGATTCTAATGGGCCTAACTGAAGAATACATTTTTCTTTGTTACATGGGGTGCCATGGTCAAAGAATTCACCCCCAAATGGTCAACTTAGGGGTAATGAGTCCCTCTGTGCTTGGCTAGGTTGGTCCTTAGACATAATCTGTTGACGGGGCCCTCGTTGGTGAATTCAAGTCACCCAGAGGTCAATGGGGAGGTGCATGGTGTGTGTAAAGAGGCTACTCCATGTGACCAACCAAAAATTATATAGGAGAAGCATAATGAAGGATGTTATTAGAGAGATAAATGACTGGAAAAGAGAGTGGGCGAGAGGAAGAGGCAACCCATAGAGAGATGACGTGTTCCACTAGTATGCAAGGGACCTAGGAAAAGACATCCAACATGGTGGAGGGCCCACTGAAGTGGGACATGGGTTATGCTCTGTGTGATTTGAGGACATACCTGCAGCTAATGGGATCATGGATCCAGCATGAATCAGAAACAACAACCATAGCAGCTGACCCTCATCTCCCTTCCTGGTTTGCAGAGTCCTTTGCACATAAGTTCTCGACAACTGTACCAGCGAGGCCTAGGCAGCGGTGCTGAGAGCACAGCCCCTTGGGTCATCAGAAATCATTGCCGTGACCCCCTGGCATCGCTCCTGTCTTTTTAGGCCACAGAGCCACGCGCTGGGCTTTTGGCAGCCCGG